>NC_140129.1:36758700-36880724 GCF_964035555.1 Netta rufina | reverse complement strand
CAGCCGAAAAGGAATCATTATAAAGAGGTTGATGCTTTCAGGAAGGGGGGGTAAGGGGAGAGATGGAGGACTCACCCGAATGATCCTAGTTAAGGGCCTTAACAGAGAGAGGCAGCTTAACGTCTCTTTGAAACTGGTGAGTCTCCCTGCTTGGCTGAGCTTGGATTGTGTGTTACTACAGTAACATTTCACAAACAGGGATACCCCTCCTTTTAAAAACTGCTTGCTCCCAAAATAGCAACACAATTTAGCAATATTTTTGTATCAAGACAATTACATTGTAGTATTATTGTAGTCTTAGTACCTCATTAAAACAAAAAATGTTAAATCCTTGTTTGTTGAAACACAAGAGATGAATAGTAAATATTGATTTAGAATGAATGCAAACATTTCCCTAGGAGTGGATAATTACAGCCTTTCTATGCAAAACACTTATATTTGAAGAAGCACTTCACTTACTTTGCCATGTGGTATACATTCTTTAGTACATTTTAAATTATACGTTGTCCTGGACAGTGTCTGCTCTATAATTTCTTGTGTCTCTACACCAGAGTCAGTATGTAATTTTAAACTGCAAACTTTCTGCCAACTAGAAGAGGAGAACAGGCTTAACTCTTTCCCTGAGCCGCCCTCAGAAAGCAGCCCGGACTGCACGCATAGTCATGAGACCAGTGAGCTCAGGGCTTGAGCAGCACCGAACGAGTTTGGTCTAGCTGGAATTTCACAAAGATGCTACTCCCAGCAGTCTTTGTTTTCACACGGCATTTTCTGATTACGTACAAGGCCTGATGTGTTCTAATTTCCAGCCAGATCAAAGGGACTCCAAAAGTTTGAACAAAAACTGTACTTCCAGAAAATTTGCAAATGGAGAGCTGAATTTTTGGAAGGGAGCATCTAGGTTGAGAGCTCCCAAACTCATATATGAAACAAATTATTTATTCTACTTATTTTGGCATTCAGACATGTAGTTCATTCTTGGACTGACATGGGATGCATTCAGCTCTTTCTGCGGAGAGTCAGGCATGCACACAGTGCTTCATGTAAGCAGAATTTACACATCAAACCCTATAGCCCTTGTCACGCATTTTAAATCGTATAGGTTTATTAGGTTGCAAGACTGGGACATAAATTCATATGCAGCTTAATCAGGCTACATGAATGTGAAAACAATATGTCCCAGAAGTAGCCTGGGAGATTAATCCAAACAACTGGTGAATTTTGTTATCTTATGCAACCACAAGCACCCCTAGTGCACGTATTTTATGGGCCAAATTTTCCAAACCTGGGACCTTGCACCTAAATTACTTTATTTTCATAAATATTCACATCCTCATCTTCCATTCCCCAAAACAGAGAAAGGCCTACATGGATATTTAAACTCTTTCCAATTTACCCAGCATTTAAAGATACACTTACGGCCCCTTGACACACCATACCAGGAGAGGCTTATGTGTTTTGCTGGATACAGAAACTTGAGGCCCCACAGCAGTTTCTTGACTCTGGTTAATTCGCTGCAGTAATGAGTATTGCAATGGTACTCAAAGGAAGAGCAAAGAGGATCCGAATGTGATTCCAGACATTGACCACAAATTGCATTGACTAACCCAGCACCAGCATGCTGAACAAAAGCACAGCGCTGGTAGGAAGCTGTTATGCATGCCACATACTCTGATTATCTCCAATGATTTTGGTAAAACACACAGAGCAGTTAGCATTTCAGTTCCTACACCTGTATATACACACTGGTACACTTGTGTTTGTTCACAAAGCAGACCCCAGGGTTATCCTTGCTGGATTTTCAGCTTAGAAATCCACATAGAATCTCCTGCTGCACACTAGATTTAAACACAGGATTAAACAGATTTGAGGAAAACTTGTATTAAGGGGGGAAAAAAAAAAGAAATTTGGAAGAAAATGGAATTCTCTTGCGGGGGGCGGGGAATGAAAAAGACAAAAAAAATAAAAAGACAAAAAATATATCAAAATATAGCACGTGCTAACAAAAACAGAGAAAGATTGCTGGAAGGAGCAATGAGGTTTTGGTGTCCCATGTTTTCTCTAAGATATTTCTCAGGAGTCCCACCTTCACCCACCACCAAACCCTTTCCACACGGAGGTCATATTCAGCAGCCGGTTGTATAGAGATACGTTTCACCAACGTGTGCCTCCTAAGACAGCTTTGTACTTGCAGAGAAGCTTAACAGAGCATTAAGGCAAGAGACTTCAATCCTGTGGGCAAAGTTATGTGTCTACAAGGAAAATATTCAGCCTCCCCACTTGGCACCTACCCCTGTGTTATTTGGAGGTAGCCACAGCTCTGCAACAGCACCCAGGATAGTCCCGCTCGGAGCGACTGAAGAAATCTTCCACTGGAATTTACTGACTTTAAAATTAGCTCTTCCCCTTGCCCCCTATTCTGAGGATTTGCATAACCATAGGGGAAAAGACGACACGAGATAAAAATAAATTTGGCTGCTGCAGATCAGAAATCAAGGGGAAAGTGTCAGGGCACTGTTTTGCTTTGGGTTTTAGTGGAGACAAAATAACTTAAACTACTAGGAAAGATAACGTATGACTAAGAAAATTCCCTGAGCAATCAGAGGATGTGTTTTCAGCTTTTTTACATTTTAGTTTTATTTTCTCACAGCAATGAGCTCGGATGAGACTGGAGTCCCATGACCAAGCTGGCGCAATCCACGCACCCTACCTGGATAATCAAGGATTGTAAATCATCATTTTATAAGAATTTAACTTTTCCGCTTCCAACACAATCAAACGTAGTGGTGAGGGGGCCACTAATCATGACAAAAAATATACTTCAGAGTCTTTCTTGAAGTGCCAACTCCAATAAGTTCTCTGAGTGAAATTAAATGCACGCTCTTCTTCCAAACCACAGTTGCCCCCTGGGATGGAGGAATCTCAAGTGGGGGCTGAAAGGCCAGTTGTACCACAGCCCAGGGTTACACCCATTTCTGCAGTTTTTTTTAACTACTGCATGTAGTAAAAATTGTATTCCAGCCCACTCAGTGACTGTGCTTTCCAGCATTGGTAATAAAAAAAGATGTCTTCATAGTTTCCACATTCCAGCAGTAACGAGTGGGCCAGTCCATATCTTCCCTCTGTTTCTCACAGTTTTGTGTTTGTTTGCTTTAAAGCCTTCTCCGTGAAGTGAAGGGCAGAAAAGAAAGAAAGATCTGGTGTGTGGCGTAAGGAACGGTTGGCGCTGAGTCTGAGAACAGCAACAAAGAGTCATTTTCGAATAGAAATTAAAGTGGAAAAGACCTATTAGCCCGTGCATTTCATCTCCCTGCCAACACAATGCTGCTCCATAGAATGACTTCTTTTTTGCAGGCTCGGCACTGAGCTCTTTGCTCCCACCACCAGCGTGCTGCCACCCTGAAACCCTGCCATCTGGGACACCCTCCACATCCCAGCACCCCAAAACCTCCCAGGACCAGGGGCTGAGCATCCCTGCTCCGTGCACCACTGGGTAACAGCAGGACCCTTCCTCTGGCCAAGGAGCCGGCCACTGCCCCGCCAGCCAAAGCAAACATCATGCCATGCAAATGGATAACAAAAAGCAGAGCAGAAGCCAAACACAATACCCTCCTGGTGGGAGTAAGTGTGGAGACAAGGCTTTTTTTCTTCTTCTTCTTCTTCTTTCTTTTTTTTTTTTTCCTTTCTTTTTCTTCCCCTTTTTCTTGGAAGGGAGGAGAAACATTTCTTGGCTCCTCTCTGTGAAATATAGTGCTGGCAAGGGAGAGGAAGCAAGCCTAGGCACCGGCTTCAGCAGATATCGATCTCTCCACACACTGAAGTGGATATTGACCTTTGGCAACCTTGCCCCCAGCCAAAGAACGGGGTCAGGGAAGACTGTCTGAGAAGGGAAGAGACATTTTTGCCTCTTTTCAGTCCTGCAGTCCCTCGCAGGGCTTAAATCCTGGAGAACTCACACACTCTAACAAAACAGGAGAGTGAGTGAGTGCTTCAGTGGGGCAGGCAAACTGGAAGGAAAGGGTGGAGTGGGGTCAAGTTTTACCATCCAAGTGCCCACACCATCTCCAGAAAGCTGGTGGTATAGAGAGGAGCTAGCAAGGATGAACTCTTTTGCCTGTGGCGTGAGTCAGATATGGAGGCAGAAGAAAACAGCACAAGTGCTAATGGGCTCACACTATTAAAAAAAAAAAAAAAAGAAAAAAAAAAAAAAAGAAGAAAAAAGAAAAAATATAACAGAGTAATTTGATGCTGTAACAATAGTGGCACTCAGGAAAGATGTCTTTTTATGAAAGCTGTCATGGGCTTAGGGCTTCAGGATCCCTCTCCAGGCTCATCCATCCTCCATTCACCGGACGGGTGGGCAATGCCTTCACAAGCCCAGCACATTCCTGATCTCTGTCTGCAGAAGGGCTTTGGACAACGCACGCAGTTGATCTGTGCACACTGCAGCCTTTGTCCAGGACTTCTCCATGTCAGGCATCCGAGCTGGAGCTGCTGAGGCCCGGAAGAAGCCCAGACAAATAGCCAAAACACTAGTTCTCTGTATGCAGAGTATTTCAGAGTAAAGTGCACTCAGATTGCCCTGGCTGTGCAGGGGAATGGCCTTAAGGGTCCGCCACAGGAATGCCTGTACCTAGCCGGTAGGTGGGCTGGGGACCAAGTCTCTGTACCAGACAATTATTGGGGTAGGAGAAACAAATCTGCATTTCCTAAGCAGAGAGAATGCTTGCAGGGCTGGTGGGGACCATACTTCCCATCCGAAAGTGTTAACAAGCAGCGAAAGAACTGAAGCGCATCTAATTAAAAATGCATACCAAGGCATAAAGACAGAGTATAAGAGTAAACAAATGGCAGAGACCAGATTTGTTTGCAATAAATGAAGAGGAAAACACCACACAATGCAAACTCATCCAGCACAGAGGATACAGAGGGAGGCGAGCCTGCGAAGGCACCGCTCCGCAAAACCTCCCAAAACAAAGTACAATTCACCCAAAAAGCAGGCAGCATGCCCCAGCACGGACACGCAGGACACAGCAATGACAGTGGAGCAGAGACATGGTCCTCGGTAGGAAGATTTGCCATTGCAAACCTGGTATTGCAGCAAAATGTGATTAGACCAAAGGACGGTGCCAAACAGAGCTCCAACTCAGCATATGAACAGGCCACCACGGGACACAACACAGCCTTCCGGGAAAAATAAATTTTAAAAAAATAAATAAATGAAGAAAAAATACATTTTGAGCTTTCTGCTGACAAATAATTAGGGAGAGGTGGCCGAAGGGCTGGAGTTTTGGGTTTAGCCCCCTCTGCCTTTTCAAGGGGCTGCGTGGGGCTTGTGGCTGCTACGTGAGCCACACCACCCTATTTGCATTGGGTTTCTAGACATGGGAAGACCATGTACCACTGCAGTCAGGAAATACTGACACCCACCATCTCTGGTGTGTTAATAATTCCTCAATGAGGCTTCTCTGCCAAGCCTTGTGTATGTGTCACACCTTCGCTGCAAGCAGGGCATGGGCTGCTCGCAGCAGGCAGGAGCTCGTGGCGGCTTCCCTTACTGCAGTCCCGAGGCCACCTTCCTTCCCTCAATAATTATCTTCCTCCTAGGTCCCACTGCACCGAACAATGATGATCACACTGCTTCTCGGAAGCCGTGTTTGCTTGATTACTGCGGAGCCCTGTCATCTGTTTGTTTTTTCAACACATGATAGGCCACTGTGTTCATCCCCTTGGGATCCCCAGCCAAGCACAGTTCCCATCCAAATGGGGATAAAAGTTCAATTTTATTTCACGGTTTTGTCTTCTCTACAACAAATCTTTTCTGACAGTGTTTTCTGACTGCTAAACTGATCCGTTTTGAGCGATTGATCTAAAACATCTGTCTGCGAGATTAAAAGCAATGCAGAAAGGATACTGCAGCTCTCCTCTGAAGGTGTGGAAGGGCTCGAACACAAAAACATTGAGTGACAGGAGGAAACTTTTAGGCAAATGAGTGCCCCACACCATGTGCAGTTTGAGGCATGCATCTTTCCCCTGAAAGTTTTGCCAACTGCCACATAATCCAGGAAGTCATGCTTCAAAATATTTAAGGTTGCATTTCTCACAATTTCCTTCTTATCTTTCATAAGACTTACATTTTCAAATGTCAACTTACATATGGGAATGTTTAATCTCAAGGATGCTGATCCATCAGGAAACTTTTAAAATCTTCTCCAAAAGTTTTTTTGTGTGTGTGTGTTTTTTCTTTCCCTTCTTTCCCTAATGGATTGCTTCTGTTTAAATTGTACCTGCTTTTCCAGCTGACATCACCCCCAGCCTAGATCTGTTCTGCCCCTGACGAAGGGTGGGTGACCTGGGGGACAGCCTCACAGCCCTGCCCCATGGTTTGCTGCTGGCTTTGTCACCAGGTGAGACGCAGCCCAAAGCTCCCAACATCACATCTGCCAAAAACCTCCTGCACAGCAAGGAAGGCGATGACAAAACCAGCCAGGTTTCAAGTCCTGCAAACGACGTGTCCCTTCTTGAGGGACAGGTTCGGTGACAGCACCTTCAGTGCTGAAGGTGGTGTGAGCATTTCTATGGGCGTCAGTGGAAATTGAACTGGTGCTGAAACTCCCCTTCAGCCTCCCTGGGATGGCATCACTTCCTTGCCAAACTGCTTCCAGGGTCTTGCTAGGGACAGCTAAGCAGTTTCATATTCCAGCCCAAAGGCTGGTGAGGGCACTTATGCAGACCTTTTGTAATGCACTTAAAGAAAGCGGGAAAAAAAAAGTTATCCTGACATGTTTCAGTTTTCCAACAAATACAATCAAATGATAAAAGAGCAAATTTTATTCAGAGCTGACTTAAACTGTATAAGTCTGTGTGTAATAGACTATTAGTTCTGTAATAAGTCTGAATACCATAACTAATATTTGGCATTACATTTTTTGTTTAAATTCCATAGCTTACACTTTTGCCATGTTCCTATATTTATTTTTAGTATATGTGTTCCATACTGCCAATGTAAATTCATTTAATGTTAGGCATACAAGAGTTTTTCAATACCTTTCTGTTATTTGGCTGTACAATTAGCTTCCTAAAATATGATTTATTTTAGTTGAGCTTAGTTTTGGCAAGGAAGCAGGGGGCATGAGGGGGGCTCTTTAGTCCAAGCACAACTTTACTACTGGGAACACTGCTATGAATGGCATGGAGACCAGCATCAGAAATCCATCTTATTCACTGAAAGGCCATATCTACTGGGGATTATGTGTAGTCCCTGTCCACCCTCCCCTTCCCCATCACCATGGGCTCTCCTCCAGCAGTCACCAGCCAAGAGATGGGACTGGGACTTATTGCTTCGTTCAGAAAAAGTGGTTATTATGGTGCAACACCAGTTCTGGGTATGCTGGATGGCATCCAGGCCAAATTTGTTCACATCTTAATAACATCACATCTTCCTAGATTATTAATAAATAAAGGGGTTGGAGGGGCAATAAAGGATTTTTTTTTTTCTTTATTAAATGAAACGATACTATACAGCCCCTACATAATTTGCAATGATTTGTGATATCTTAATAAACTGTGTGTTTTGGCCCCCCAGCTCATATAGTACTTAAGAATACACTTAACATTAACACTCTCATTTAAAGAAGAAAATATTTCCCTGCCTCCCTGGGGGAGTGTGCATGCCAATGCCTGTAGATATTTAGGTACCTGTGCATTCCTGTTCCTGAAAATAACCACACTGAAGTCAGTGGCCACCAAATAAATCAGACTCTACATGTTGTAGAAGTTATTTTACACAAAGTTATTTTATAAACAGTTATTCTTCTTCAGAAGGCTGCTAATCACATCAGGAATAGTCTGATGACACCATAACACAATAACCCCGTAATGCCAGTAGACCAAAAGCAGCAAACAGCGTAGCCATCTCTAAATGTAACACAAAAGTGCTTTAGTTTCCCAGCTTCAAGATAAAGGACTGTCTGCATGGGTGTGAGCAGTCCTGGACTCCAAACAGAAACCCAGTTTCACAGAAAAGTCAGTCAGCAATTCTGAAGGTTATAATGAAATATATGGTCTTTGCTATAATGAAGCTAAATCTATAATAATGGCAGATACCTTGGTTGCATAAATAATACACCTATTTCAATCATCAGTCCTTGATTCTAGAACAAATCCAAGAGTGCCTATTGCAACATGCTTTTTTTCTATGACTATTTTTTCTATTTCTTCAAATTGATTTACATCATACTGTGTGATGTATTAAAATGCCTTGGTAGCATCACTAGGACAGCAAACAAGGTGAGGAATACATATCTAAAGACCCAAATGACTCCACAGTCACTCTCCCTGTGTCTTAATGTGAACATTAAGCAGAAAAAATATGCATAATCCTGAAACAGTGATGGTTGTATTGCCTGAGGACACTACAGATGTGATGTGGACCTCAAAGCATGTGCCTTTCCCTCCCATTCCTCCTGTGATGAAGCATTAAAAAATGTGACCTCACACCTTTTGGGTTATTATTCTACATACAAGAATGTAGAACACAGTCCCCCAAACCAGTCAGCACGCTCACTGTTTTATGATGCAGGAGGATGCTACTGAACCCTTCCCTGCATTCAGCTCATCAAGCCCTAATGAAACAGGTGAGGTTTCACAGTGCCAGATGGCCAAGGACTGGGGTCAGCTGCTGCCCCTCCCAGGCTCATGTTTCCCAGCTGAAAACAGGGTGTCAGGCAGCAATGGCAGGAGAAACCCCATTTGAAGCCTTTCCCCCAGCCAGACTGAGAAATGGGGACACTGCACATCCTCTTACTCCACTCAGCTATGAAACTGGTGCGGGGCTTTGAATAATTAACAGCAACAACTAGCCTTGCCTGCTTACGGGAGTCATCAGGAGAGATTAGCTAGAAGCAAGTACTGATGCTCTTAAAGTTCTTATGTCTACAGCTGGCCTTGTTTTTTTTTTCCCCTATTTCATTTAGCACCCAATCCTCCAGGTGCTCACAGAAAGAGCTGATACGAGCTGGAACAGCAGCTTGTCACCCTCAGGAGCAAACCCCTGCTCCCTGGGCCAGCAGAACCCCCTCCTCCATGGGGCCAAGCTCAATTTCCCCAAACTTTGCCTGTCGTTTCATAAAAAAGGCACACAAGCTATAGACCATCTTGTTAAATCACTTTAGCACCTCCATTACCCTACATGGACTACCAGTGCTCAGAGCACATTTATATTTTCCTCCTGCTACTTTAGATTTATACAAAAAATGCCCCAATTTCCATTTATTTGCCTGTCTTCTTGTTTTATCTTTTCAGCTTAAGAAAAATAACACAGGACATGATCGCCACTAATGAGATGGCACATTCCATATAACTTTTCCTGCTGTGTTGTTTTATTTACCAGCTTTCAAATCCCTAACCTTCGTCTCTCCAACTTCCTTTTAAATGAAAAGATCCTCTCGTCTCTGTGAAGTTCCTATCATCTACACTGGTTTGCATGTTAAAGTTTCAGCATCCATTTAGTCAGTGATGGTTATTCTGCTTAATGACTCCTATACCACTGTTAATACTGTTTTATCTGGCTCTAATATTTTAAGATCTTGTCTAATATTAATGTTAAATGATAATATTAAAGATTTTCTACTAATATTTTAAAGCTGTAGCTGCTAATGTACTAATGTTTGGGGAGGTGCTTGGGAGTTCATTGTATTGGATGGACTGCTAGGCCAATTTTAACATCCTTTATGTCTATTGCATAGAAATATAAGCAAAATAAAGTGAACATAGTGACAGATTTTAGCAATTTGTGTATAGAATAGCCTAAGAGCAGTGAGCTCAGAATCAGGTTGAAAAATATGTGTGCGCACACATCTCCCTTCATTTTTCAATAAACCAGAAAAAAAAAAAATCAACCGCAGAGTGAGGCAGGGGCAGGGGACACCATGTGGCCTCTCCTCCATGAGGTGGTACCGAGTGTGGCCACGCTGGGTGGTTCTGCAGAGAGAGGGAGAGGAATAGGCCATGAGTCCCCCAGGAATCCCAGTCCCCCATTACAATTCCCCCAGTATTTGCCATATGACCATTTGGAAGGTACCCCTACAAACATCCACATTGATCTTATGGCAGCGTGACATCCTAAAGATTTGCAGGAGGCTAGACAAAAAATATACCATAACTTAATACCATTTAACACAAACCTCTGCCATATGCAAAGGGAGAATAAAATCTACTCCTTCTCTGAAGAACAACCTCTCCACTAAAAATAAAATATGGTGCAACGTTTATTTCACCACTGTTTAAGAGTTAATGAAAGATTTGCACCTGTACAGCTGTTGCAGACTGAAACTAGCTTGTGGAGCGAATGTGTTTTCTGGTTTAGACAGTTGTAAATGCCTTGAGTAAAAACACTGAGGACTGCTAATGGATAGGTTTATTTTAAAGCATGCCATCTGCTATCAATCATAGAGAAGTATAGGAAGCAAGTTTGGCTGTGCTCCCTCCTTGTGAGCCTGATAAAGATAGGGCTGTGGTACTCTGGAACATTTAGTACTCAAGAGAATAAAACATCAAACCTACTCAGCAGCTCCACTAACAATAATAAAAATGCCTCTGCCTAAAGGTGACATTCTGAATTTACGATTATTTGTGTCTATAAAGTGTATTCTTTGGCTCCTGACTCATTCTGACTGTCTCACTACAAGAACAATACATTAAGCCTGCCTGAAGTAAATGGAAATCCTATCCTTTTATTAAACCAGCAGCCAGTACCTGAGATGTTCTAATGCCCTGTAGGACCCAAAGAAGGTTTTCTGCTCCAAGTGTTAATTCTTTTGGTAGGATTAAAGTCAACTGCAGAGAAAATGCTTATTTGGTGCACTCAGAGCTAAGCCCTTCTTCAGGTAAATGTAGTTTTAAAAGAAGAAGAATAAAAACAAGAAGACCCAAGGCAGATTCTGAATATGCAAATCACCACAAAACGAAAACTGTAATTCACCCTGATAGCTCATATTTTACACTACTTAGCATTTGATACAGGAAAAGCTTACCCAGTAAGAACCTGCCTAGGAAAACCATGCACAAAATGTCCAAAAGGTGTGTGCCAACCTTCCTAGCAGTCAACTTTGCATGTGATGAGATTCTCCAGAAGTGAATCCAGGGATTTTTTTTTCTTTATTTCTCTCTCTCTCTTTTTTTTTCTTTCCTTTTTTTTTTTTCCTATGTTGCATTTTTGTCAGAAAAAGGCAGTTGGAAGATGCAGGGCTACCTCCCCAAGATTCACAAGCATTTGGTTAGCTTCAGAGGTATGAATCGTTCTCCTGGCTAGCATCTCCCTCCTCTCATTTGCCCTCTGATACCTTGCTGGTCAGGGGCTCTCAAGCCTGCCTGCTTAAAAATAACCAAGCAAATAATGCTTCCTGGCAAATTCACCAGATATAAAATATACTTAGCATTGAAACACTCTGTATCCGATAATATTAGGCTTCTATCTCCTATCTGCAGCTTAACAAAATTCCCTTGCAAGTCAGCTGCTGATGGAAAGTATTGCTGTGGAAGCTTGGGGAAAACCCACCTGGTGATCAAGCTCATGAGCCTAATTAAAGTTAATAGAGAAATTAAAAGTGAGCAAAAATCGGAACAGCAGCATGGAAAAAGAAAGGAAAAAAAAAAAAAAAAAAAAAAAAAAAAGCACTAGGAATAGAAGGAAGATAAAAAGCAATGGGAAAAGTGAGCATGCCTTTGAAGTCTGTTCTGGAAAGTGACGGTGATTTCTTTCAGTGCCCCCCACATCCTAAATGCTTTACGGTGGGCCACAGGCCCAAGCAGAAAAACAGAAAGCAGGGGCTTATTAGGCTCACAATATTAAATCAAGGCTGCTTCTGTTCCATATTTACTGTTTTGGTCTTCAGGGGCTTAAGTGTGTCTAATACCCATGGTCAAATGACCACTAATTTCAAAGTACAAGATCAATCCCCTGATCTGGGAGCAAAAGAATTGAGAAATAAAAATAAGCTCCTTGGTAAGGATCAAAACCGGTGAATACTTGAAATTAGTAAGATAAAAGATTACAAAAAAAATAGGAGACCACAGAGACAAAGGGAAACCACAAAGGTAGAGAAGGTTGTTCAGTGAGGAGATGGATCATCTCTCAGACTGCAAGGTCACTTGGCTGCAGAAACACTGAAATACTGGAAACAATGTCAGAGTGTAAGAAAGCAAAGCTTAAGGAACTAGAAAACCTGAAAAAAAGAGTACTGCTCACCTCTAGGTGAAGCTTTCCCGAAGAATGTCGCTTTGCTCAAGAGCATTTTCTAAGGAAAGAAAAAGCAATGGCAGTCACGACCAAGATCAGCACCAACTCCAGTCAGATACATACTCCAAGT
This sequence comes from Netta rufina, assembly GCF_964035555.1. Lineage (NCBI taxonomy): Eukaryota > Metazoa > Chordata > Aves > Anseriformes > Anatidae > Netta > Netta rufina. The sequence goes on along the minus strand of NC_140129.1, from coordinate 36,868,359 downwards.
CAGTCATACCAGGACACATCATAACTCTGAGGTCTTAGACCAGTCATGACCATGACAACACCCAGGAAGTTCAGAAAAAAACTCTATTTGTCAAAAAATATATATAATTAAAAATATATAATTAAATTGAATTTTCCACAAAATGGTATATGTTTTTCCAAAGATGCCACTGGTGGGATTTTTCACATTTTGGATGGAGCTTTTGGGTAGTAGGAGGGGAGAAAGTCAATGAAGACTCACTCATACCTTGAAGGTAAAGCAACTGGCAGGAGGTCCAGGTGCAGATCCCAGCTCTGAACTGGGGGTACCCCCAGTGAAGACAGCATCCAGAAGGGAAGGTTCTCTCCATAGACTTTCCCCTTAATATTCTACAGGAAAAAAGATATTAAAGATAAAAGATAAATGGTTTTATTTCTCCCTCCTGAGAAATGGAAACAAATTTAAAGGCTTGAAATTTTTTTATGACAAGGGATTCTTGTCCCTGACCAGCCCTTACCATCCCACTGCATGGAGGTCCAAAGGCATGTTGTTCCTACCTGAGCTGATTTAGTGAACCCTCCAGCTTCTGCACAAACTCAAAGGTTCTTTTTAGCCTTGTTCTTTAAAACACACAGTACATTTTCATATGAAAGCTTGCAAGCTCGGAGCAGTTTGCTCACCAGAGTTCAAGTCCCTGGCACACAGTTCATTGCAGCTCTAATGAAAAAGCACAATGATTGGGCCTGCATTGCTAAGATTAGACATTAGTGGCCATATCAAGAAGAGAAATACCTGCAGATTAGCACAGCAATTTGCTGCTCTAAATCTGAACCTTCTAATCTCTCTCTCTCTCTCTTTTTTTTTTTTTTTTTTTTTTTTAAGTAAGCAGCAGCCCATGAATATGGGAAAAGAATTAAAACTACATTTACTAAGTGATTTCTAAAATACTCCAGTATGTGTTTTAGAAAACCGACAAGTCATTAAAATATAGTTAATAAACATTATTCAGAACTCATTGCCTTAGATTAACAGTACTTTAAAATCACAGGCACTCATTGGTTCAGTCGATGCACTGCTGCAAGTGTAACTCCAACTTGTGTTCATGCCTCCTTTAATTAAGCATCTAATGGGCAACTCAGAGCTTACCTTTTGAGCTTACTGTAAAAATATTTCTGCAATACTTACAAAAGACACTCCATCTTTGCACCCCGGCAAGTGAGTCCATGCACAGACGTTGCTGTAAGGTGGTGTATGGGAAGAGGAAGAGCCACGCTTCCACATGTGTATTCAGGTGCTTTGAACATTTATTAAGGTTTGTTTGAGCCTAAATGTTGTCTCAGGGTGCAGTGACCCACCAGCTTTGCCTAGCATGGGCCCCCATCTAAAAGTAGTGCATCCTGTGCTGACCAGCGATATGTGCCAACAGTATGTTCAACCCGGGGTTAAAAAGGCATTTGCAATATCAGCCTTCCTAGTGGAATGAATTATATGTCTACATGCATTGGCATGTAAAACTGACTGGGGTGTTACAAAAGACTGAGTAAGAAAATAGCGAGATAAAAGGCCGGGGACATGACTCCGAGTGCTCGCTGTGCACCCTGAGCAGCAGGGCTGCAGCCAAGCCACTGGCACCTAATGGCAAAGTGGAAACAGAAACACAAAACAGGGCAAGATTTAAGCAACTCTGATACTGCAGATGAAACAAACTTCTTCAACACAGTGGTTCTGAATGACAGCTGATAGGAGAGCCTGGTCTCTTGCCACAGACGTGTTGCTGTTTTGGTGCTGGGCAGGGGGTTTGGTGAGCGCATTGTTGGTTTCGGAAGGGGCACGTCAGACTTGCTCTGTAACATATCCCTTTGGTATTTTTCTGTCCTTGCGCATGTTCTGAAGTTACAAATATGACAGAAGAGAGCTGAAACTGTGAAGGGAGTCAGTGTATTTAAAAAATGAAAACATTACTATTCATAGCCAGCTTAGTAATGTAGTTTAAAAAAAAAAATGGCCTAATCGAAATTACGTCCATCTAACTTAAGCTAAGCTAAACATTTGCAAATGTTCCTGACGACCATTTTTAACCACTTGTGGGATTTAATGGGATTTAATGGGCAGTTTTCTTTTGTTCTTTCTTTTCTTTCTCTCTCTCTCTTTTTTTTTTTTTTTTTTAAATAAACTGTTTGATATTCAGATATGTCTGTAACCTGATGGATGGCTTTGATTTATGACATCTCTCAGACATCAGAATTCTGGATTTGAAAGCCAAACCATGAGGGAGATCCAGATCCTCCAACCAGTTTCCTTTTTCAGTCTTAAAGTGATTTGGAGTTCAAAGTCTTCCACCGACTCTCCCTTCATCCTGCTACTTATACAGGAGAAAGAATAGCACTTTGCACAGAGCAACTAAGATTGTCTGAATGATACCAGCAAAATTATGCTTGAAGGCTTTGAGGTGAGTTTGATTAAGCCTCATTTGTCCACTCTGAGCCAGGATGCCATATTTTGGTGGCACAGAATACTCCAAAAAACACCGTAAACCTGAGCATCTTCTCCTTGCAGGACATCAGTCACCGCCACCATGGCTTGAGCATGCTTGCCCCATAGGGCCATGCAGAGCAAAGTAAAGCAAAGTAGAGCAAAGTGAAAGAAAACAAAGCAGACCCAGGAAGGGGAGCAGAGCAGGGGAGGGAGCAATGAGCAGGGAGTAACCTCCCCTTCAGCCGCTCAGCTCAGAGCTGCTTTAGCAAGAGGAGATTCTGAGACACACCATGCACACGTGAGGATGCTCAGGTCCCTTAGGGTCTTCCTGGAGCAAGACAGCCTGGAGAGGGCCAAGCCCACTGACAGCACATCTCGAGACCGCAGGGATATTTGGAGGCTGTAAGCAACTGTCCTGAAAACTGCAAGGAAAATAACCTGTTTAAAAAAAAAAAAAAAAAAAAAAAAAAAGGAAAAAAAAATCCTTAGGAAGTGTGTATTGAGGTCTTGTTTTCCTTAGCCTACTGGTGAGGGAAAACTGCTGCCAGAAATGTAAGTATTTAAACTGTCTGTGACAGCAACAAAGAAAACGACTACTTTTGCCAGTGACCGAGGAGCACTCAGCTGCTCACTGCAAGCCAGAGGGATTTGCATCCAGCCCAGAGCTGGGAACACTTTTTGGAGCAGAAATCCCTCTCCTCAGCTGCCCCAGTGCCTGTCGCGCCAGGCGTGACCCAAACTGGGCTCAAAGCTCCCAATTACACGAGCACGTTCCTGTCTGGATCTGTCACCTGGTCCCATGCTAGCGGGAAGGAAATTGGGGGGCGGAGGAGGACACGCTCAGCGTGGGGTTGTGGTCCCCGGCTTCCCCGGGTGGCTGTGGCAGCACGGGGTGCCGCTGCTTCCAGCGGGTGAAAACGAGCCATCAGCGCACAAATATGTGAAAATATTTATCGCCCACTCCTAGCCATGTTGAAAAGAAACCTGTTGTGGTTAAATGACTCGGTCAGTTCTTTGGGGATTTTCCGAAGTTTCCTATAAAAAGAAATCTGTGGGAAATGAATGATTGCATAATCACTAACACATGCCAATTCATATAAGCCTATTATCTTTTATGGCATTTTGTACTCTATTGTCCTTACTCTGGTGAATTGCTATCTTACAATTCTTTTTCCTATTAAATTATTTACACATTTTGCTCTCTCCAGCCCTTTTGCATCAGTAAGATATTTAGCATCCACATTAGGAAAGAAAGCAAAGACAAAGGGTCTCTTTTTCACATCATGTTTTTCCCACCTTCACATGAGTACCGAAACAACAGGCTCATTGAGAACAGGAGAGACCTCTTCAAATGAGAAGAGGCAATAATATTAGATGAGTCTTAAGGCCACAAGATTTTTTTTTTATTATTTTATTTTTCTTAAGTAATATACATTTTCACAGAGGCTTGTTTAGGTTCCAGGTAGAAATGACCTGCATTCGTAGCTTTAAAATTACATGGTCCCTTGAAAATGTTGAAAGTTGCCTACAGGTCATCTAAGAGCTTCTTAGAAATAAACCCCAAGTGTCTTAGAAGCCTTAATTACACTGTATTTCAATTGGATTCGAGTTACTAAAACACAGACTTTCACAGGAGTTTCAGACTTTTAAAAACTTTTAGTTTTTGGCTTTTAGGAGCCTGACCTTGCCTGAAAGCCAGTCAGGATTTCACCTTTAGAATTAATATTTAATCATGTTTCTGTGGGGATTTTCAGTTTTGCACTCTTCCCAGGAACAACTGGTTAAGAAATGTATGAATCACAGCTAAGTAGTTACCTTCCCAAAAGGTGTGGCCTCCAGCACTGCTGCATTTTTAAATAAGTAAGGGAAAAGTAGAGAAAACTTGTGTGAACGAGAAGCTACGAGCTTTTTTTTTTTTTTTTTCTTCTAACAAAAGACCATTGGACAGAGCCCAAATTACCTGCAACTACGTTTAGATTAAACCAAGTTTAACAGGCAACCCCATGTTATTTTAACATTTGAGAGTGCACACTGAAGTGCAAAGATGGGTCCTATGGCAGTACACACAGAGAATAAACAGGCTATAGGTTCACTGAGTGAAGTTTCCTGTCCAAATTACATGGTAGAGTAGACATCCTTTGGCTACACCTCTGCATGACAGATGATCTTCTTCAGAGCAGATCTCCCTGACCTGTCCCCAGAAATGTTCAGGCAGAAGGGCTGGGGGAGTCTGGTAGCTGTTGGGCATGGTGACAATCGGTTGCCCATGTACTGCCCATGCTCAGGCACTCAGGCACTTCAGCAACACAGGGAGATTTCATTTTTGGATAAGTAGCAAGAAAGGGTAGCCTAGAGGTAAGTTTGGAGGTTAACGGAGGTCAGACCTGGTGATTCTGAAGATCAGGAAGCAGGCAAGCAATGATCAATTACTGAACAAGAGTGTGGACAGGAGAAATTTCTGTGGTTACACAACACCCTCTTCAACATGCAACACCCTGGTATTCTTGCAGCAGCTCAAACAATTGCAACAAAAATGGACTGCAGCCTGCAGCTTTGTCATCTCTTTGACCATTCCCAAGATATCTGAGATATTCAAGTCTTAGACTACATTTCCCTCTGAACAGGAAAGCATTAACCAGAGCTCCCTACTTTATGTGGCACATTTAACAAGGCCTGTCAACCCCACTGAGTCAGTATGAAGAGTACTTCATTAACCTCTAACTATCAGCAAGCTTACCATGGGTACATCAAGAGCAGAAACATGCCAAGTTAACAAAAAAGTCCTTGCAAACCATGCCACGTTTTCAAATAAATAAGTGAAAGAGAGAAAGAGAGAGAAAGCGAGAAAGAGAGAGAGAAAATGAGAGCGAGAAAGAGAGGGAGAAAATGAGAGCGAGAAAGAGAGAGCAAGAGCAAGAGAGCAAGAGAGAGAGAAGGAAGGAAGGAAGGAAGGAAGGAAGGAAGGAAGGAAGGAAGGAAGGAAGGAAGGAAGGAAGGAAGGAAGGAAGGAAGGAAGGAAGGAAGGAAGGAAGGAAGGAAGGAAGGAAGGAAGGAAGGAAGGAAGGAAAAAGGAAATGTTCTTGTCATTGTCTAAATGTTCTTGCTTTTACAGACAAAGACAGAAATTTCAGTCCTCCCTTACTATTCCATTTCTTTTAGGTGTTTTCTCCAATGTACACATTTCTCAACCTAGATTGCATTTTCTTTTAATTAGAAATAATCTTTAAAACTATTTGCCAACATTCACACCCTGCAAACATATGCTTGCTCTCAAGGGCTCCTGAGGACCTTCAACACTTGTCATCCTCTGCCAAGATCAACCTTTTCATATGGGCAGGAGCCCAGAAAAGTTTATGGACAATTATAAAGTGCATCCATCTTAAATCATTATTTCTCTGACATGCATTGGGGCTCAGATGGGGGGTCCACTCTCTTTTCCAGTTCCTGTGTCTTCTTCTCTTGATTCTCTCTTCAAATTAGATTTGCTCATATTTCTATAGACGTGATAAGATCTCCTTCAGTTCTACACCTTCCCATTACCTAGAAGACCAAACTAGTCAGTCTATTGGTAAAATTTTAAAGCATTTTATCAGCCTATATAATTTTATAATCGTTTTGTTATTTTCACTTAAAAAAATGTAGTTGATCAGACACCTAATGCTACTTAAGTGCACATAGATTTTTTTGTGGTTGAATAATAACATCTGTTTTGATTTTCCAGCCACAAAAGTGCGTTTAATCTGGCCTTCCTTTATTTGAACTTTTCACATCTGCTCAGGCCTGCTTCCCATAAACTAAATACCAGATCCTTTCACAATGTAGGAAATTTACCTGAACCAGTTGTCCCAGCTCCAAAGACTTCTTTATAGGAGCCAGATAAAAATGTCAAAAGACTAATAAATATAGTCTTAGTGCACTGTATATTTATTAAATGTTACTATTTATTTTCTCAGTCCCAAATGGTTGATATTCACAGGCCTAATCCTGCAAACCTTATTTTCATGAATGAACTCATTTACTTTTATTGAATGAAGAATATGTTATAAGATGGTGCCCCATATTCCACAGAAAATGTAGAGATACACTTGTCTCCAATATGTTACAATATCAGCTACAAATTCAATCAATCAGAAACAATAGGGATGGTCAGATTCAGTGTGCTTTCAGCAACTAAAAGAAGCCATAAGAGGAATTTTGTATGCCATTTTCAAGGTTATCTCCAAAGACTTGGTTTATGAAAGGTTTGATTTATTGTAATCACCTCAGAGATGAGCAGTCAGTGGGCAAAACATATCAGACTTTTTTTTTTAATTAATCATTTAGTTTCAACTTTAGCTGAGATTCCAAGACTGAAATATGTTTAGCTTTAAAAACTGAAGATGGAAGTGGTATGAAGTTTCAGTTAAAGCCAAACAGATGAGGGGTTTTGCCACTGAGGCATCATGAGTATCAGGCAAATATTAAAGATCACTCTTTAAGCTCAGAGTTAACTAAAGAAAAATTTTGTTCTGCTGATGTGACTAGAATGATATGAAAAACAAACAAACAAACAAAAAAACCTCTCACCAGCCTATTCAAAATATCTTCATCTATTCAACATTTCTTTCCAGTGTTTGAAATATATGTGAAGAAATCCTACGTCCTTGGGCCCCATGCAGCTGAGGCCATGTCTGCAGCAAAGCTGCATTATTAGGCCACTTTCCTCAGACAGATAACTCAGCTGATAAGTCTTCAAAGCAGAGAAAGCACTTTTTGCAAAGCAGATGAAAATGCAGTTTTTCTTGTCTCAGGGTACCAGGATCTCCTCTTCTCTTGTCCTAATGAGACAACATGGTTTCATTATTTTATGTTGTTTTAAATCTTTTACAAAACATATGCACTATGACTTCGAAAATCTCATAAAAAAACAGGTTTATCAAGCCAAAGTACTCACCAGCACCAGAGTCTAACGTAGATGTATATAGGAAAGTACAACAAGGACCACAGTGGTTTTGGGAGCAGTTGAAGAGGAAAGGCAATATGTATGCACTGCCCTTGATTTACACCTTGATTTTCTCCTTCTGCACAAAGAATTGGAACTGCGTCATGATGGAACAGTTGTGAGAATCACAAAGAACTTAACAAGTCAGAAATGGATTAAAAAGCACTTTATGGCTTGTTAAAGAAATCCCCCTGTTCCTCAGAAGCATTTTTAGCATCTTATTAGCGGTATTTGATCTGACTAACATATTGACTAGTCATTTGAATAGGAGATGAATCCTTTTTGATGGATCACAAAGGGAGTATAAATTCAAATGAGGCACTTCTCCAAATTTTTATTTTAGTATAACCCCAAAGAGCCAATAACATCTGTAAAGGTTTTTTTCTGTGCCCCACAAAAGACTATCCTAATGATATTTTAAATCATGCATCTTTTTCTTCCTTAAAAGTAATTGTTGCATTTGTATTTAACTCAAGTAAAGGTGAGCTTGAGGTTCTCTTTTACCTACTCTCTAAATGTCCAGTATGTATTTGGCTTATGAAATTACTCTAAGCCACTACCTTCTTCAACATTGCTTTTAAACTGCATCTTTCATGGAAGCAGCACTTTACCATCAGTAGAATAAGCAGTCATTGTCTCATACAAAGAAGTTCACAGTTTGATGAATGAAAAATTAGAGAGACATTTTTCATATCAGAGAAATTTGCAATAAAACAACTCAGTTCTTTCCATTGATCTCTGATCTGAAATATTTGCAGTCTATTCAAGTATTCTGTCTGGGACTAGGTTCAGTGCCGTCCATATGGACATTTCTATGGAGTTTGTGGGCAGACCCACAATTCCCTAGCATTTGGAAAAAGCCAGAAAACTTATTTCTAGTAATTTCTGAGCAGTTTTATGTTATCTAATTTTTTGCATTTAGGAATAAGTTGGAGACCTCCAGCTTATTTTGAAAACTGTAATTTATAGCTGCACAGGCATTATGATTTTACAGTGTTTTGATAGTTACGCCTTCACTATCCACATGGAACATTTAAAAACGGATTAGAAATCATTAGTCTCGGAAATATGAGGGATTCTCAGCCTAAAGAGGAACTCAGAGTGTTTGCAGGCTCAGTCTCTTTCTGCACCAAGGTATACTGTTTCATTAATGTATGATATTTTATTCTAGAAACAGGTTGAATTACGATTAAACAACCATACTGGAGTAAAAGTACTGGATTATAAATCAGGAGACTGAATACTTTTCCATAGGTACTCTTATTGACCTCGAACTAGTATTTAAGTTGGAAACCATTTTAAGTATGTCCCTTGTTATAATCTCCAATGAATTAGATCCTCATATGCAATTTCATCCTTCAGGCACAATAATAATCATAAATATAGCCTCCTACTTCATTAAAAGTCTTTCAATTTTTAATTTAAATACCTTAAAGTTAAAGATCAGGTCAAATCAAATCCTTGTACTTTCCACACCTATACCTTGAAATATGGGGAAGATAGACTCAATCCAGACCTTGCAGTAGGCTGTTAATTCCACAAGATGCTGACCTCAAGATGCTAGGTTCAGATGCCTACACTGATGAATGTCAGGTCCAAACCCCAATCTGGATCCCAAACTTGTGGTGTAGGCCCATCTGTACTTGAAAGCAACGTTCTGAGGAAAGAGGAAAGCTAAGATCAGGAAAATCTCTATTTAAATACAGCATACAACAGATTTATGGACCTAAGCAACTACCTTTTTTTTTTTTTTTTTTTTTTTTTTTCCCTGTGTAAAATCAAACCTACCACAGGATTTCCCGTCCATATATACCATATGCTTTTTCCAACTTCTTTTAAAATTCTTAGTGTCACAATACTCCAAAACTTCTGAGCATCTGCCATTTCTACAGGTATTATCTACTTTGCAAACCAGGCTGTAGTCAAGAACTACTTTTTTAATAGAAAAAGTGATTTTATTTATCTACTTTTACAGTATCATTATGACCCGTGAAAGCACTGTACACAATGAAACCCTTGGGTAACAGCCTGAAATACAATTAATTCTCTTAAATGACAAATGCATTTACTTCACTGTAACAAACTGTATACATCAGGTCAAGACGCATGCAAAACCAAGTCCCACAAACTGCCAGTGTGTGCCTTGCAGGATCTTCTGAGTACAATCTTCATTTAGAGAACAGTCAGCAGCACGTCAAGTAAAACACCAAAAACACTAAAGGAAACATATAAATGTTTGCAAATTCATTTTATGGATTAATGACCCTATATATAAGAATTGACATTTCCAGGACAAATCACTTCTTAATCCTACAAATATTTCAGCAGTTTTTGCTTACACCGAAGCAGAGGCAAATTTTTCCTTCTTCAGATCAAACGAGACCTAAAATCTGGGAAGATTTAACAGTAAAATAAAAACAATGGGGAATGTAAATGTTAACCATCTGCAATTGCTGTTACTGCTATTCCTTATTACGTGATATCTCTATCAATGGCACTATATTTTTACTTTTGTTCTCTCTCACAACTTTTCAATCTATAATGGTTAATCATTGATAAACAAACACTTTGACTGACTTAAAAAGTGGCAATCATCTCCTCTAAATTTAACCGTGTAAAAGTCAAACACCTACTCTAAGCTACTCGTGAAGGCTCCTTCTATAGATAGTGGTGACAGATTGGCACTTTCAGAGAGAGAGAGACATCCTACCTGTCTTACACACTTGTTTTAAGATGGGATTAATTACCCTCTGGAAGAACTTTCTTCTTTTCCTTTCCTTGGATCAACTTCAGTATCAAAGCAACACACCTGTTTTGTCAAGAAAAGAAAGGGAACAGAAGGAAAGGAAAGGAAAGGGAAGGGAAGGGAAGGGAAGGGAAGGGAAGGGAAGGGAAGGGAAGGGAAGGGAAGGGAAGGGAAGGGAAGGGAAGGGAAGGGAAGGGAAGGGAAGGGAAGGGAAGGGAAGGGAAGGGAAGGGAAGGGAAGGGAAGGGAAGGGAAGGGAAGGGAAGGGAAGGGAAGGGAAGGGAAGGGAAGGGAAGGGAAGGGAAGGGAAGGGAAGGGAAGGGAAGGGAAGGGAAGGGAAGGGAAGGGAAGGGAAGGGAAGGGAAGGGAAGGGAAGGGAAGGGAAGGGAAGGAATTAAGCCCATCACCTGCCCCAACCTCCTGCCTTTAGGGCTGGATGTGAAGCAACTCAGGAGAAGCAAGGCACAAGAGATTATCAGACTGTTAGACCGTGTTGCTCTACCACAGAAACCATGGGGCTTGCTGGAGTTCCAATCTTGGTGGAATTCCAATGACAGAAACGTTTTCCAGGCTTTGGCAGGAGAAAGAGACTGGCCAATAGCTATTCTCCGTCAGCAGGAGCAAAGCAAAACCAGCATCTTCCTTTTTTTTTTTTTTTTACATGAGCTCCAGCTCAACACAGAGAAGGACCACACACCAACCATTGCTCCAGGACATGAGCCTTAGGAGGCAATTCAACGGAAACTTCTAATACCCTTAAAATCATTCAAATGAAAAGATGCTGATGCTGATGAGGGAAGAAACATTCTTCTTGGCATCTCTCCATTTTAAATTCTGCTATAGTGACAGTATCTGGATTAGACTCCAGGACAGTATTTCTGAAACAGCAGGAACCCTGCTTACTGCATCAGTTTTAAATTATAAGCCTTCCAAAGATGTCAACACCACTTTCCTGGAGACTTTCCTGAAATTAAAATACTGAGCTTTTCCCCTGAGCCTTCACGGAGTCATATGGATCCATCACCCAATGCCACCATTTGTATTAAGATTTGCCTATGTCGGGTCACTGCTACGTCTTCATTTCTGCTCTATAGACAGCCCTGCTCTTTGATGTTACTCAGTCACTACTTCCTTTCCCTTTACTTTTATCTCTGTCCTGGCACTCTTCCTTTAAGCATCCTCTCTACCAGATGGTCTCCATCTCTCCTTCAGAAGTGCCCAAAATATTCCTACTGCCTCCTCTTGATCTTCCCCCAGCAGCAAACCTCTTCATCCTACAGAGCTCAAATACCAATGGATTTCTCCTCCTTGCTGCTCTGCATCTTTCTCACACTTTGAAAAAGAATTCATTGGAAGCAGCTAACCTCCAATCCTCATTATGCACGATGCACTCATTTATAAGAGTTTACCCTGGAGAAAAATTCAGACGGGATATATGCTGGTACAATTGCATTTTTTTCAAGTGGAAGCGCATCTGATGTCTGCATGCCGAACTGGCGCTCTAGTTTTAAACAGGAGCTCCAACTTTTTCATTTGGAAATCCATATGGATCCTTTAATCTGAAGGTCGAAACAGCTTTCATGAAAGATACTGAAAACAATGATACTTTATATTCACTAGCATAATTATATAAAGATGATTCAAAACTGTATTATCATCAGAGGACTCAACAGCCTGTATTATGTATTTTTAAGATGGGGTTTAAAGACTGTAAGATGAGCCTTCAGAAGTTTAGAGAGGAAAAAAAAAATCTTGTCACAATTTATATCTCCCTAATAGGTCACTGAAACTCTGAGAATAACAATTGCTTGTACTTGCAGTTGGCAGTGCACTATAATCAAGAATAAAGCTCTAGATATTTTTGTGGAAGTATAAGCACTTACTAAATGCAGCATAATAATGTATTATATATTATACAAACACAGCAAAGTGGGATTTGTGTTTGTGTCTTTGCAAAGGAAAAAAGAACTCTGAAATGACCTTCTGTTCATAAGTTGCTTTGAAAAAGGCTTGGCCTGAAACCACTTGACTACTATTGATATAGCCTGGTTTTGTACATAAATCTTAAATATAAGCATTGCTTCAAAACTAACTAAGCAATCACAAAGCTTTCCTTTTCAGATCCAATTGCCTTCAAATCCTTTACTGAAGTCCCCTTGGCGCTGTCACTTCAAAATCAGGATAATGCTGTATAGTGTTTCTTCGTTTCAGTAAAACAAAAGCCTTATTGAATAAATATGTGTGAAAATGCTGCAAACAAAACCATCTCAGCAGACACCACCTGACTTGCTCCTAGTGACCCTCCCTGGTGTCCCACATGGGCTCAGCACTTGACTTCTTGTCATCACAGCACTGTTCAGTTCCATTGCCTTTGTCCTTAAAAATGCAACAAATCCCACTTTTTCCTTGCAGAAACCTGATGGCAGGCTTTAGACATTAAGGAACAGCAAGGTGACCTAAGATTTCCATATGCAGGAAACTGATGATCAAATAGTATATCATTTTTTAATCTGCCCTTTCTATCTTGAACATATCAAAAATCTTGTGGTTCTGATAGTCCCTCAGCTCTCAGCTTTGTAAGGAGAGCTTGAAACGCTACTCTGTTGACACGTAAAGGCAGAATGAAAAAAATAGCAGTATTTACTATATTGTGCCTCATTCTGCTCTGAAAAAGGATGACTCAAGAATGTTTTTGTTTTTTCCACACATCACCTTCCAACATATCCTACACTTCCCTGTAGTTAAAGCATTAGCTTAGCTCCATAGATCCCATTACTGCACTAAGACAGCAGCACATGTCACAGTCCTGGTGCTCAGGCTCAACTTCTTCTGTCCCTGCCATCACAGGGCCATGGTCTTAGGTGTCCAAGCAGGACACTTCAGTGGGAGTCATGCTGCAATGAGCTTCACACTTTTGGGCACCAGCTGATGGCAAAAAGTGCATAGCCCTTCTGGTTCACAGCTGACTGTACCAGACAACTACCAAGCACAATAAGGTCCTCTGAATTAGGTTTTCTTTCAAAATGCTTCTCGTTTATTAATTTACTACAACCTTGTATTTTACTTTGCTATCAAAGAGCCTAGATAGTCCTCACAAGCACAAAGAATGTCAGAAGAAACTATACTTTTGTTAGACGGTGAGATAATAGGAATTTGCAGCTGTGAAAGGCACATTTCAATATGTTTGTACTAGAAGGCAAGACTCGTTATTTCTATTTTTGACTCATTAAGTCCATTTAAAAAAAATACACAAAGTAATTACTAAAAAGCACACCTTCATGAATATGGAACAAAGAACAACAAGTGAGCTGTTTATAACAAATATGAAGTGTGTAGTTCAAATATTAAGAATGAGAGGGACACCAAGTAGCCAGAAAAGATTCTGTTTTCTCTTAAAAGTTTAGAAATATCCAGCCAGGATGACAGTGTACAAACTGATAGTCAGGCTGAGCTAATGCAGTTTCATCTCATCTGTATACAGGGTGGTCCCAACCCTGCCTAAAGCCCTGGTATCCCTGTATCTGTGAAGCTAATGTTTTGTGTGTGTGTGCTTTTGTTGTGTTGTGTTTGTGGGTTTGTTTGTTTAGCTTTTTTTTTTTTTTTTTTCTAAACCATCCACTTCCATAAGCCCAGACAGGTATTGTTGCAGTGCAAATCAGCTGGCCCCAGTAAGGGCAGGGTGATGAGGGTGGCCTTCCTTCTTCCTCAGCACTTTCACTTCATGATGGGACAGCTATGAACACTGGATGCTCCACATTTAACATCCATGATGTGCAGCAGACATTCAGCTTCTTGCTTCTAGAAAGGGCAGATAAAAAAATAGGTGAATGGACGCTACAAATTGCAGTAGGGTCAAGCTCAGCAATATAGGAGATTAGACTAGAAAGAGGCAGAAATAATTTACCCACAGATTAGAAGCAGATAAATGAGTGAGAGAGAGAAGGAAGGAAAACACAATACAGAAAGGAAGATAAGAAAGAAGCTCTTCATCTTATGTATGGGAACCAACTGCTGCGTATGTATTTCCTATGTAATTTTTGTATCTATCCCCAAGTTGTTAATCTGAAACACTTCTCAGGAAGTAGACCATCTATTTAATTTAAAATGTTGTCTGGAACACCACGGGATTTTCAGATAATTCAGCTATCATGCTGGACCTCAATCTGTGCAGCATAATGGTTATGGCCCAGATTTTCACACCTAGATGTAGATGTAAAGTAAAGCTCAAGTAAAGAAATCCTGGGAGTTTTGTCTAAGAATTCACACTTTTGAACCCTTTGAATCTTTTGTATTTGCAAGAAAATTACATTCCTGTAAGATAACTGTTTACTGGTTATATCAAAAATAAAATTTGAGCCCAGGTACATATGCATTACTGTAAGGACATACAGTAGTCCACCACAGTTACCAAGGGTAAGCACATACTAAGCCCAAATGTAAAGGCCATTTCCAATGTAATTAACATAAAAAAGAAGAACCTGTAAAATAAGGTGACTGCTTGTTCATCTATTAACAGAACAGCCTGGTGGGAACATAATATGTGCATTGTTCACACGTGGCAAAAGTTTGCAAGTGGTTGTATCCATTACAAGGTGAGGGCTGTGTTCCCAGTATGCATGTTTTCATCTGGCCTTAGACTTAAAAATAACAGTAAAAATCAAACACAAACAATTATTTTCATTCTTTTGGGATTTGGCATATGTGCTATAACAGACATAGATGGAAACTTCTAAAATAAATTAAGGAATGTACTTGTCAGTTTATTAATCAAAGTTTACCTGCTTCACATTACACAGAGACAAATTAAACAAGCTACCATGGTACTCAGAAAACATCTGCTAACAAAGTCAGAAGTAATGATAAACAAACTTGAGTTCCCTTTGTGGTTGATTTTCATCCAGCTGCATTTAATTATAAAAGAGCTATCAAAGAAAGCTCCCCATTAGCAGCTAATTCAGAATGACTTCAGAAGAAAATCCCAGAGCCTCCAGTGATATCTCTCCAACAACTTTCTCATCTCTGCAAGTGATTGAGAAGAGCTGAATTAGACCAGTTTAGTGATCAGTCCTCCTACTAACTGCCAGAGTAAAGTGAAGATGATATATCTTTTCAGTACCTGAGATTGCCTATTTTCAAAGCACTCTTAGTGGTAGGACCTATAAGACCTACCAGACAGATCTATGTCACGTGTATCAGTGCCCATGAGCAATACAAAGATAATTCTAAAAATTGCTGGGCGCATTTTCTAAAGCAGAGCATCTGCTTATGTTGCTAAGAAAGTGAACAAATTTGTTGTTACAAGCTTTTTTTTTTAATAAAGTCTCATTAACTTCAGTATTTTTCACAGTGAAATTAAAGACATAGTCATTTATGAATATCTAATTCTGGTTTAGATCGATCAGGATTTTTCCCTCTGAGGTAGCTAGAGATGTGCAGAGTCCCAGAGTGGTCCTCTGAACAAGCATAGCACACCTGAATATTATTAAAGCATAGCAAACACTCTTTTTTCTTAAAAGAAAAACAAAATAACATATACATCTGCGTTTCTCTGGAACTCCTTACATCGAGAAGTATTAGTAATCCTATAAATAGTTAATCTATGTATTGACGCGAAAAAGTGAAAATTTTAAAATATCCAGAACTATGAGCAATTACTACAAAATTCCATAAAGTCCAGCAATAATCACCAACCCTCAAAAGGTTCTGTGTGCACAGCTCTTCAACATACAAGCAACTTGTAGCGTATTGCTATTGGAAGGTTTGGATGATGGCAAAGAGGCGAATATCATAAAACATCAAATTATTTCTTTCCTCATATTCTTTTTCTTTAAGACAGTAATGGGTGATTCTATCCTGAAACCAGGCTGCTATCTGGCCAGCAAGTAAATATGAAATCAAAAACCCTGTGTGCCAGATCTGCACAGCTGTATTTGTGCTTCTGCAGCTCCCAGAGGAAAGCACACCACATGTCGGTTACTTGACTTAGGGTGGGTTGGTGAGGTGTAAGTTAAAAGGGCAGCTGTACACTCTGGGAAATTTTCCAGATTCATTTTCTACCAATTGCTTTAACAATGCCACAAGCAGTGATGAAGAGGTAGGGATGGTGGGTAACACAGGTAGAAAATAGAAAAACTTTTCCTACAGCTTACTTCTTATTTGGTCCCCAGGCTCTCTTGAAAAATCTGTAGGCACTTTATAGAGGATTTTTTCCCTGCAAGAATAAAGGGGTTGGCTCCAATTGCTGCTATTCTAAGAGGTTAAGGAAAGAAAAGGCATTATTATATATCCACATGGTAATCAACCAAGGTCTCATGCAACTATTGCTGTTGATGTGGTTCTTTCTGGCTCTTCTAGAAAACCGCCTATTGGTGTACCTGGCCTAGAAGTTTGAGAGCTGAAGCAAGAAAATGATAACACACTTTAACAGACCCTTTGTTTATGTAAACATCCATCCACAATCTGTGTCTGATGGGGTGAACATACGGCTTTAATTTTACCCTTGGCACATGGATCAAACAATGTTGCCAATATCTATTGTTCTCCTCATAACAATATGCCTGGTGGTTTCAACATATCCTCTCCATTAGCTGGCTTCAGATCAAGCATTACTGTGTATGTGCTTGTGTCTTCATAAAACTGGAATATGGATTTTTTTCCTTTGTACCAAATGTGTAAGAAGGAACACAGTTGAGAATGGTGGTCAACCGTCCCTGTGAGTCATGAGAACAGCTCGCTTCAGATCGCATAGCGGAGCTGGCAGGCGGGTGTGGAGAAGGGGTTGGTTTGGGCTTGCAAATCCCCAGCCGTATAGCTTAGGTTTTTCAAAAAGCAGAGGAAGCAGTGAGTCAGATCTTTATCCCGTTTTATCTGGGCTTCAGCAAACCTTTCTGGATTTGGTCCATCTCTGATCTACACCAGCCCCGCTCTGGAGCATGGACTAAATAGGTAGCTGTAAGAAGGGTGGTTTTTTTTGTTGGTGGTGGTGGTTTTGCCTCCCTTATTTTTGCAATTTAACTTCCTGTTTGCTGTAGAATACCATGCTAATGCTCTTTTTCTTTTATTCAGTATTCTGCTTCTGTAAGGCAGTGCAACTGAGGAGCTTGGGATCTGGGGAACGGCATGAGGAGAAACCTCAGACAAGCTCCCTGTGCCAGAGTAGCTTGTCATCTCTGTGCTAATCTTCCCAGCTCCTGCCTCGGCCTCTGGACCAGCAACACTGCTTTCTTATGTTTCCAGCAGCAATCAAACTTGACGTTTCTCCCCTACATTGTGCTGCATTCCAGCCTCTATTTCCAAATGTTTGATCCAAAATTCATTTGAGTCAATGGAAGAAATCTCTTTGCCTTGAATGCACTTCGGATCTGGCAACTTATCGCACCTGAGCACCAATGCCCCATTTATATTTCCTAAATTAGTATTAGTGAAGATACAGCCTGGTACCATTTTCTCCACAGTGAAGAACCCTCACAAATATCACTAGTAAAGACAACAGTTATATTTGGGCCATTCTGGGAACTTTCTCTACGGTCAATTATTTATTTAATCCTTGACATTTTGCTTTCTGCAAGACGATGTTCAAGAGGAACCAGCTGCAAAAGTTGAAGGTGCCCCGGCCCCGGCCATTTGTCGTGCGCAGAGCAGATAGCTGCAGCCGTGGGAGGCAGCAGACCGACGCCATTGGGTGCTCCGGGGCCCTGGTGTAGCACAAAAACGCAGTGAAAGCTTGCAGAAGTGCTGGGGAAGGAGGCAGCTCTGGGAGATAACACGGTCGTGATTAACATCACCATAAATAGGGATCTGCAAGCCTTTTTTTTTTTTTTTTTTTTTTTTTTTCCCATGCTCTCATGACACTCCTCCTCACTGGAAGTAGTAGTCTTGAAAAGCTTAGTTTTTGATTCAGTATTTCTATTTTTTTCCAACTGCCCCATCTCTCTCTGATTCCCTCTGACTTCAATGCTTTACTTTTTGAATGTGCTGAATCTAACTAAGCCCAGGACTTTAAATGATTTCACTGCCCCTGCAGTGCTACATACCGATACAGACAGATATCTTTTAGGTTTGCTTTTATCAATGCTAATTTTATTTCCTTCTCACATTTGCAAGCAGAGAGCAACTACAAGGCTTCCTGTGCATCACAGGCTACAATTTAAGGAAACTTTAAGAAAAATTATTCTAGATACTGTTTGTGCACTCATATACATGCAGCAGTTTTCAATCTCATTGCTACACATGTGCTTCAGCTTGTTCTTAACTGTCAGAGAGCTAACATTTCTATATAAATGGGTTCATTAAGACTATGAAAATGTAATTATCACTACTATGCAGAATGAATGTATGTTTTTCTGCAGTAATGGCATGGTAAGAGAAAGAAAACAGAGGTAAAAGAGACTTTTTTTATTATTATTTTCAGAATCACTGTATTAAAGAGAAGGCCACAGCATTTCTGCCATTGCTCTAAACTCACTGGAATGCCTAACAGAAACAGTCAAGTCATAACAACACATGCCTGCACCCATCTACAAGCAGAATCCTTCAGAGAGAAAATCAGGTAGTTTCAGATAGTTTCTGTACTTTTGTACTTTTTTTTTTTTTTTTTAATTTGAGGGGCTCAAGCTAAATATAAAGAATTATCTCCCCCCCCCAAAAAAAAAAAAGAAAAAAAAATAGATACCTTTGGGAGGTGGGGAGGAGACTGCGTGTAGCCAGGAGCATAGGCATCTATTAGGGAGGAAGGGGGGGAAATAATGCTTTAACTTTTAAATTGTCTAATATCTCAGTTGTTAATTTATCACAGAATTAATTACCTTACTTGAAGGTGCATTCATTGACATGATATTTTGTGTAATCTTCTATTGTGTATAAAAGGGCAATATGCTATGCTATAAATCTTAGTTGTGTTACTGCTTTAAATAGCATCTAATCAAGATTTTTTGACAAATGTAACTGTAAACTGATTGCTACTTTTCTGACAATACTTTATGTTATGAGTTTCTCAATTTTACTATCACTTTGGCTTCATACTGAAATAGCAAACTATAATCAGAAAAATCCTTTGGTCCCAAATCCAAGCATCTTAATCCTTCCTGGCCATTGTCCCATTAGGTACAAGAACATACCCTGAGTTTCAAGGCAGTGAAAATCAGGAGTCCAATAGTCACCACCAACACATGGGTCAAGCACTTCACTCACCTCTCCTATCTATGTCCAGCTTACCCTCAGCAGCCGCTGCAGCTCTGCTTGGTATATATTTGAAAGCACCCATGGAAAAGCGTTTCTAGCCAAACATCCCTGGTGAACTCCAAAAAGGACCTGTTATTGAGGGAAATAAAGCAGTATTAAGCCAAACTAAAGTGAACATTGGCACATAGCTAACATAACATTGTCAACAGCATCTCATAGTTTAATTTTAGCGGGGAAAATATGGCATCTCAGATACCATGATATGGGTGTTTGTTCACAGCCACTGTACCTGTCAACTATTATTATACTGATGCTGCCGTGTTCCCTGAACTGTTTTGATTTCTCAACAAGAAGAGAATTTTCTCTGATGTGCCATCTGTAAGGTACCGTTTACCAAAGGAAAACTTTATCTCAAATTTTTAATAATTTTCAGTCCATTCCAATAAAATCTGATATATTTTTATAATACTTACAAAATAATAGCAAATGTGACTCACCACATGTGCCACTATTTCATTTGATATTACTCTTCTCCCACTGACTTTTCTTTCCAGCACAAAATGCAACTTAAATGTCAACTTGAACTAAAAAAGTTACATTCCTGTGGAGATTGCTGGTATCTCATGCAATCTCAAATAATTCAACTGCTTTCCACTCCTTTAACTTCTTTCTTCTATTTTAGTAGCTCATTGTGCAGGTTCTAAAAATAAAAAATGGTGGAAGGGAGAGTAAACTGTTTGTTTACATATAAGTGACAGGACAAAATGTCTTTTTATGCCTAAAAAGGGATGGTCCCAATGCATCACAGGGTCCAAAGTTCATATATCAAGTATACTAGCACACACTGAAGGATTACCATGTCTCCAGCAAACCTACTGGCTAGCTAAAATGAGGAATATAAACCAAGGAGGAAAATGGTAGGAAAAAAAAATGTGACAAGGATATTTATTTATATTTAACATCCTCTTGCTGATCAAGTGCATAGACAGCAGGGATGTCCATGACACAGGAAAGATAGGTCTGCTTTGCTCTTTCAGGAGACCTCATGCTTAGGAAATTCATTGAAGATAAAAATCATGATGGTATTTGGAGTCTTAGATTTGGATTTAAGACTCACTGGGTCTGCACAAGGAGCTCTTTGCACACTCCACAAGCTTGTCTTTGATCAGTATAGAACCACCGGCAATGGGCCCCACCAATGCCAGAGGATTTCCCTTCTGTGCCATGGCACACAGGTTATTATCAGCTCAAGCTCACTTGGGTAGTCAAGAAACAGTGATACCAACCAACAGCCCCACATTAATGCTGGAGTCCAAATCCCTTCTTTCATTGGTAAATTTATACACCTGCCTTTTCCACTTCCTTAAAAATGCCCTGTTCACCAGTCCAGAGAGTTTCTTCTGGCCTAAGGACTATTTTTCCCATCATTTCCCAGGGAGAGTGCTGAATGGCATTCTCCACTTCCTGCAACACAGCAAAAGCAGCATGGGAAACCTGGAGAACATAGGCATATCTGCTGACATCAGACAGACATCAAAAAGTTTAGTGTTGCAAAGAGTAAAGCCTGAGATTTAGCTGTTATCTCCATGTCTTAGTTTACTAAGCAGCATATTATTTTACATAATGCTGCTATAAAACAAATGCTTTCCAGTTTTTGAGGACATACAGATTAAAGATGGAAGCATGAAGTTTCTGCATTATTGGTATCATAGAAAAAAAAAAATCAGATTGAGCTACTTAAAGAGAAATAAGACAACAAGGACTTTGGTATTAAAAGTATAATAATAATAATAATAATAATAATAATAATAATAATAATAATAATAATAATAATAATAATAATTCACTCCAAATTAATGTTGAAAGGATGGAATTGTCTTAGTCTAAATACAAATTTAGGCTAATTCATCTGCTGCTGTCATGTAACTTCAGCAGCAAGCAGGTTAGGACAACATTAGTTCCTCAGCTTTGATCCATTCCTGCAGAAAAATCCATCCACTTACGGTGAATAGGGGATGATCCTGCAGGAAATACTTTTAGGTTACTTTTTATTGCTCAGTAAATCTGACTCTAGATTTGACAAAGACAGATGAATTTAAGGTTCTCAGTTCTGCTTAAACCTAGAGCCCCAAAATAGGCTATATCACTGTATGTTGAGTGAGGTTTCTGATCAGACTTGCACCAGTTAGTGCAGTTTGATGAAGCTTCAGGAAAAAGCACTTTCCCAAAGTGAGCAATGTGTGTGCTGATAAAGCTCATGTTTCCTTTTTCAGCACAGACATTAAATTTTCTGCCTTTACATTTTGCCTTACCAGGCTAACTTGTCCCAAGACACTGCTGCTAGAAATGATGCACAGAGATTCACTGGTTGTGTTTGAAGGAGTAAAAAAATTAAAGTCCAAAATAAAAGATAATTAGTGCGATTCTACCTACAGTAAGTAGATTTAATTCACCTGTTAAAATAAAATATAATAAATAAATAAATAAATTTTCAGCATGCTCAACTCACTAATGCACTGCTCTCAGCTTAGCATCTCAGCATTCTGATGATCCCATAATCAGCAAAGTCAGATAAACAGCAATAAATCAAACCCAGTATGTAACTGCTAGGCATACATCTGATGTCCCATTTCAACCTCTTCAAGTCTGTGAAGAGGGCAGCTCCCCTGCAGCCCTGTAGTCTCCAGGATGCCTCAGATCAGGGCTTTGGAGGGCTGCTCCACTGCATGGGTGGATGAAGAGCACCCTATACAGCTGCATTTACCTCGCAGAGGTGTTGGAGGCCGTAATTAATTACTGTTTGTAGAACTCGTTGAGATTGTTAGAGAAAGGCACTAGAGAGAGAGTGGTGTTATAAATTATTACACTTGAAAACATTCAAACTCTTCAGCTTTCCACCGCCTGCCTTCTCACAAACTTGAAGCATTTCCTTTTCTGCTCCTGAAACAAAATTTGCCCTCTTGACACGCACAAACCATTAGAAAGGCTGTATTTACAAGCACCTAACAGTATTTTCTCAAGTTTATTTTGACATTGACTTTTAATCAACTTGATGATGATTGAAAAAGCTAGGCCAATGTTTTGCTAAAAAGGAATACTAAAAGTACATTGATTGTGTCTACAAAGATATGCAATTAAAAAGTATGAGTCAAGTGCCGTTATTTAACACTTGACTTTACTTATTTTGAACTCTTGTGGCCCTGTTGTGTACACGGTTAAATGTACAATGCTGTGTGTTTCAAGTAAATCGGCTGTAAGCAATTTTATATTTTAATGAAAATAATTACAGTTTGAGTAATATGAAGTGTATCTGAAGTGTAACCCCCGATGCTACTTCCTCAGAATTAGCTGTGATATAAATTATCATGATTTATTATGGTTACTCTGTGCTTTATGTGTTTGTAGGGGATCCTGGCTAGCAATGATGATTCTTAAGTAACAAAGAATTGCATTTCAAAAGCAATTTTTTCTTGGATCTCATCTGTAATTCTTCTACAAAAGCGATATGATTTAACTATGCTGCAGTATGTGATATTGCAAAGATGGCATTATTGTGCTGTCATTTTGACAGCTTACTTTAATTTACACCATTTAATGGATGAATACTTTTTTTTTTTTTTTTTTTTTTTTAAAATCTGGTGTTATTCTTTCTTAATATACCATATGCCATCGATCCCACATGCACTTCTTTGCATAAGCACACCAAATTACATAGTGGTATAAAGCAATGTATGTGTCATATACAGCCTATCTTTTGAGTGACACATCAGAAGCTGAGGCCCTGTTTGTTCTTCAAGGATACCATGGATCCTATGACATTTCCGAGCCCCAAGCTATGTTACACAATACATTATGTACTGATTGGCATTTGTCCATCTCAGAGATGGGCACATTTCAGATACACCATACAAAAATAAATGCATGTAAGTCATTTGCCTTGGTAGTAGCAGCATTATAGAAAGTTTAAAGATTATAATAATTACACTACTGCAAAAGCTAATATCTGCAGCAGCTGGTTTCAATTGTAACCACTATTTTAAAAATTTTTGTCAAACAAAATCTTTTCCAGTTCCCTAAAATGTTTTGCCAGCTAATGTTAAGTACGTACTCATCAATAGGAGCAAAGGTTGGACAATCACTCCCTTTGTCTTCTTTTGGGGAGGGCAGCTGCATAATCCCTGTCAGAGTGGTTACAGGCTCACCTCCCAGGAGGACCAAGGATACACCAATCTCTGGTCCAGGGCTGTCCTCTCCTTAATCATACATGTACAATTCTCAGACAGAGCTTCTACATTCAAACTCTTTTATTCAGGAAACATCCTTCAAAACAAACAAACAAACAAAAAAGTCAGCAGCTCAGGCTACTCATATTACAAAATGCTTCAGAAGTTGTGCACCTACATGGGATGTTACTAAGTTCAGGAGAGCAAGTACCCCTTCTCAGGAGGATGTATTAGCCTAGGCTCACATACAATATGAAAACATCTACACGGCTTCCACGTCACACATCCTTTTATCTACCTTATTTGAGCCTGTCCACAAAAACTCTGTTGATGCTCCCAGTAGTTCCTGTAATCCTCTGTAGGAGTCATCACCTCTGAAATCTTCAGCAAATATGCTGTGGGATAATCTCTCAGTTGGGGAAAATTTGATGGTGAGTTTGGGAAGAAGTCTGACTTAAGAAAAAAGTAATTGTAATTTGGTAATTGGGTGGAAGTCCAGCTGATGATACTCTAAGAAATTAGCTTTACTTAGTAGAGTTTTGTCTATTTTACAAGCACTTTTAAGAGTTAAAGAAATTAAAACTATAACAAGAACAAAACGGAAAAGATAGTCTAGGCATTCCATTCCGTTTTCAAATATTATTTTTGGACAGAAATGCTGCAAACAAATATGCAGTAATAACTAAAGATTTTAAGTGGGAGATATCCAAGGTTGAAAAGGATTTTGTTGACATGAACTGAAGAAATACAGCATACCTTTATACTTAGTTAGCTCTTTGATGTTATACATGATACCCAGTATGGCATTACAACCAATAGTACATGTCATAAAAATACAGAGATTCCATGTGGAGTAAACCTGCAGTGAATTAATACTTCTGTCAAGGTGTATCCTGCTATGTATTAAGCCTTTCTTACTTCAAATTCCAGCTCACACATTCACTACACTATACATGACTAAGAATCTGCAAACATTCCAGCAAAACCAGGAAAGGTTTTATTCTAAATTACACCAGACTGACTACCATACATTTGGAATAGGAGAACATGAGATGTTTAAAAATTATGTGCTTATTCATAAATGTTAATTGTTGTGGAAAAATAAATAATTCACTTTTTTTTTTAAGCAAAGGTGGTAGCCAGGATTTCATCTCTGTCACCTATGAAACTTTTAGGAGTTTTGTATGAGCAGAAATGAGGTATTTGTATATAGTCAAGAAACAGATATTGACAGCTGACAAATACTTACAGATCCTACTGAATATTATCAAGAATTTAAATTATCTTCAGATGCCTATTAAGAAAGCTACAGACCGCTGAACTGTGGATCAAACTGAGACAAACAGAAGAGATCTTTCAGATAGGATTTAGGATTTGCATTGGGTTTTTCTATGGGAGTAGAAAAGTTGCACCTTTTAAATCTCTTTTAAATCAACCTCACAGTGAAGAAGGAGCAGTGAACACCAGCTTGCTACCTCTCCAATTTAAGAACAAATTGAAGAAGTTTACAAAGTTGGACACATAGCCCTTTGGCCTGCAGGATACCAGAGAACCCTCTGCAGTATCAAGCAACAGATTATCTTACCTTCTGCCTGCAAAAAGACACAGAATCACAGAATTTCTAGGTTGGAAGAGACCTCAAGATCATCGAGTCCAACCTCTGACCTAACACTAACAGTCCTCCACTAAACCATATCCCTGAGCTCTACATCTAAACGTCTTTTAAAGACCTCCAGAGATGGTGACTCCACCACTTCCCTGGGCAGCCCATTCCAATGTCTAACAACCCTTGCTTACTGGTGTGGAAAGGGGACTTGCCTGTCTTTGAGGTAGATCTCACATCCTACTATTCCTATGGAAGAAATAAAATAAAAATTAAAAATAAAATAAAAAAATAAAATAATAAAAAGAATCCCAAACCACCCTTTATAAGGTATATTTCTGACACTTCTACACATATTTTATCTGCTTTCAGGGTGGGAATGGAATGTATTTTTATGGAAAAATACAGCAGGCTTAGAGATCCTGATGGAAAGGAGAGGGCTTCTGGACACTGAGAAAAACATTCAAGCAGACTGGTACTGTATCAGATTTGTTTCTGATGGATTTAGTTGGTTAGCCCTCTTCCTCTTTTCATACGACACACGCACACTGATATAAAAACAGACACATATGGACACCAGCATATAGGCAGAAAACGCCAGATCAGATACAGTAAGAGTAAATTTAAGAGGTTATAAATGTTTTTTCCGTAATAGTATGTATTCAATATTGTCACTAATTCAAGAGTCCACAGACATAATTTGAAAGCTTTTCTCCTCTCTTTATGCGATCATAACATAATGAAGGAAAATCATTTCAATTCAAAGTAGTAATGACTTTGCTGCATTGTCATTAGAAGGTGATTAAAAAGGCAAAACAACTTGCATTTTGAATCTCTAGGGAGAACCACTGTCATACTGAAAATTAGTCAGAAAGGTTCATTCCTGCCATTAGGTCACAAAGAGGAACTTTTTCAGTGGGGAGGAGGACAAGGCAAACCACGATTTGGTTGGTGCAATGCGTACTGCCCGTTGCATTAAAGGGGAGACACAGGTCTTGTGAAATTATCTTATGCTGTATACCTTCAAAGATGTCTCCAGCCCCCTCTTCATAGTTTCAAACACAATTCTAGCATTCTACATTTGCAAAGAGCCTGCCACAGAAGCATTTTGTTCAAAGAGATGGTGAGATTTGCTTTATCAGATAATGCTACAGCCCTATTTAATGCGGAAAAAAGACACATCCTTAAAAACACTCCAAATTTTGTTTTTATGCCACCCACATGCACACTCACTACTTAGCCATCTTGAAAGACAGAAATGTGTGCTTCTTCTGTGTGCTGCAGACCATCCCTACCCCTCGCTCTGCTGCTGGAAGTCTGGAGGAATAACACCGTCAGCCGGTTGTTCAGCAGCCGCTGCGAGGCTGCCAACTGCACGCAGCCGGATTTCCCCAAGGCCTCCCTTCCCTTTTCGGCACAGCGCTCGGCGCACAGCACACTGAGTGCCTTTTGGGTGTTCGGCTCAGTGAAAAACCTGGCCACAAGATTGAGAATCAAAGGCACCGTGCTGAAAATCTGGCACTTGCTGAGATGTCGGAGTACTTATGGTCAAAATATGGCCATAACCACTAAAACATACCGTCACTGCTCGTAATCAGCAGTACTTGCTCACACAAATAGTTTCATTGACTTCAGTCACAGGAAATACTAACTTCATCTGACACTGGAAAGCACTTCTAAGACCCAGAAGACAACAATAGCATAAATATTATTAAGACAGAGCTATCTTTGTCCAGCAATTAAGCTTGTATCACCACAACCTCAGCGGATACAAACCAGAATGAGTATTACTTCTGTAAATGTTTCTGCATCACCTCACAAGTTTGGGGAGTGAGAGCTCGGCTTCTTTTATTTCCTTAGAAAAAAATAAAGAAGCAATGAGTTGGTGAAGGGAAAGATGGAGATCTCTATTGGGGTATAGTAATATTTGCAAAGTACAGAGCAGTCACACCATCTTTTAAAAATAAACTTATTACAGCTATATAATATATAGCTTTGTTCACACAATCATGATACTCAAAACTTACATTTTAAAAGGAAAGCTCTAGGACAGTTCCTTATTAAAGGAATGGCTCTATCACATCAGCTAATGGACCAACATGAACCACTAGCTGGGTGATAGATATACTTCTCAACAAGCATATGCTCAAGCATTTGCTTATAAAGGTCTTTTGAACATAGTCTGGGGGTCCTGGGTTAGACCAGACATAGCAGTCTTACAATATTTTCTTAAAGTATTGCCCAGCCTTGGAAACACAGCTTAGTGTCTTGGACTCTTCTCATAAAGTGAAAGGGGCCATGTGTCTTGTAAAGACTAGCCCCAAGGGAACTGAGGTAAAGTATTTTTGTAGCCTTAACACAAATTTTCCTTGTGTTTATGGCTTCATTATTTTAGTGGGTGTGTTATTTCAGTGTGTTTTTCTGCTACTTATTTTCTATCTTTTTTACTGCTCCTTTTTTTTTCTGTCTTTTTTAAATTGGGAAAATGGACTCAACAGATGATGAAGAAGTCTTTACAGCAGAGCTACTGGTTTTCATTTCTGTTTCCTGAACCTCGAATAGTCACACGCTTAATGTGTTCAAATAATATTTCTGTAACATTATAATATTGAAGTTACTGTTAATGTCTGTAAATGGAAAAGTTCCCCACCAAAACAAAGGTGAAAATTTCTAGGCATATATCTTTTGATAAGTGTAGTTAAAGAGTTAAGACAAAATGAATTAAAGTAATACAACGAAAAACAGAAAAATTGTTTCTGATTAGCAGGAAAACCCAGGATTAGGATGCGGTTACTCTGTAATTGAAAAATCTGATCTTCAGCAATATCTGGCAGGATGAAAGGGGAAAAAAAAAAAAAAAAAAAAAAAAAAAGCAGTGACAGCACTGAAAATTACCACTTTTGAGGTAAATTCTTCTAAAGTACTGGTCGCCACATCCATGAAGTTGGTCCCTACAACGGCAAAGACCTACCCACTGAAACCAGCAGGTCCATCTAGCCCAGGCAGCATGTCTTACACATAGGTGCCATTTTTGCTCATTATCACAGGTACATGAATTGATACAGTTTCATCCAAAATGCACAAAGACAGCAGCTATTGATCAAGCATAGCTAAACTGATGTATTTTCCATTCTGATGACCCTTCCAAATTTCCAGTTTATTAATTATAGAATCATAGAATCATAGAATATCCTGAGTTGGAAGGGACCCTTAAGGATCATCAAGTCCAACTCTTGACACCGCACAGGTCTACCCAAAAGTTCAGACCATGTGCCTAAGTGCACAGTCCAATCTCTTCTTAAATTCAGACAGGCTCGGTGCAGTGACCACTTCCCTGGGGAGCCTGTTCCAGTGTGCAACCACCCTCTCTGTGAAGAACCCCCTCCTAACGTCCAGCCTAAATTTCCCCTGCCTCAGCTTAACCCCGTTCCCGCGGGTCCTGTCACTAGTGTTAATGGAGAAAAGGTCTCCTGCCTCTCGAATTATCACATTTGCTTTACCTAATGTCAACTCACTTGCCAGATCTGCTTTACCGGTTGCTTGTTTGCCTAATTAGCAGTAATTTGCATATTAACTGAACCTGTACATTCCCTGTACAGTATGTGGTTAGGGACTCCCATGATCACCAAATCGTTGGTTAAAGTTTTGTTAAGAAGTAATGCTTAAGCAAATTCTGCAAGACATCACCCTAAGGCAAAACAAGTTCATAGCAGGGATGACCATGTAAAATAATAGGAAGCCTGAAGGTTTTCTCAAATCTCTACCAAAACCTTGAGCCAAATCTTTTAAAATACATGCAGTTATGTTCTCTTTTTTTTTTTTTTTTTTTTTTAATTTGTCATAGCCTTTTTTTCTGTGCCAGAAAAAAGAAACACCAAAATATAGAGACAAAAGGCTATTCTTGGATTTATGACATGAGAAAATCCAGGAAGGAAAAGAGAACTCATGAGAAAGCCTGTTTTCACAACATTTTTACGTAGCGTTCAAGTGTGTGAGTACACAGGGGCAGAAAACGGTACGCTGAGCTAACAAAACAAAATGTACCATAACATGATGAGTTACTTTGCTTACCCAAGTCAAAATAGCCAGTATGTTGCATTAAAACCTGGCAGAGTCCTCACGTTCCTGTCCCATGATGTGAAGGCTACATCTTAAGCGAGAGTCACTGCCTTGCACAGCAGCAAGAGCCTGTGAATGCTGAGTTGTCCTGTGCTCAGCACAGCAAAGCACCACAAAGAGCTTACTCCTTTAAGCTGAATATATCCCAATAGCTCTCTCAATTTTATCTAAATATTTGGAAAGTATGATGGACAGGCATGCACGTGGTACAGTCACAGGAAAAAAACTGAAGGCAAAAGGCAGAAGAATGCTCAACGTTAGCAGGTTGTAGTAGTTAGCAGTTCCGTTTCAAACACAGCAAAACAAAATGTAACAAAAATAAATAAGTACCAAAGATTTGACACAAAACAGTTTGGTAGGAAACACAACATGTGATTGACGCAGCTGAGAACAGGCTAGCATCAAGGAATATTGCTTTACTGGAATATTATAAGGAAGAACTGAAATTCCTTCTTCCTCCACTCACAACCAAGTGCAGCGTGGTTGAATTTGCCATGGATGTGACTGTACTCAACACGAACGACAAAGCACATCTTAAAAATAAAGGCTGTCACTCATCATGCCCCTGTAGTTTAATTTCTCCTTTTTTTTTTTTTCTTTATGATTTGGGAGTTCGGGAGTTTCATAGAACACCTGAGATTAAAATTCATCTCTTATCCACAGGACTATATCTTGTGCTCAACCTATAGCACATTATTTCTGCTGAAACACCTCAGCCTTCATGATATAACCCAACTCTGCTTCCAGGCCTGTTTGATTAGACAGTCCTCGTTGAGTGAACACCAATTAGTGGAAAACACAGGAGGGAAAAAGACATTGGTCACTGACAAAACTGAAATTGCAACCAAAGGTACCTCCCCACAAATGCTTTGTACTATGCTCATAAAACATTCATCCTACAGAGACCATCATTGTGAGCTCACTCCGTGTTTGGGCAGGAGAGCTGAGCACTGGCTGAGTTTGTATGGGTTATCAGGATCTGACCATTGAGCCAACAATTGGTCTTTACTATCCCTTTCCCTACTGAGAGTTCTTCTGAACCTATTTTTTGCAGTTTGTGCTGGCTGAGGAAGCTGGTACAACCTGGCCAGGTAGGACAGCAGCCTCATAAAAGTGGATCTTGGTGTCCTTTTCACACAATCTTCCAATAATTTTCCTGCCCCTCATTGCAGCCCAACAGTCTAGCCAAGGGTTAAAATATTGATTTTCATCTAGGATACAACATAGCTTGACATGTTTCATCAAGAATGCGTTTTTTCCCTTCAGTTCCAAAGACTTCTCTGAAAAGTCAAAACAAAATAAAAAATTAAGATCACTACTAAAATGTAAACTATGTTTAACTAAAGAAAATTAGCAGAAAATAAAAAGTTTTTTATTGTTAGCACAACAGAAAATTAAACACCAAACTTAAAGCAAATTGTACCATTCACTTTTGCAGCAGCAAAGGAGTTTATTATTTCACTATTTCATCTCACCTTGTGTCATTAAAATATAGGACACAGTAAAACACAAAGTAAATATGCACATATCTTTACACCATGTAGTGTAGCTATAAATCTTACTCTTTGATAACAGCTGTACTATAGCAATCATTTGAGTAGTGCAGCTGCCACAACAATATCAAATTTTATAGTTAAAAAGCAGTCAAAACTTTAATGGTACAGTGGAGGTAGATATATATTGTGCTATAAATAAACATTATCTAATGAAGAAATGAAACATGTTTATTTTTCCTTGACATATCATTCAATATCATATATCTTTGCTCCTGCAAGCTGCTATAATAGCAGCCATTATACTTCAGCATGTATAACAACAAAGTCTGTAGTTGTACTAATTATGTGGGATTTAAATGAGGGATGGGAGAACTTCAGACAATGTGGCCTTGCAAGCAAGGCCTTCATTTCATTAAAGCTGTATCTTAAAATATTATCAGAGTTAACATGTGCTGGCAGAGGTTCTGAAGTGGTTGGGAATGCAGTGAGAAACGAGTGGGTTTTCCCCTTAGACGATGACTTTTGCTGTGTTTGTCTGACATGGTGTAATCGATCTGGTGAGCAGGGGACCATGAGAACTAACGTGCTACTCAGATGAGTAGTCAATGCCACATTATTCAAGCACATGAGAAAGCTTCGAAAGGACAGGGAGGCTGGTGGAGGCAAGCTTATATCCCTCCCAAGACAATACGAGCCTCAAAGTCTCCACAGTCTCCAGACTTGGCCTCTGGGATTACTGGTGTGCTTATGTTGAGCGTAGGAACAGAGAACATCGGTCGGTTGTACTTCTGGAGACGTTCACCAGCCTACTGACTAAAGAGTGAACGAGAGAATGGAAATATGGAAGGGATCTTCAGCAAACTTGCTAGAAACATAATTTTGATGAGTCCACAGCATGAGACCATAAGAAAAAGCCACAAAACGTCACCTAATATTCAGCTGTGATTTCTGTGAGAATCTTAACTTGAATCCAGCGTAAACTTCTGAAAGATACCTCACAGTCACTTCTACTCACAATATCATGAGCCACTGTGAAGATCTGTCTGGAAACCACATACCGGGTACCCTTTGGATGGCACTAAAATGTAAGGGCACACCAAGAGCTCACCCAACACAGTCCCACCAGTAACGGGGGTCAGTCCATGGGACCACACCGGTCTCAGTTCACAGTTAACCCTGAAACAAACACAGCAGATACGAGTTCCTCAGCCCCAGATGCCCTGCTGATCCATCCCTACTGTGCTCTACTGTTCACTAGCATAGACATAACCTCAGACCAGAAAACAAAAGACCAAATACCACAATAACAGTATGTCACAAGAAGAGAAAGAGAGGTGGAGAAGGGGGAACCTGGGTTCCTGCAACACCAGTAAATTTGGCAAGCAAAATTCACAAGATCTGTTCTCTTAATAGTCCTCCTTGAGAAACTGTGCTTCCCCTCTTCACATCAGAAAAACAATGCTCAGAGCATCCTTGCCAGAAGGGAGATTACCATCTTGCCCGGAGTTTGCCTCCTGTGTGGTGTGGGTTTCTCTGGAGCTGACACATCGACACCCTGGTGGGAGCGGAAGCGACCCAGGGGAGCTGATCCACTGGAGATTAAATCCCCAACAAACAGCCTACTGCAGTTAAACTTTGTGCACGCCCACCATCAGAGATCCTCAGGGTGCTTTCACTTGCCATCAACAGCGCATTTATCTGAAAAACCCCATGAGATGCTATAAAATAAACCCAACAGCTGTTAGCAGAAGATGACAAATCCTAGATACCTTTTTGTCACATTGCAACCTATACAATTTACTCCATGTTTACAAACAAATTGCTACAGAAAAATATTAAGTCCTGGCATTTAGAGAAGCTCTAGAAATTACTCACTCCCCTGGAATTCTGCATGACAAATTAAGACTATGCTTCGACTCCTAATAAATGTAGCTAGAGTAGAGTTTTATAAACATTCTTGAGATTTCTTCTGCAACAGCTTTATTTTGGCTCCCCACTTTTCCTGCTTAAACAAATGGAAAGGTTGGCTGATATTGTCAAAATACAGCACTTCTCGTGAACCAGGAGTCATTTATTAATGTAATTTATTGAGCCTGCATTGTAAAACATAAAATCATATTTCTACAGAGAAGGAAAAAAAAAAAAGAAAAAAAAAAAGAAAAAAAAAAAAAGAAAAAAAATCATTACCCTAAGCGAAGATTATTTTCTTTTAGAAGACAAATTATTGCAATTGTGGATTCTGTAAGTAAGACGATGTGCTTCCAGAACTGGCCTTTCAGAGGCCAACAGGGTAAGTTTTAATGAACCATGCAATGTTGGGTAAGAGCAGAACAGATGTTTGCACAGCCATCAGGTAGACCTTTGTTTATACAAATACTCCATGGTAGATAATATCTAATACCTTTCTCATGGCTTAAAATAACCTTCCCACTAAAAATACAAACAGGCTTTTTCCCAGTTGTGAACATGCTTAAAATCTAATTAATACACAGCCAATTGCAAACCCACCAAACTGCTCACGCAGGGTCGGACCTGTCATCCAGCATCACCTCTTTCCTGACACAGTCTTAATCTCCTCTTTTGTCGTTATATTGCAGTTTTTGCTCTAAAGGTTTCTGCACTAAAAAGTGGGAAGGTGAAGCCATAGTTCAATTCAATTTATTTTTATATTGCCTCTCATACAAAGTCTTTCAAAACGCTTTATAGTGAGAGATAAAATAATCATATAACACTTGCCAGAATTCAGCACGGTGACTTTCATACACTCCGGCAGAGTATAGTTACATACCAGGAAAGGGCTAGTGAAATAAAAGGCAAGCTGCAAATTTAGAAAGAGAGAGTAATGCTAAATACATACTTGTTCCAGGCTGTATGGCAATGAGAGGAGAGGAGCAGACCTGAGCCCTTCCTCTAGTCAGGACAAGCACCCTGCAGATGCACACAGAGGTGTGTGCAGGGAGGGGGCATCAACCAACGGAGACCCCAAAACTCGAAGTAGTTGTTTTCCCCATACATAAGGCACAATTTCCATTCAGAATCCAAGAAGATATCTATAGCACTTTTTGAGAAAGGAAAAATTGTCCCCCTACCTTAACTAATGCAATAATTTGTAAGGATAACTTTGATTTGAGGTGCACACTGCACAATGGCCATGCAGAGCAAGCAGCAGTCCATGCACGGGACAGGCACAGCAGTCAGTGGGGGGCTTCATTCACTCTGCTAAACTGTTCCCACTGAGTCCAGAAAACAGGGACAGAAAAGCTGCCTCTTGGGCTCCGAACATAACTCTGCCATATCCAAACCAAACCTGAGTACCAGAGCACTCACCAACTTTATTCCAGTATAACCCATATAACCTCAAATGGAACAGGAAAAAGATGCTCCTAAAAGAATGTTGATCATTAAACAAAGGGTCTGATAAATCCTGTGATGCATTCTTAAATTGTTCTAACTGGAGACGGAAGCTTACCACATCTCCAAGGCCCATCATTTCAGAAGCCCACAAATAAAGAAGCCTGGTAAAAGAGCATTTCAGAAAATATTTGGGCAACAGATAATATTTCTTCCTACCTATCTTCATGCTTATGCCGCTCAACACAAGCCACATCTTTATAATGCACAATAAGAAAGCACAATATATAGTAACTCATTTTCTGACCTTTTAATATTTCTGTCATTGATTGTCAGAAGTGAGGACTGCTCTCTATCCTAAGGTGATGGATTATTTAATTAACTATTGACCTTTTCAGTATCAGATGTTGACAATGAATGCAATCCTATGTAAGCTGCCTCCTCTGGATGCAGTTCAGCTCTACGTTGTATGTTGATCTGTCTTACATTTTGTTTTTAAGCATAACATTTCTATTATGTTCGTTCAAAACCTAGTCAAAGTCCTGTATTTAGTGAGGAATGCTTTTATGATCAACTGCTTTAAGTTTTCTTTTGAACATCAGTTGCTCTTACAGCAGAATTTATATGAATATTAACAGATCTAAGTCTTTCTAGATAAAATCATTTCTGCTGCTTACCTAATACTTAGGTTTCTGGCATGCTTTCAGGACAACTTCTTCTGCACAGAAAGGAAAATTGCTCATCATCTGTGCACATGGGTCAAGAAACATCCTAGCTCAGGTTTTGCACCCCAGACTAAAAACTGTAAGAATCATTTGATATTGCTGCTTGCCTTTGGGCCCAGCAAAGATTCCTGCCAGGAACATGACATTTATGCCGAGTACCTTTAAAAAGCAAGCACTTCACTACTTTCCTGCATGACAGGCTTGCTTACACACATTCAAGCTGAGACTCAGACTTTTTCACCCCCAAAAAATAAAGAGAAAGGACCAAGATCTTCATGTTGGAGCCCCAACATCCCAGTGCTCTGCTCTCAGCAATTATATATTCAGCTACAATCTTTTTATAAGTGAACAAGGTATTTTCCTCCGTGAGCATGTTGTTGGAACCGAATCCTGAACAAATGATCCGTGCCTGCAGGTTGTCAGAGAGATTTACATGTGACTCACGGAGCAGTGTGGGTATTCCACTGCGACTTCTCACCAGGGCCAAGCGAGTTGATTAATCTAACATATTCCTGGGAGAAGCTGTCCAGCATTTCTCCAGGAAAAAAAAGTTTGTAGCCTGGCACACCTTCACAACAAATATTATCTGCTAATCTCATCTGCTCACTTAGGAAACACTATTTTGCCAAAAAACTGTACCTGATAGGTTTCATTGTTTATTATTTCTGCGTGTGCGTGCATGCTAAACAGCCATTAATATACACCAGTGTGTTCCTGTTCCTTAATTATTTTGGTAACCATACAATCGCTTCACAGGAATGAAGTCCATAAAGTACCCCTGCACCATCAGAGTGTAAAGATTAATAAATTTCCAGAAAGGCTGTTTACAACGAATCATCGTGCTCCCCTCATTATTTTATTTTTTATTTTTTTCTGTAAAATTATTAGCAGCCTACACAGCAGTAAATACTCCTACCCCTGACGGATTCAGTAAGTGGTTGTAACCAGCATGTTTCCTATTGCATCATCCTGCTTTCCCCATAACCTTGGAGAGACCCCTACATCTGTCATCGGTAGACCAGACAGTGAAGTTATAAGACTATTTTGGGGGATATTAATGCAATATGATGATAGATATCTATTAGCAGAGAGAGCGGAGTAGCAGGCAGACTCCAGTGCCTTTGACAGCGGCTGCTCTTCCTTTGTCAGTGTCAATCGGCTCTGGCATCGCGGGGAATGAGCAAAAGTGACAGGAGAGGAGCACACCAATTATGGATGAAGGGATACTATCTACTCCCACCGCTTGATGTGATTTATTCGACGGTCCTTCTGCATTTATAGAGCAGCAGATTGTGGCTGCTTATGAAGTGACAAATAGTGCTCAATGACATTGACTGACTTGTCTGATCAATTTAGCCTGTCTGAAAAGTAGCCATGAATTGCTGTCCTGGTTGAATGACGGTACATACGGTCCTGGCTCAACTTGGCCAATGTGAGATCTCAAACCCCATTTGGAAAACTGATAAAAATGCCCCCCTTTAAACAAATAGCACTACAGTCCCATACAAGAAGTGAAAAATTGTAACCTTTCTCATAGCTTTGTTTTGAAATGCATCTCACTTAAAGAATGTTTTGTCTTTGAGACAGAGTCAGTGGAACATTTTTATTCTCTTATAAATTCTTGAATATTTGAAATATTTTGCTGGAGAAACAATGTATCTGATGGAGGAAAAAAAAAAAACAACTGGAGTTTCCTTGCAGGAACCAACAAAGCAACTCTTCATGTTTTCTAGTACAGTTGCCAACTGCCCTGATTTTACTGAGTCTTGAGTCATTAGAGTCATTTTTAAAGTCAGAGCTCCTGGAATCTGGTGATGATGTAACTCAGCTTTCATATTCAAATAATGCAGAAAAAGGGGGGGAAAATATTCCCAGTCTTGTGGTCAGAGAGCAATTTGAATATGTGATTTCAGTGAACCCAGTAGGATCAAAATCCAAAAGAAACTGAGCCCACTCATAAATGCAAAAGGCTTTTGTTTTTTTTTTTTTCTTTGGTTGGGGGGGTTCCTAAAAGTAACCTTAGGACTACAGGAGTCTGCTGGACTTTTTAACACCTGAGGTTGACAGCACAGATATTCCTTACAAGTCTGCAAGTCTGGCTCCATCTAATAGAGCTGTTGTGTTAATAACCTAATATTGAGAACTGTCAAACTTCCAGTAACCAGTAGGCTGTCTGGCAGGAGGAATTTCTAAATGTGAAAAGGTGGTAGAACCAGGCTATGGGGTGCCGTATAATTCTCACTGCTTTCACCGAGCAGCCCTTCTCATAACATACGAATTGCACAATAAGGTGCGAGTCGGCCTGAGCAGAGACTGCTCTATGCAGCCTTTGAACAAGCACTGAATTAAAACCCATTGAGAAACTGTTAACAAATTGTATTTTATCTAGCATTACGTTATTTTTATAAAGCCATAATTTCATGCCACACCTTATAAATAATACTTAAGATATTTCTTAAATGGAGCAGGCACAGGAGTTGCCTGAGAATGGTAATTCCATGTATAATTATATACAAACCTGTGAGCAGGTCTACACGCGCGTATCAATATATATGGACCTACATACGAATAAATCAATGTCTGCATGTGGGGGGTGCATGTGTGCAGTTCAATATATATAACAATATTAAACTGTTATCCATGCACAAGTATATTTATGTATATATTTCAATTTATTAGACCTAGGCAGTCCTTTACAGACTTAATAAAGAGCACCAGCATTATAAGCCAAGAACCATTTTTCCCTTTCCCTGTATTAT
Source organism: Netta rufina (assembly GCF_964035555.1). Taxonomy (NCBI): domain Eukaryota; kingdom Metazoa; phylum Chordata; class Aves; order Anseriformes; family Anatidae; genus Netta; species Netta rufina. Next base: position 36,830,723 of record NC_140129.1, on the reverse strand, counting down.
TCAAATTTATTAAACAATATTTCACATTTGTTTGACACAATGTCAAACTCGGGACTCCTAAAGAACTGCTGCAGCTTTGGAACTGTTATGCTTTCTTGGACTTTAATCATTTTTGGCAAGGCTCCATTTCCTGTCAGAAAGTGAAACAGCTTAGGAATGTCATTTTCACGAAAGAAAACAGAGAGAATCCGAGAGGAAGTTCTCCTCCACTCCAGAGCCCCTAAGATACTCAAACACACTCGCAGGAGGGCTGGAATACATCAAACATTAGCAGAGGGAAAAGGACACACTTTTCCCACATTAAAATACATGGATAAAGTTGAACTTTTGCTAAAAATAGTTCCCATGACTAATCCTATTAAGTTTTTAAAAAATTGGGCCGTATCTCCCTTGAAGTCAAATTATTTTTTAACTTCAGAATGACATTAGAAAAAGACTCTAAAGTGCCTTTGCTTAAGTCAAAGTCCCTGAAAGACTTTTTTTTTTTTTTTTTTTTTTTTTTTTTTTAAGTGAGATATGAAAAATGAAGACAGGAGCATGGATCACAATTCTAAAAGGGCAATTTACCTATTGAAGAGGTGGGGAGTATCAGGCGCTCCCAGATCATCGCTCGTGATTTACTTTTTAGAAAAGAGGCTCCCTAAGGAGGGAGGAGGTTAAAGGGAGCAGATTAAAACTAACCCTTGGCTCTGCCCTCTCATTGCCTATGGAGGCTGAGCACAACTCTGGGGGAAGAGGTCTACAAAGCTGTGAAACGCTTTGGGGCAAGAACCACCCCTTTACTTCATTCAGAAGGCTATTTACATAAAAAACACCTTGATTACTTGTGGTGGAGAAATAAGCAATGGCCAGATGGATTTTGAGAACACAACCCACACCCCAACAGGAAAAACCCTCCACCAGCAAAGCTAGCAGTTCCCACTACCTCTTGGCTGCATTGCTCACAGTAAATAAAATTGAGTACTTCTGACATCCAGCAGATCCACGTACAATTTATGAATTCTATTTGAGGTTCTTCTGGGTGGTTTTCTATCAGACACTGGTTTTATTCCAAAGTTTGTGCCATGTTTTTTCGTTTGTGCCGACATATCAGAAAGACATGCTAACACCAGTTATTTTACAAGGAGAAGAGAAGGAAGCTGGCTGAAAAGGAGGGCAATTCTCCATTTCTAAAGGAAAAGCCATTTGCAGCAGGACCCTGAGAGAGAAAGGGTGTTAAGATCCTTCAAGGAATTTTGACCTAAATCCAAACAGCACTCACACACAACCAGAAGAGGCAGGTAGGTGCTCCACTTTCCCTATAATTTGGTGAAATACCAAGTGATGGGATTCTAGGAGCATTCCAAATGTCTTACCCCTGTGTGCTTTAGTTGCAACGTGTCCCTGAATGTGGGTGGTACAAAACCCGGGGGGACAGGTGATGCCCACAGGACTGGTGCATAGGGTAGGGGGTAGATGGGACCAAACTGGGAGGACATCACAGCATGGTTGTCCATGGGACCCAAACGCAGGAGCCCCAGAAGTGAGCACCCAGTGGGAAATGGTGGACAGAGAGTGTGATGTCTTCAAAGAAAAGAAAAAAAACGTAAAGGTGAAAGAAGCTTTTCCACATGCTATGAAATGTTTGCATGCTGCTAGGTCAGGCATGAAAGATGGCAGGATTCCTCATTAATAAAAACCTTTCTCTAGCTGAAGCCATGGACAAGGCAGGAAGAGAAGGGAAAGTAACATGGAAATAAATTAATGAACTCAGCAATAAATCCACACTTCCTACAGTTAGCTCTTGGATTTTTCTATGAATAGATGACAGCGTGAGAGGCTGCGGAATGGATGGGTCACAAAAGTTGTCTGTTTCCGTAAACCACAGATCACGGTGTAAGTGCATCCTCCATCTACCTGCTGCACAGGACTGAATGGGGAGCGAACACCAATAGCTTTCAAACTTGTGCAGGTAGACAAACAGAAATGCCTTAGGAAAGGGAAAGAGCAGAGCAGGTTGCAGCAGGAAAACGAGCCCCTCGCATGTGCTTTTTCTCCCTGCCTCTCCCACAGTGCAGGTCGGATCCGAGCGGGTGGTCCAAGCATGTTACCCACACACTAGGGGACTGTAAAAACTCTCAGCATCAGCCTACATCTGCTGTCCCGTCTGTCCCCCTCTTTGGTGGAAGGGGAGCCGGGTCATTGCCTGAACACTCGCGAACACACCACACACTGACTGCTCCTTCCCCGCCTGGATGCCCCTCTCTCAGCCCTGTTTGGCTTTCTACACCCAGCCGAGTTTTCATGGTGCTCTCTGATGTCCCTGGGAGGAGCATCTAACCCTCCCCCAGCCCAAATACAGCAGATATACCTTCGGTTTTCTATCCACACCACTTCCAGTCATCCTGACATTAGCATCTTTCTCAGAGCAGCTTTGCTGCCGAGGAAGCAATCTCTAATTCAGAACTAGGACACGGCATTTGTTTGTTGTTAAAAGCATAACTTTGTGTGTGCGCTTATAATAACGTCTTGTAGCAAGTTAGTCACCAAGGAACATTTCCAGTCATTTATTTTCCAGCACAGACTACTGGTTTCCATGGCTATATTCCACAGGAAAAAAAAAAAAAAAAAAAAATCCAATTTCATGTGTAGATGAAATACTTCAAAGTCCCAACCACTCAAGCCATCACTAACACATGCAATAATATAAACTGGAATGAATTTTCAGGATGTAGTAGGCTAAAACTCAGCGATCGGCGCGGCAGGGTTGCAGCGCACTTTGACACCGGCCCTCCCTGTCCCCCTCTCCCCACACCCACTAACTCTTCCTTACCTCATCTCCGCCTCGTGCTCAGCCCCGTCTGACAGCAGCTGGCAAGCGCTGGCTGACGCAAGAGCCCGTGAGCTCGTACAAGCTGAGGCTCTGCCCGCTCTTCCCACCACGCTGCCGGCACCGTGAGTGTCGTTGATTTCTGCTGGGAACCTCCGAAGAAGTTCAGCGCTCCTCCAAAATGGTCTCGTTCCTCACACGCTCCTCTTTGGTGTTGCTTTGGCCCACGGTGTAGGGGGTATTCTTTATTTCCCCTCTGTCCCATGTTGTAACAATCACGTTTTCCTTAAATCTCTCCAATTTCTCCCTCGTAGTTGGAAGAATCTGCATGCTCGCTCCTGGCTGTGGGGCTTGAACTCTTACCAAGGCTGTGATCGTTGCCTTTGATGAGGATGGCATGCAACATTTTGCACAGTTCCCGGTCTAATTGACATCAGCCTCTTTCAGCTCATGCAAAACATAGCAGCTTCCAGTGTGTTTCTTCATCCCTCGCGTTTGCCGCCTCACTCGTTTCATTGGCTCCATGCACTGCTCTCCCTGACTGCACCAAATCAAGATGAAGATTTTGGAGCTTGTATTCAAGGAACTATTTAACTCTGTCGCCATTCAAACCCATATTTAACTTCATGGTGCCACTTATGCTTCCCTGTCCATTCAGGCAAACTCTGGCACTCTGTTTATCTCAGAGACATCCACAATCACACCGTTAATAAGATATTAAGCAACCACCACCATGACCACTTCTTGATGTGCTGCATCACATAAATCTCAGCCTTTTTGCATTCCCGTTGCTATATGTGCCTCTGAAACAGTAGTGCACACATTACCCTTCGCCCTCCTGCCTTTGTCCCAGCCTCGTACCTCCCCAAGGGTGTCACATGCAGCCATCCATTTATCTTCCCCTTTTATTAACTCACTGAGGCCTTCAGAGATGGTCAGAAGTTTTTGTGTTCCCCCTGCCCAATTTCCATTTATATCCAGAACTTTGCAAGCCCAACACAATCTAATGGGCAGGAGAAGGCCTGATCCCAGATTGTTTAACAATGCCTTGAGGGGCTGATTCACCAAAGTTTGATGCTCTGACGAACAGCTTGCTGCAGCTCTAATGGTAAGGCATATAAAATGCATCATACATTAAATTTAATGTTGCCTCATTAGTCTTAATTAGATTCCTACATTACACCAGGATTATAGTTTCTTCGTGTTTATGTTTGCTCCTAAAATAAAATCTACACTAGACAACAGTTCAGTGTACTTTCTAACCTTTGAATAAATGTGCCCTGAATTGATACCTATCAATATTCTTAACCTTGAAGACATAGAAATTAGGCAATCCTACTGCTATCTTTCAGACAGAGAAGCTATGGAGAGTCAGTCACAAAAGAATAAATTTAAAGAAAAAAGTACAGTAAGCAGATGTTAGTAATTACTTATCTTGTGTTTTAAAGGGGTGATTGTTCCAAACAAGTGGATGGCTTTTCCATTTCTGTTGAATATGCTTTCATAGTTTTCTCTCATACTAATTAATATTGTCTCCTGGGTTAGGGTTTTCACAGTTTATTTTCTTTCAGTTTATTTTCACAGTTTATTTTATTTCTTTTTATTTTCTTTCTTTCATATTATTTCAGTTTCTTAAAATTCATTTTAAGATGAAGCCACTAATTCAGCGTTGGAGCTTGGCTAGATGTTGAAGTAAGAGTAAAGCACACTCCATGATTAGACATAATGACCATGTCTAATGACCAGGACCATGGCACGTCAAAGGCTGGTAATGTCTCAAAGGAAGATGACCTGAATCATGCTTTTCCCTACTAACAAACATGCCTCTACCCACTACATTTCAAGTAACCAGTAATGACAGTCCCATCTGAAATGGCACTTAGATTTAAAATAAATAATTATGAATACGTGGGGTCTATTTTATGGTAGTGGGACTGAGAAGATAAAACAAAGTGGATTTTTTCCTTTTTTTTTTTTTTTTTTTTTTTTTTAAAGAGAGAGCCTGGTTTTGCCAGAATTAATTAAAAGTTTCTTTTCAGAACTTATATATATATATATGCATTGCTTTTAATAAATTGTTGGAGTAGTCCATTTTTCTTATTGCACTTAGTTTAGCAAGCAACCTTAAAACACACACACACACAAAAATAAAGTTTAAAACATAACAAAACATTTTTTTTAATGTCAGTCTGAAGCTTGATTGTTTCAAACACTGAGAGGATGATAGCTAGTTTATAAAATGTTTTCATTCTTAATATTTTGGCCCAGTTCTTGCCATGAAATAGTTCAGCCTCTTTAAACTATTTCTCACCCAGAACAGTCATACATGTTTATCTATTTCTTTCCAACTGACTTATCCAAGCATCCAGAGTAGTATGGGAGCGAAGACAAGCCAATTAACATTATTGCCAGTTAGTGTTCCACTGATATTTTTAAGAGTATTTCATTTCATGTCCTATACCATTAATTTGATAAAAGTCAATTAAAAAAAAAAAAAAATCATTTGAATTTGCTTGTGGACAGTCTTTCTTGTTAATTAAAATTTCAGAAATACTATAAAAAAAAGATAGTGTAATTATATGTATTACGTACAGTTTGTTTAATGTTTTAACTGAAGTTTTTTGTCTTTTATGAATTTTCCTTTTTCAGAAATGTTTGCAGAAAACTGAGCTGTTGTTGTGTACTCAAATAGAAATGCACATATTCCAGTGGTCTCACCAGGTACACAGAAATAATATTATTTCCTCTGCAATAAAAACAAGCAGACTTAGGCTTTGAAAAAAAAATAAAAAAAAATAAAAAAAATAAAAATCCATTCCTTGGCTCAGGAAATGGGGAAATACTTATGAAAATTTTCAAAACCTGTCTGGCTTTACAAGTAGATCAAAGTCTAAATATTTGTATCACAGAAAATATCAAAGCAGTCATCTAAGACAGGCAGAGATTTGACAGCATCTATCCCCATGCACATTAGAGTGCACAAGTAGTGACTTCGTCCAAACTCAAATTTTAACTTTGCATCCATCTATGCTACAGTCACACGTTCTCCCTAGGACTGATCTTCAGAAAGGCCCATGTGACCCAAGAAGAAAAAGGTTTACATTTCCTAAAATCCCCTAATCCTGCCTTTCTACAGCCTCTCCATAAATTGCTACCTTTTCTTGAGAGGATAAAAAGCTCAACAGTTTCTTCAGTGCTTTGAGGACTTTGTGGTATTATATTCACTAGTGAGAAAGAAGAAAAAAGGACCAGGTGTCTCTTGTGGCAAAATGCAGCTATGGAATAGCTTAAATACTAAACAAACAAACAAAACCCAAAATGCACAAAATTACTACTATTTTCATGAAGAATTATTAGAATATCAAATTCAGTAAATATGGATGAGGGACATGTCCATGGGCTACTGACGGGTTCACAGGAGGTAGGAGGACTGGATTCACAAAATAATTACCTTGAGCAGTTGATATCATATGAAATTACAGTACAGCATTAAACACCTGAAACAAGTCCAGGAGAGGAAGGAAAACAGTGGCAATTGGATGATGAGCTGATAATTATGGAGAAGATATGGATACCTGAGAATTATGGAGAAGATATGGATGCCTGAGAACAGATCCATCACTTTCAATCTTAAAACTAAACAAAGATTTCTAGAGTTTATAAAATTTTGCAGAACTGCTTCTTTTGCCAAAAGGCCCCAAAAAAGTTGACTTTGTCTTTTGCATGGATGCACTACAAGGCAGAACACAGCCAAGCAGCACGCATGAATCTCTCCTCACTTTCCCTAATGCAACATCAAGGAAAACAAATAATAGATATCGTAGGAAGGTTGGGGGGTGCTTCTTGTGTTTTAATTACCTCAATGCCCTGGCTGGCCAGCCATGCTGGGCTGTGTTTGAGGAGGGGGGTGCAAGCCCCAGGCACCCCATGCAGACTTCCAGCTGTTGTGGGGAGAGCAGCTCCTGCTCGGCAAGCAGGGAGGAGGCGATGAGGGTGGTGGCTTCCCCAGCAGGAGCTGCTCTGTGGAGCAGAGCTGGCAGGAGATGAGAGGTACATCGTGCTCTGAAATGAGCTGCAGCAACTTCCTCCAGAGCAACGGGGAACTGAGCAAAGAGACGCAGCACACTAAATCACAGCTCCTTCCTTCCAGGCTTTTCCAGGTGAGGAGCAGCTGAGTGCTGCTCTGCACCCTGGGAGAGCACAAACAAGAGGCCGCTCTACCCCATCACCACCTCTCCATGCCTCTGGTTTGATCACAGCCTTCTCACGTGGGTGGGGGTTTCTTCCCATTGGGATTCATCTGAGGCATAAGGACAACTCTGGGAAATCACCCAGAAATGGATTAATTAATTTATTCTGCCTTTGGAAAGAGAGTTTGAATGCTTCCGGGATCAGCCTCTCTCCTTGCATGCACATTAACTGCTTTGGCAAGAGTGCCTTAGCCCAATTTGGTTTGAGTGACAAAAGTTAATTTTATTGATGCGCAGCCTTCTGTGATGCTAGGTAGGAGGTCCGACAATGCAAATCAAATGGCTTCTCCAAAAATATCACAGTGATTGATAATGAAACAGTGAGGCAGATTTTTGTACACTTTTGATCCTACCACAAGCAAACTCTAAATTTAGACATGAGAATAAAATAATAATATAAAAAAAAAAAGCCATGTTTCCTTAAAATTGATCAGTGAAAGATATACGTAGCTTAGCAAAGATTAATGTGATTTAATAAAGATTATTTTAAATGCAAAACAAAACCAGAACAAGTAGGATTTTTTAAAAGGGAAAAAAAAAATATCTTGAAACAAGCCTAGGTATAGAAACTTGTTAACTATGTTATTAAAGTTTAATTTCAGTTTTAATGGAGAGGTCATACACTGCAATTTTATTTCACTACTGTATATTACTACACATATACAGATACATGTTAACTCTTAAGTTAGGTGTGTAAGGAACAGATCTGGAAGCACTTGAACATGGAAGTTGACTGACAGTTACAAGAAAGGCCTTTATTATATTTTCATATTTTGTTTCATTAATCATGTATGTTCATTAACCAATCATGGTAATTTATTATGCACTGTTTCAAGACATCTTGCGCTACAATGGTGTCATTTTCACTTTGATCATCTACAGATCTCATGAGATGACATTTTCAACCACAGAGCCTGGCTCCTCTGCTGTACATGCTGCATTAAAGTGCAGGTAGAGATTCAGAAGTGTTAAAAAAAAAAAAAAAAAAAAAGTCTGTGGTGCAACAGAGTCTGCAAGATACAAAAATTAATTATGTAGCTCAAAGATAACAACCCACAAATTAGGTAGAAATATTCAGGTGAAGTGATTTGCACATGATTTTAATAGCGGATAAGAAACAAGAGGAGATGTTATTCATTTTGTCATGTAATATTTGATCATTAAGTGTTTTGCCAGGTTGTATCACAGTCGATCTATACAACAATCTGAAAAACATACTCTTTACAAAACAACCTAAGAATGTTCTCAAAAGTCTTGGCTTTCATCACTCCACTATTGCATTTACATAGTGAGAACCTAAATATATGTTTATCAAAAGAGAGTTAGGGGTACCATTACCATAACATAGTACTTCCTTTTCCCTTAGTCTAATGGTCGCTGCAAGAAACATTGTGAACCTAAGTATTAGATAGAGGCTGATTTTATGGAACTAAGGTTTACAACTTCTTCACTGTTCGTTTCTGCCTTCTATTGCACCTTTCATAAACCTACTGATTAATATCAAACAGTGAGCAACTCTGACAAGCAGGATTACTAATCCAACGTAACTGTTTATAGTGTGAATGAAAAAAGTACTCCATTTCCAGCCACTGCACTTAATAATAAATTCCTGTTGTACTTAAATGTTGAAGGGATTACATAACTGTCAAAATTCCCTTAAATGTTAAGGGTAGTAATCATATTAAAGACATACTATACAGAAGCAAAAGCAAATGTCAGTTTAGTTATTATTACCATATTTGCATGGAGTTTTAAAACATAAGGGCAGATTCCTAAACACGTCAAATTTGTGCTCGTTGTGGTGGAAGAGCACGCAAGGAGGAGAAGTAGCTGCAAGCCCCACAAGTCAAGCTGCAGCCGTGTGCCATATAAGGGTCAGAAAAAGGAGCTTCACGTGCCGTAGCATAGCCACAGGGCTGTTCTTGATTACACCAGCTGAAACAGTACCACCAGGACAATTGTGCCAGAAAGGCGCAGAGAAATGCCACACATTCCTCTTCCCTCTCTCCCTCTTCCGCTGTGCATATTTCACGCGAGAAAGCTGTTAGATTGGCTCGATACCATCCCAGGACAATTCCGAAGTACCCACTTAAGACATGCTTATGACAACTGCGGCCCTCTTAGGTATCCTAAGACAGTGATAGCCAGGAATCTGGTGCAAAAAAAGTCAAACATGCAGATGCTTGTACGTGCAGTCTTCTGATGCTTTTCCTCTGACCATCACTATTGGCTTTAATGCTCTACATTAAACACCCTGGAGGCAATTAATGACTTATTAACAAGCAGTGCTATGAACTGTCAAATGTTTCCAGAGATAATTCTGATAAATTAATTAAACAGTTTATTAAAAAAAAAAAAAAAAAAAAAACAATGAAGACCTCACTCTCAAATTGCACTCTATATTTGACTCCTCTGAATAGGAGTCATTTGCAGGATTAAAACCTGAGCCTGGCATCTCCCCACGCTACGATTATTGGCAAAGAAACAATTATTTGACTGTCTTCCAACACTCTTTTAAAGGACTGGGGTTATTCATGCAGAACCCCACCCTACATCCAGCAAGACAAGAGGAATGCTTGCACATGGAAGTTATGTGCACGCAACGAACCTCTTGTTCCCAAGTTAGAAATGGGACCCCATTATTAGCATTCCTGATATTCATAGCACTGCTCACGTTCCACAGCACCCAGCAGTGCTCAGCCAGCAGCCTCAATTAAAAAAATGTATTTGCATGGCTTTTACGTGATTATAAAACCAGTTTTTTAATATAATTTAATAATACAATTTTCTGAATTGCTCACCTGTGGAGCCCTGCTGGAGGTAGGGCTCCATTCATAAGTCTCAACCAAAACATGAATGCCAGTGTTGCTGGTTGCCACCAACATCCTGGAGGAGCATCATCTCTATGGCAGCACCCAAGTCCCTCCCTCCAGCACTCACTGTATGGTGTCTCTTAGAAATCACCCACTTGAATAGTGCCACAAATGTCAGCTTTGGCTTATAATAAACAGAACAATGACAAGGCAAGAAGGAGAAATGTTATTAATTCACTGCACATTAACGTCCAGGGAGAGTTATAACATACTTGACACCTAAAAACTAAGTATTGTCTGGTAACCTTCTTAATGCTGGGCGTAAAGCAGTCTTCCATGGCTAGAGAATCCCTGAGATGTCAAACATTTTCCTCCACAAACTCAAAAATTCAAAACATTTCCAATAATATACGTATAAGAATAGAGATGGCTCTGGACAGGGTCTGGAGAAGGTCAAATTGCATTGAAACCTCATCTCTTTTTTTAGGTTAGTTATTGCTATGGCAGTAGTGATAAATATTTTGTGAAAAATATAAATAAAGCAGGCTGGATGTTGCATACTCAGATTGGGTGTCACCAGAGAACTTTTTTTTTTTTTTAAAAAAAAAAAAAAAGAAAGAGAAATTTCTAGGAGGGATTTTGGCAAAAGCATTAGTGTGGAAAGCACCATGGGAAGCGCATGGTCCCTAACATGCACAACAAGCTGCCGCGGGTTCCCTGTCATCATGGCTATGAGCCTTTTTCCTCTCCCTAACTTCTGGCCCTGCCTCTGTGTCAAGCTCTTCCTTTATGGGAATTTTGATGGGGGAAATTGCCCGTGCTCCTATTTCTCAACATTCTTTGACCAACTGTCAAAACAAACTGTTTTTTTCAAATTAAGTTTTTATTTAGGGATTCTTTTTAAATCTCCAGTTTGGTGCCTGTCCTCAAACAGGGGAGAGGCCTCGTGGCTCAGCAGATGGTTACCTTAGGAGGTTTTCGGAGCACTGGGAAGGTTTGAAGAGGGAACCCCACACTCCTTCATTGGAACCTGAGGTCTCTCCAGTCCACTGACATCTACCATCTAATGCCTAATGACAGGGCAATGGAGACAGCGTGTTTCAGCTACGTTTCTAACACTATCAAAGCCCCTTTCCATTGTAACCGAACTGTTCTAATTATGCACATTTCCCTTTGCTGTATTCCTCCAGGTCTTGTCTCACCAAGTGATGTAACTCTTGATTACAGTTCTTGTATTCAGCTTGTACAACGAGGCTGAAATACTCCCTAACACCTTGATGACAAGTACATGGATTTGCCTGGCAAAACAATAACCACGCTAAAGCTCTTTTAACATGCCGGTTTCTTTGCTGAAAGCATCTGCCTATACTGTCAATTCATCCTGTGCCTCTTGGGTGTCTGACTTTAGCATAAGTATGCAAGTCCTATAAATGAATACATGCCGCTGGGGGTAGCACTTACAGTAGAAGAGTATCGTCTCTTGAGTGATAAGGGTGACAGAAGTGCAAAGCAGAGCTGAGTGGATCTGGCACTCACATTGCGAACAACGAAGCATTCGTACTGGAAGATTTTCCCACAGAATGACATGCAATAATTTATTCTAAGCCCTTCCAACTTGTGTGTGTGGTTGTTTTTTTGGTTGTTTTTTTTTTTTTTTTTTTCTTCTCCCTCCTCTGCAAAGTTGCTATCTTCTGCAGCTTTTCTCTAAATAACTACTTAAGAGAAGATGCCACTTCTAAAATGAAGTACCTCGTTTGAGAGAAAACTAACCAGTCCAACCAAATAAATAATTGTAGTGAAAATTATTCCCACATGGTTGCATTCCACAAAAGCATGTCATTGTGGGGGGGAAAAAAAAAAAAAAAAAAAAAAGGTAGGCTTTTTTTAATACTAATGTACAAGTTTGCAAAAGACCAAATTTTTAATAATTAGTTATAAATATACATGCAGAGTAAAAACATGCCCCCTGAAGTTTTAAGCAGGAAACACCAATTAACCAATGACAACCCAGCTCTGAGCATTTCAACTTCCTAAAGGTCAGATTGTGACAGACTTCCAGATCCCCAATGCTCTGCAGCAAAGAGAAGCATTAAAAACTCTCATCCTGAGCCAGACTTGTTCCCCAACACGTCTACTGTCATGTCTCCAGCACTAGCCACCACCAGATGTTCCAGCAGATGCAAGAGTGGGTGAAATAAAGATGGCTGTAGGACACTCCTTGTCTTCTGGAGACTGAATATTTTCCAACCACACACGAACCCATACTAGCTAGCTAGATAGAGGCACTGTCCTGTCACCAATTTGAGCCATTTGTTGTAATGGGACACTTTTCTGATACCCTGCCTCACACTTCTGATAAAAAGGGCAGAAACCAGTGATCCTGCAGTCTGAAGATACTGTGGGAAGTGTGAAACCTCCCTGGTCATTTATGAACAACCATTTTTCTTCCCCCACCTTCCCTATCCTCCCACCTAAGTCCTCTCCTGCCTAGGTTACTGCTTAGCTGCACTGTTCAACTCTTAGTAAAAATGGCTAAGTAAAAACTACAAGTCTTGCACTAGGATTAAAAAAAATAGTAATAAAATAAATAAATAAATATGTAACAACAGAAACCCAATTAAAGGCAATGGAAAACTCTACCTTTCTCCTGGAAACTTTGCTCAGCCTCAAGCCTACGCACATGCATCCATGAGACGTGCTCCTCTTGCCTTTCTGCTGCCTGGTCTCCAGCTGTTAGTGGTTAGTACAGAAGAGACAGGGTGGCAGATACTGCTCCTCAAAACATTTCTGCTCCTCCATCAGTGACTTGCTGTCTTCAGCAACTTGGTCCAATAGCAACTGTTGAGCATGCACCTTCCTTTATACTACAATTCCCAGCAAACAAACAAACAAACTATAACAACAAAGCAGCATTAAAACATGGGAAGCATTTACTATTACAATCACTTCTGTTAGTTTTGATTTTGCTCACCAGAAACCTCAAAATATAAGCTTATAATGTCTAAAGGTCCCAATTTCTTTTTTTTTTTTTTTTTTTAATAGTTAAATGGGAGTCTTATAATGTCCAAATGGAAAAGAAAGTGTAATTTTATTCCAGTTTTAACTATGTAGCAAGGTTGAAATATGGAAATCCTTTAGTAAGTAGGAAATCGATGCAATGAATGACCAGCTCTCACATAGCAGTAGAAAAGTGGGAAAGGAGGGGAAGACCTACATAACTTTAAAGAAAAGTAAAATGTTATTTACAGTAGCTGTGTTTGGATTTGAAAGTAAAAGTCCACCAGCAACAAATGTAGTTCACAGCTTCTCCACGTGGTAATCTTCACAGTTTGCAATCATATTAAAATCACATTTAACAACAGAAGAAACAAAGATTAAAATAATAATAACGAGGAAGTGCACACACACACAAAAAAAAAAAATGTTTGGGAAACAATCTTTGCAATCATAAACTGGTATGTTCCATCAGATAGCTATGATGCTCCCAGGGGACAAACTGCAGGAGCACGTGAATCACTGCTCTAAGCATATGCACGTCTTTGTGAGACTGAGTCTTAATAGATTTCTGTAACACATGCATGATTTAAAAACATACTTTCATTTAAAAGTTCAGTTTTGTAAGCACATCAAAGCTTTGAAAATGTAGATTTATGTCTTTTAATAGTGCATAGTAATAATATTGATATAATTATCACTATTCATATTTGAAGACTCCCGAATACATTTTTTTCAAAGATTACTTTAAATTCAGAATTGGGAGTAAGAAGATCCATAATTTAGTGGGTAGAAGTGGGAGTCAAGATTTCTCTAGCCCAATATTCGCAGTATTTAAATGCTGCAGAAAATCAACACAAAGCCCTGAAATGGACTATGGAAAAACTGTTAATTCTCATTACTACCTTTATCCAAAACATAAACTCAATAGACTGAAATTCATATACTTGTGTGTGGTTAAATTGAGTGCTTTGAGATCTCATGACAAGTTAACAAAAGTACAAATTAATACAGTACAGATAACATTAATTAGAATTATTAAAATTCATAATCTAATAATAAACTAAGCAGTAGGGACCAAGTTATTGATGGGTGCTTAATATAAGGATGAATGTTAAGAATATTAATTTGGACAATTGAACCCAGTATGTAAAAATTAAAATTTTGTTTTGTTCCCATAAAAGAATAAACTCTTGTGTCTATATACTTTGAGTAGACTTAAGATGGTCAATTAGTACTTAACACCAAGTGCTAGGTAAAATGAGCTCTTCCTGTAGCTACCAGTGATGTGCTCAGGAGAAAGTCATTTATCTCATCTAAAGGTTGCCGCACTGAGCAAGGGGTACACAAAACAATACGTACACAAAGCTCTGCTGACAGGCAGTAACACAAGTGTCCAGAGGAAGCTACACCAGTGGCCACATCAGCTATCTGCTGCCAGCCTGGGAACTGTGACTAACTTGCACATACATTTGCATAAGTTATATAAAAATGAATGTATAAAGTTATATTTATCTGTACTTATATCTTCTTTGATATGAGTGGATGCTGCTTGTCCACCCACAGTAAAAACTTACAATATTGTAGGCTTATAAATACAGAAAAGAGGAGAGCAAATTACAACAGATTTCTCCTAGGCTACACTTCATATTCTGTTCAGAGGAACAGAGCTGTGGACAGCAGCTAGGAATCATAACACATTGTCAAGGTGGCCATCAACAAATACAGCACTGTTTCCAGTGCTGTTGCATTCCCACGAATAAGGTGTGTGTGTGCAGGAAGAAGGCATGATACTAAAGGCATGATACTAAACTTGACTTCTTCACCTTCATTTCTCAGCATAACCAGGGTCCTCAGACCGTTCCCATTAGTTATGGTTGTCTGCATGCACTGCATCCCATCATATCTTATCCCAAGAGGGGCACAAATGCAAGCAATAAGGGTCTGAGCTACCTCCCACTGAAAGTCAGTGGGAGTCTTCCCATTGATTTCAAAGAGAGCTGAATCAGGTTCTCACTGTATAGTGAGGAAGATGTTCGTTAAGATTTATAAACATGATTCTCTGTTCATCTTTCTGCTTCCTAACTTCATAATCTCAGTTTCCTGGACTAATGCCATGGCTTGCTGTTCTGTAGTTGATTTACAATAAACAGAAGAAAAACTCTGTAAGCTTGTATTTTACTGCCAGTGACACACACTTCAAATTCCTTCTGTATTCTCAATAAGAAGAAAAAAAAAAAAAAAGTTACTGTGTTTTCTCCAGATCTTTGTAGTATCTGGCTTAATCCCTAATTGAAGAAGAGTAGATTGTTATGGAGACACAAATTATATTGTACATAATGAATTTCATCAGAATACAAATATAACAATATTGCTTTTTGCCTTTCAACTGGGGAACATCATATTTTAAACTTGGGAATCATTTAGCTTTCAGATTTCTCAAAGTAGTTGCAAGGAGACTTCGAATTTCAAAGTAATTGCAAGGGTATGTGAAGCTCAAATCCAGCTTAATGACAAAGGGGAAGAGAAACTGAGAAATCTCAATTAGCATAACCAGCGATAACTAGATTCAGTTTCTGGGTGAACAGTATCAGATCGGTACAAGGAAACAAAACACCAATTTAGAAAATATCAAGATTTGGGGGGAAGAAGGGGAAAAGGCCAACAGAACTCAAGGCCAAGCTGCCATTACCTCTCTGAAACACCACAGCTCAAAGAGAGCCAAATTCACAGAACCATTCAGGTTGGAAAAGACCTCTAAGATCATGTAGTCCAACCTAGTACTGATAAATTGCCCAAATAACAAAGCGACAGACGGAACTTTCTTCATTTGGTTTAGTTTTATTTATCTTTTAGTTTTGTGTTAAAAGTTGCCCAATGGGTAAAGCTAATAGGTTTAATTTCAGGAAGAAAATTAAGAATAGAAAAGTCCAACTAAGAAAACAACTCATCCCCGTCTATATTGTGCATATTCTACAATACTGACTCTCCAGGGAGCATAACCTCGTAGGTAGCTGTGCTAGCATCTTGGGATATATTTGTTGTTGTTATTCTGTATGCAAGCACGGATCTCAGTAAGTAGAGGATTAACACATTTTTTTGAAACTTTTATTGTGTACCCAATTGAACATGAACATCTTCTTTGGATAACACAGTATAAATTACCTAATTAAGACACATGATCTGTGTAGTAAACCCACATATATAAAACATGTGCAGCAAGCAGTTTTTCAGCCCAAATGTGTCACTGGATTGTTGCTCTTTTTTTTTTTTTTTTTTCAACTTAGGAAAAAGAAGTATACCACATGTAGACTAATCGTCTCCCAGATTTCCTTTTTCTTTTTTCTTTCAATTACAAGGGCATTGTCATTACACAAGTCCAAAACCAAGTTCCTCCTTGCTGAGAGATTTGCGATTTATTTTCAGATTTTAACAGAAAGGAAAGAAAAAAAGAAAAAAAAAAAAAAAAAAAAGGTTGGTTATGTCCATCTTTAAAAGTTGACAGGTATTTATGATCTCATAAATCTATGTGTGGCAACAATGTAGATAATTCTATACATAGATAATTATTTGTAATAAATCAACTACTATAGATAATTTTACACAACCATAAAACTATTGCTGAATTAAAAATTTGCATGAAAAAGAGTAAGCATAGCACATATGAAGTGCTATGCTAACATAGCTTCATGCTGTGCCAACAGCATGAAGTCCCAAAGGATGTGTGCAGTCCTTAGGACATAAAATGGAGAATGGCATGTAGCAGCAGAGAATGGCTGTCACCTCTGTGCACAACGTCAAGAAAGTCATTATGATTATGGAAAAAAATACTTAAAAAAAAAAAAAAGTCCATTTCTTGCATTCACACAGTAAAAAGTATAGCAAAAAAAAAAAAAAAAAAAAAAAAAAAAAAAGAATTGACTTTGAAAAAAGCACCAAAGTTATTAAGAACACGCTTTACAGATTTAAACTCCATCTGCTTCATTTATAAAAGAGAAGGGTTTTGATATGAGATAACTTTTAATCAAGAATAAACAAAATCCAAAATTTGGAAGCTAAAGCTAAAGAAATTTAAATGAGAAATATTTTAAATAATGAAAAAAAAAAAAAATCATATCACCATATTAAAACTGATTCTTTCCTGAGGAGGAATATTTGTCAAGCTGAAGCTTTAAGAGATATAAGTTGAAACATAAATTAGAAATCTCATGTTGATGTTACTGGACAAAGCCCTATGGCCTGTAGATCAAGAGGTCAGACTAGTCCCTTCTGACCTTTAAATACAAAAGCAGCATTTTTATTTAGCACTTCTATCATTTGTATTGTGTTTGTTAGTCCTGAGAGTTCCCAGTCACAATTAAACTCTGCATCTTGGAAGACCCTGAGCAAAAAGAGATTTCATGAGCTGTCCCCAGGAGTTTATAGTCTTAAAGTTCAGTTTTGCAACTTGCAGTGAATACGGTCCCACATAAGTGGAATCATTTTCACAAATTCAATGATAACGCAATAGTGAAGTTTATTATAATGGTATTTCTCTCATTTTGCCATCACAGTATTTGGGAGTTTGACTGCATTCCTTGTTAAGTAGCCTATTCTGTTTTGCTCATGCAAGACTCCAAATTGCCATTTACAATTCCTGAGTTTATTAACTTTAAACTCCTGGTGCCAGCTATTTTATATGGCAAGCCAGAAGGCAGGAAGAGGCCTGTGAGTTGCATGACGTGTACGCGTTCCTGGAGAATGCACTGGAGATTTCTCCCTTTGATCTGAACCTCTCTAATACAGGAAGGCTCATCATGTTGGCTAGACAAACTCTGTTTTCACATTTGGAGGCCTTAAATGTCTCCCAGTTACCCAAGAAAAGATTTACTAATCCTCATTTTGGAATACCCAACCTAATGGGGTGTCCAAATTTCAGTCTTCTGCTGAACAAGCCATGCTTCCCAGCTCTCTCCTGTTTGGGGTCTAGTGCCGATGCACATACTTCTGGCTACTGGTGCCAAGAAATTACACATACAGTGCCTCAGCAGTGTAGTTCATGTCCCCAGAATTGTTATATTTCTGATCACCACAATAGTTACTAAAAGCTTGTGCTCCAGACTGGTGGGATTCAGTTTCAATTTTTAGCACACTATTTTCGCCGCATCCTACACCCAGCCACAGCTTATCTATCATTTGATTCTGACAGATACATATTTTATATTTTGACAAGCAACCCACTTGACTGCTTCCCTGTGACATCATCTTATCTCTGAATGTACCAACCTGTTAATAACTTCATTTTCTGGTTGAATTTTTCCAAATCAAATTAAGCAGGCGAAACATGTTAAGCTCACCAAGTCCTCTTAACACTTCTGCTGAAGGGCATCTTCTGATAGCTTGATTTTGAAAAGGGCAGCATACAACCTGTTCAGAGAGGGATCTGGTCCAAAATATCAGGTTTCTGGAAGGTGGAAGATTTCTTCCTTCACTAAGAAATATAAAAAGGACAAAACACAAA
Source organism: Netta rufina (assembly GCF_964035555.1). Taxonomy (NCBI): domain Eukaryota; kingdom Metazoa; phylum Chordata; class Aves; order Anseriformes; family Anatidae; genus Netta; species Netta rufina. Next base: position 36,812,357 of record NC_140129.1, on the reverse strand, counting down.
ACCAAACAACAAAATTAAATATTTATTATCTGTTAACTAATATCCTAAAGATTATATCATTATTTAATGGTACTTGAAGGAAGCCCTTATAAGATAAAAAGGAGCAATACAATCTAACAAACTAATTTTCAATTTTTCTTCTGTAGATAGAGAGATGGAAGCTAAATATAGTCCAATGTTAGCATGAAATAATTTTCTCTCTATCTTGCAACAATAAAAAGTCAGCAGAAGCTTTTCTTTCATGTTAATTAAAACAATTTTAGGGGGAAAAAATCTTCTTCCTGGATATACTATATAATGTTGTTAATTAAATATGGGCACTTTTGTACTTATCTTATTCCATAATTAGCTCTTCTGTGGAAGCAATACTGCACTGGACATGAAATCACAGGACAGTGACAACATTTAATTGGATAACATGGACACAAAATCAGAAACTCAGGCTCTTTTCCCAGTTGTGTAGCTCAGAACATTTTTTCCCATTCTGTGCCTCAGCCTTCTGCCATTTAAATTGAAAACGTTGCACCAAAGAGAAGGAAAATCAATATGAAAACATAGCACAACTTATTTTTTCCAGTTGTGTTACAAGCTGTAACACAGCACTCGTGGTTTCTGGAGGTTTCCAATGCATTCAGGTTGCTTGATAAAGAAAACTGGTACTCACAGGGCCACAAGCTGCTGGTGTCCCATCACCTTCACCTCCCCAGCCCCGCATTCCTTGCCCACCTTGGACAAGGGGGTCTTGGCATTTACCTACACAAATCTGCATGGACCGTGAGAGGGAGAGGAGCCAAAAGGCTCTGACCACTTTTCCTTGGCACCTGAGATCAGCTCCACACCCAGAGGAGGGGTGGGGAGCTGAGAGAGAGGTTGATATTATCCACCCCGGAGTTAAACCCTTGAAAGTCTGCCCAAAGACCTGAGCTGCACAAAATGGCATTGCTTAAATTACTGCTACAATGAAACTTGGTTAGCATTTGTAGCTTACATTGCTTGATATATCCAAAAGCATCCACTTGGGGCCAAATGCTCACTCCACTCAATTCAAGGAGAATATAACTTTCAGTTCTAGCAGGGTGTTAGACTCGAGCAGGAAGTTTTGAAAACACAGTACGTCTTGTTGGGCTTCATACCAGCAATCTTCAAAGATGCCTAGTGTGAGAAGTGCCACCCAGCACCAGGGAAAGCTGTGAGATGTGCTAGGGGCTGCCAGCACTCCCCATGCTTGTCCCTTCCCTACTCCACTCCTCTCCACAACTAACATTGAAACCAACCTTATATTTATTGGAAAACACATTAAGACCAATTACTAAAGAGCTTGAATTATGATAAACACTTTCATTTTCTTTATCAATGCTAAAAACATTTTCTGACCACGTGTGGCCAGATCCTATTCAGCGTGTTCCTCTAACAGACATATTTCAAATCACTGCAGGCTTTACCTTGGAAAGAAGTCCAGACCTGAGGCAGAACCTGGAATCAGAGATCTGTTACTGAAGAGGATGAACCTTTATAATGTATCCAAAATGCATGCCACTGTATCAGGGAATAAAACATTAAAAAAATAATAATAATAAAAAAAAAAAAAACACCAATCTAACTTTAACTTGTTTAAAACAGATTTAATTAGAACTAATACAAATGCATCTTTCCTATGTGGTTGATCTAATCAACACTGGCAGTTTTAATTACAAGCCTATTTAAGGTGAACATATTGCATTACTGTGAAAAAGATGCATTATTTAACATTGTAGGTGTACCTCCCACTTCTCTATCTGTCACGCAGGCAGTCTCTTTAATAGCTGTTAATGTTATGTCTCATATTCTGAGTTCAATTTTTGAAGTTTCTAAGAACAATCCGATGGAATCCAACCCAAATCTAATAATTGCAATCTATTTTATTTTTTTCCTCACTATTTAGTTTTCACCACAAAGAGAATGACAGGTCTAATATGAGGCTCCTGAAATGTAGTTACATCTAAGCTTCAGCGCTCCAGAGCACATAAAATAAATATATGATCAATGAAATGAAACATGACAAAATGTTTCATATTGATGTTATTTTTCTTTTCAAAACGTCTTTTATGGTTAATGCCCTCAGTCACTTTTTCCATACATTTTCTTTTTTGTAATATATAGCCTTCCTAGTTCTGATTTCAAGTTCAGGGTGCCTGGGGAGAATTGGAAGATTTCTTCAAACCAAGACTGTTCCTTCAGCCTTTCACATGAGAAAATTGTTAGGCGCATTAAAGTATTCCTGACTATGTTGCATTCCTTTGTTCAGAGTGAGTTTTGGGAACACATCCTTTTCTCATTATATTTCCATAAAATATATTTGATCTATTCTATTCTTAGAATACCTCTGATGTGGTCTGTGAATGGAGCACAGTATAAAAATATTTCTTTTTTTTATACGAGACAAAATGTTTCCATTTCTTAGACACATAAAAAGTCACTATATAGCGCTCCACGAAAGTAAAACTTTACAGAACGTTTTGGTATAACTCAGGACAGATCACAAAAGGAATCCATCCCCATCACGTCCAGTTGTAACTCACAGCCTCAACAAATGCACATAGACGGTGACAGAAGGAGAAAGAGGGGAGCAGAGAAAAGGAAAGAGAAATAGAGGAGGAATGAGACCTGGATAATACTACTGGGAAGCAAGTTTATATTTAGAAGCACAGAAAGATGTTAACCATGTGCCTCCTAGAAAAAAATAAATCTGCTGTAATAGTAGTTGACAATAAAATCACCTTTGGAAAAAGCCCTAATACTTTCAGAGCACAGCTCAGGATATTTCCAAATGCAGACAGATGTTTGAAATGTTTACACAGACAGATCACTGCAGCAATTTAGGCATTTTTCCCCCCTTCCCTGCCCTATCTGCTGATTGTTGTCTTCTCTAGGACCTTGAGAAACACGAAGTAGCAGCCGCTCCGCGCGGCTTTCCTGTAGCTCAGGCTTGGCTTGCCTGTTTATTGCTACACCCATAAAATTATGGTTTCGATCAATCTCCTCAGAACCTTTTCTCTCTGAAGTTTTCCACTCGCCCAAGAAGCTCTGCTCCAAACTGGCATGCAGGGGACCCCGGCACCGCACACACCCAGTCACCTCCGCTCTGGCCACCGCCAGCAGCCCGGCAGAGAGGGCAGAAATCGCCCTTCCAGCAGCTGAGCGTGCCCCTGATTTCCACCCGAGTCATGTCATCGGATGTGAACTGGGAGCCTGCAGCAGCCCAGCTGCACTGGTTGCTGACCACAAATGACTTAATCCCCAGCATAAACAAGGCCTAACGTTAAAAACTCATCTGCCGATTCCCTCGCAGCTTCCTACTCGCAGTTCACGGAGGATCACTTCTCCCTGTTCCCACGACTGCGGAGTAGGGATCAAAGGCTTAAGGAGAAAGAATATTAAGCTTTTTTGCTTTTTTTTTTTCAAAACTCAGGTCACAAGTATCTTTCCTTTACTGTGTTGAGCTGTTTAAGAAAAAAAAAAAAATAGCCATAGAAAATTTTTAACCTTCAAGCAGTTACAGGCTCGTATAGGTAAAGGCAGTAGCAGCTGCACGAGTTTGTGCTTCTCACTATCCCATATTTTTGTTATAAATCCATATATTTATTGTTGGTAGTTTAACAGATAAACTGGCATTCCCTCCAGATGCTATTGAACTGCCATGGGAAGGTTTGAGTCAGCTGAGCCTGAAAGCAGGTGAAGTATTCTTTTGCTTTTTGCATTTTGTTGTTTTTTGTTTGCTAGCCTCATCAGAATTGAAAAATATTAGAGGAAAATCACACAAACGGAAATGTAAAATCTGTGGAGAAAAATGTTTTGTTTTGTTTTGTTTTCCTTTTTCCTCTCCTTAATTACTCTTTCACTTTATAAGAGTGAAATACAGCTTACAGTCTCAAAACTGGACTGGTGGTGTCTGAGACAAAACTCCAGCAGAAAATGTGTGCCTGATTCTGCACAAATGTCAGCAACTGAAATTGTGGGAATTGCTCATGTAGGTGTGTTGGCAGAGCTATGTCATTTACCCCACAATGCACCTGGTTGCTATCACTTTTACTTTAAAGAGCACTAGAATTCAGCTAATAAAATTTAAAAAGAAAATCATATAAAGTGACATATAAGCAGGTTACACATGTGAATAAAAAAAAAGCTTTAGCATGTTCTTTGACACGTGAAGTGTACATTCTCTTTTATCAGGCTTTTTTCTGATTAAAGTAATGAGAAACATGCACTACCTGGAAAAAAATAAAATAAAATAAAATAACCCAATTCACTAAGATTAATAAGTACTGCATGTGTAACAGGATCATTCTGGCAGTGGATTTTTTTTTCCTCCTACAAAATATTCTTGGGTACTGTACAACAATGCATTTTTCATCACACTGTCCACAGATTTGCACACAAAAAGGGACTTATATGAAGAAGGGCTATTTTCCCCTAGGAACTCTTCATTTCCAGCAGCTACTTTAATCACCATGAAGACACTTTTCCCTTTGGTGCCCTCGGGTCTGCTACTGCCACCCCAAGTGCTCCTCAATTCAAAGACCCCAGCCCTGCCCCTTGGGAGGGCACAGCCAGGCAGTCAAACCCATGATGTGGATCCCCCTGCTAGGGGACACCATATTTCTTGCTACCGCCTTAGAGAGCAGTTGCATGGGTACAACTGAGGCTCCCAGAGCTGGAGATGCTGATGGAGCACAGGCCCTCCCAGCTCTCAGCTTCTGGCTGAACAGAGCCCAGGAAAAGTGCCCCTGTGCACCTGGAGTCATTTAAACTAATTAAGTTTATCTTGGGCTTGTGATGCAGATAAAACTGTTCACATGAAGTCCCCTTGCCACCGCTCAGTTGAATTTCAGACACTTTTCACGCTGAGGAGTGAGATGCAACACTCGCTGCAAGGAGCTGAGGAACCAGTGGCTCATGGACACCATCTCTTTGCTGCAGCTGGGCTTCACAGCTGCATCCTCTCCTCCCAACTTTGCCCAATATCAATTATCCCCAGTGTTCATGTTTGCCCAAGTGTGGGCACACAAGCAGCCTTGCTGCTCAAATCAAGCACAAGATGCTACAAAGCTAGCTCCCCATGGCCACCACACAGGAGAACATCCTAGTGAGCAGTTTTCTCTACTTCTCAGAAAAAAATGTTCAACTGTTTGTCCAATCCAACGACTAATGAAAAATAAAAATAAAACAAAATAAAGAAAAATAAAAATCTAGTATGCCTGGTTTCTTACTCAGTATATGAAACGTGAAATGACTGGGATCAGGAAAGCTTTCCCATCTCCATTTCCCTTGTCACATGTTGTATGTCTACTTCATTGCAAGGTAGAGGACAGTGACAGAGTGAGCACTTTGCTTATCAGCATTTCTTCATATCAGCTCAGCAATCTACAGGATCAGTCCCTTAATTTGCAACATCTTTTATGCATGTCAGAGATCAGAAATGAGCCATATCTTTTTTCTTAATAAGTTTCTATATAAATCACTGCCTTATTAAAAACAAAACGTACTATCCTCCACTAATGATCAAATTCTACAGTTTAGCAATGTTAATGACTTTTTACTGTGGAACACTGAAATATTTTCATAATAAAGGTTATGACTTGCATTGTATTTATTACAAGCAGGGGGCTACTTTTATTTTTTTAATCAATATTTTAATATATAACACCTAAATATATGACTTTCCTATGGTAACATTTCAAAGGCAATGTGTGTGTTTTATTTAACTTTTTTGTTCTTTAAAAGAAGAAAAAGAAAAAAAATAAAACTTGAGAAAACTGTAAATATTCTATAAAGCTTGTTAATCATGAAATCTCAACCCAATTTTTTTTCGGGGCAGGAGGAATCTATAAGATTTTCAGCAAACTGCCTTTGTTTCAGATGCACTGGTTCACGTGTCAGCACACCGATGTGTCATGCCTAGTTACATTTGTCTTGTTGTGTTAAAATTATGCTCCTGACATAACCAGGCTTGATGCCCCATCTCCATTATGTGTCAGGCTGCCCATTTTCAGAGCATTAGGTTTTAATGCCTTTATAGCTCCTTACTTTCCGTGTTGCGTGAGTTTGCTGACCAGCGGGTGAGACTGATGCCCGCTTCAGTCACTGGGCCCTGTAGAGACCGCCCAGCAAGATGCTCGCACCCACCAGGGCTCCAAACACGCTTAAATCATACCTGGCAATTGTCCAAGCACAAAGGAGAGGCTGTACAATGAACAGCTGCATCAGCTGAATGTGACAGTACGGCTCGATTTGTATTGCTTTCCCAGAGCCCTCCCAGGAAGCCCTGCTCCTCACATGACACATAATGAATGCTTGCATTTGTCACTTGAGCAAAATATGCTGAAAAGTTGAAATCGGCTACCTGGGGAAAGGCTACATGGGTGTAGGAACTAGCTGGCTCCCTGAGGGGTACATTCAGGTGACTTTGTGCCAGAGACTGTTCAGACACTGTTTGCAGTGGGCATGGAGGAGACTTGCAGGAACGGCAGGCAAAACTCAGTGGTTAATTAGAAATCCTAGATAAAATAAGCAAATGTGGGATTTGAGCCCGCTGAAAGCCATCTAGGTAGGATTATTGTTCTACAACACAACTCTCATACAGCTGTTAGAAATTCAGACATGTGCCAATCTCCAGTATTAATATTTACTTCCATTAAATTCACTTAAAGTCATCGCAACATGTTCCCTCTCTCTTCCTCTGAAATACTGTGTAGCAATCAGCCCTATATGCAGGACATACTTCGGGATAGCTAGAAATCTTCAGTAAACAGAAGTTTCCTTATGAGGACATTTTGAATTTCTTTTCCTTCTTACGTTCCACAGAGTTGAAATGTCAAAACTCTCATTAGAGGGTTCAAGACTTCAATGCATATTTTAGTAAGATAACATGTTTTGTTACGGATAAACAATAGATCAAACCTGTACTATTGAATTTTTATAGGGCTACTACAATAATGGCTTGTCAAATATTTTGTGCTGTAGGGTTTGGTTTTAACAGTTCCCTTTTAAACTAAGACACAAGGTAGTGTACATTGTACAATGCTTCATGGTGGCAAAGTATAAACTACCATAAATACCCAGCCTTCACCCTAACATACACATGTCCTCTCCATATACCCATCAGTCATACACTGAAAGTGTCCTTGAGCAGAACAGTCTAGGGAGAAGTCACCTGAAGAAGTATACAGCTTAGTTTCTCTGTAGTATTCAGTGACATTATTGATTCCTTCAAGTGAAAAGTAAATACACTATCACTTAACATCATATCCTAAATAAAGCTGCGCAACCGTGAGCAGAAACAGCAATGTATTAACTTCTGAATCCCTCTACCAGGACTACCTCTCCTCTGGGAAAGCGATCCTAGACCTCAAAAATTTGTATTATAAATTATTTACACAAGCACAAAGTAAAGTAAATATCTTCATTAAGTGACCACTTTTGTACAGCTGATTTTGCAAGTACCTTCCATGTTTGTTTCTTGAGGTAACACACTCCAAAACCAATAGAAATAAATTTTATGAAAACAAAAAGTAACAGCAATGATTAATCAAGCTATCAAGCATAATTATGTCACAAGTCAATGTTTCTCCAACAGCAGTAGCTGACATATACTGTCATACACGTATATAAAGTAACAGATAACACTTTTTGGTGCAAAAATTTAACAACAACACCTGGCTTTTGGAAGCTAATGTAGGTACTGATATTTACATAATAGCTGATCATAAAGGTACTTGAGCAGTTAAATATGAATAAGCCTGAAAATTTCACTCAGGGACAAGAGGCAGACTGGGCTACTCAGAGTATTTTGTAATTCAAACTATAACTCTCAGTCCACTATGCCCATTTTCAGCTACTTTTCAAACAGATGGACAGATAGTGAAGCAGAAACAGTAAGACCCCAAGATAAACTGGGGTTCTAGTTTGGGGGGTTTTGAACTGCACTAGAACTTTTCTGAAGAAAATTTGGAAGGCAAATTTGTTAGTCTGAAGCTAAACATGTTTTTTCAATGAAATTGACTGGTTTACATCTTGCAGCATTCCAAAAAATTAAAAATAATAAACATCTCAGACTTGCTGCCTCTTTAGCTGGACAGGTTTCCCACAGCTGAATCCTTTGATGATACTCTTTGGACTTTCTATTTTAAGAAGCCATCCCTTTCTGCTTCTCTCTGGAGGAAAACTTTTGCTCTCCTGCCAATCTTCCTCTTGACCTTTCTTGTCCTGTATACTTAGCCCATCCCTCTCCTTTTCTAAAGTCGTCTTTCTCCTTCCACACTGCTAGTCCCTCTTCATATCCAGTGCCTATAATTCCCTCTCACTTGCCAGGAGTCCTCTTCTTCTGCCCTGGCTGCCAAACTATTTAAACTTGTAGCCTTTCCTCACTTTTTCCAAGTTTCTCCAACTTCCACAGAAAAAGTGCATTGCCAAGACCACCCCATATATTTGTAGCAGTATAACAGTCAGTATTGATACAACTGGCTATATTAACTGCAGGAACCACACATAGTAGTAAAACCTACATTATTATGACATTGAACTTATATGTAAACGTTGACCTTAATTGCACATCAAGAGGAAATTACTTTTCAAATGCTATAAGTAATAATTTTAACTCAATCTCTAATTTCCAAGCCAAAATATTATGTTAAAGAACATGTAAAGATATTTTGGAGACCGCCTTTTTTGTGTGTGTGGAGAATGGAGATCTGCTTAGTAAACACCTCTTTACCACAAATACCGTAAAAACAGCAATATGGTTAAATCAGCTGCTTCTTATGAGCTTCACATGCACTCCCTTAAAAAAAGTATTTTTTGTTGCAATAACTGCAAGAGAGTACCCAACAACCTCTTGTCCCTCAGAAAACTCATTGATGTAGTTCTCACCAACAATTCTCTCTAACTGTCACTGAAGGTTATTTACCAGACCCCTCCACACCACATATCACACCTGGGGACTAAGGGAAGATGTCCCTTTTGGCTTTGGACAAAGACCTTATCTAAATGTGCATACGTTGCTATAGCTGGAAGGAAACAATATCTTTATCTACTCCAACTAGATTCATATTTAAATATGATGATGTTGTCATTCAAAAGCTTCAGGCTTGATTACCATAGTTCTCATAGTCACAGCAGGAAACCACTAACTTTAAGAGAATTACAAATCTTTCAGAGTACAGCAAACCAGAAGCACAGGAGACCTCCAAGCCCATCATCCTTAAACTCAGCCTTCCTCTCATTAAATATAAAGTGAGATGCTTCATTTCATTTTGAAAAGCCTCTGAGGGACAGAACAACTCTGTGGGCTCCATCACCCAGCACGAATACACTCACACTTGAGAACTGCCTTCATATAGGAACATAAGCCAGAATTAAACTCATGGAGTCACATTAAGTGGTTCAGGCAACAAAGAGAGAATCACTCCTAAAAATATAGCAATGATTAGAATACCAGCACTTCTAAAAGCTGCTAATAAATTTTGCTTTATTGACCTACAACAGCCTCACAAAAAAAAACAGTGTAAAATAAGTCAGCTCCACAAACCCCTCTTCATAGGTTGGGGGGTATAGCAGAAAAAAAATAAAAATAAAATAATAATAATAATAATAATAATAATAATAATAATAATAATAATAATAATAATAATAATAATAATAATAATAATAATAATAAAGTTTTCTTATTGAAATTTTGAGAAAAAATACATGAATGTTGGATAAATAGCTACTCATATAAAAACACGTTGATAAAAACAGTTGTGAACTTAGCCAAAACACGTTCAAATACTCTATTTGCCTGGTGTAAACTCTCCTCAATATAAAGACATAATTTGCTGAGCTCAGAGCACTGAAGCCTACAAACAGTTCTCAACCTCGGAAGTCTTTAAAGCTTATTATGGTTTTGAGGGCCTTCAAGCTCTCCTTGTGCCAGTTTTACCTGGCAAAGATACCCAGCATCCTAATCTTTCAGTTCACATTTTATGCAGTAAAGTAGAACAGCTTTCAATTTAGAGAATAAAACACCCTCCAGCTGAAGAAAATTCTTACATTACAGTATGTTAAAAAGAATCTACTTCAATTGTGGTCAGTTGTCATGGAGAAAGAAAGGGGGAAAAAAGTATATTCCCATGTGAAAACCTTTCTCATTTAAACCACCCCCCCCCCCCACAAAAAAAAAAAAAAAAAAAAAAAAGCACAAACAGAATCCCAACTCCCCTCCTTCCTGTGTTTGACATTTTATGCAAAGTAGGTGAATCTGGAATGTGAGATCATTTAAAAAATACTCATTATGCTATTTATGTACATAAATGTGGTTGTGTAAAAGTATAACAGGAATGCATTCACAATTGGTTTAAGTAATTTTCTCTTGGCAAACCACCATAAAAAACAGGGGCGTCATGGCGCCACCAGAATCCTAAATTGTGGTGGAGAATCATCAGTACACATGGCATTAATCTCTGTCTCCTTGCAGGAGACACCCTTGCCTGCATTACTGGCCTGTCTCTTAAATCTAAGATGTTGTAACTTGAGTTTAAAATGACACCATAAATAAGATATAGTCTCTCCCCACCCCCCCCAGGCAAAAAAAATTACCCACTTTATTAAAAAGACACATTTCAGACAGTTTACTGCGGTTAGCATTCTTCATTGCCAAAGCACACCGAAAGTGCAAAACTAATGGGTTAATAATAAATAGATCATGTAGACTTCAGGATTCATATTGGACATGATTCAGAATATTGAGAGACTTTTTAAATATATACATATAATTAGTTAACCCGTTGGTATTACATTCTTGTTACTTTGGATTGATCACAAGACGTTAGGGATCTCATTATACCATACTAGTTTATTTTCCCTAGTGACTGAGAACGCTTAGCTGTCTTTTAATATCTTACTATTAAACGCTTACTAAGTTTTCATGTCTTCTTGTTCCTTCTCCCAAATTTAGGCAGAGAAGAGTTTTGTTAACCAAGCAATTTAAAATATCACCATTCTCTTTGCAAATTTCTCTGTGACCTGTAAACAGTTTTAAAATATTCTACCAGAAGAAATTCATGTCTTTTAAAGGAAACTGTCTCTCTATTTTGGTGGAAAAAAAAAAAAATAAAAGACTGATAGTTCGGGAACACCCACTCAAGATAAAATAAGGATCCTGAAGATTTCCTGTGGGGGTTAATGGAGGCCAGGCCAATGGTAACTGACCTTGAAGTCCCCAGATGAAGCTTCGTGTTTGTCCTATGATTATTTATGTATTTTTTTAAAGGATTCTTCAGTATGCAAAGCTAAGTTTGTCAACCCTGATATGGTGAGAGTCCAAAAAATGTCACTGATAAGTGCCACCTTCATATGTGCTTACACAAAAAAAAAAAAAAAAAAAAAAAGGGGGAACTCAATATGGAAATATTTTTAGTTGATTTTTTTATATTCTATTTAGTGCAACATTTCCAAAAGCATGCTAAAATAATTCAGAGATAGTACAGCAGCATAGCATTAACATATTAAAGAATTAGCAGATATAGGTATTTTAAATGAAACTTACCCACAATGACACATGTTTAATTCAGATTTTGAGCCATGGTGTGCTTTTCCCAACAAGTTATATGACTGTAATACTGTCTTAACAAGCTATTATTTTAGGTACCTCGGAAAAAGAAGAAAAAAAAAAAAAAAGTGTTAAAGATCCATACACAGGGTTTCTGCAAATGAATATGATGTATTCCAGAAACAACATGCATTCACACAGACACTCAATAAGAAAGGGACTGTTTACTCAGTTTATAGCTTGAAAACCACTAGGGACTGTGTTCCAGTATGGGAAATTTTAGTACAGTGCATTGTTAATACAAAATAAAAAGCTAGCCTGGGAAGTTAGGATTATATTTTTTTTGAAAATGCTTGTTTGGACCATTAAAAAAAATATTGCCTTCTAACGTCAAAGTATGAACAAATACTTTTTCAGATGAATAAAATCTGTAATCAGTTAGATAAGAGCAATATGCCTTTTTTTTGGCATTTAATCAAACAATGAAATCACATACACATTTCCTGACACAAAAGACAAATGATGTAATAATCTGAAGGAGTTTCTCTATCTCCTTGGAACTTTGCATACTTGACTTGTTTTCCATATTTTGTGACTTTAAATGGTGGGAAAATTATATTAAAATGCTTGTAGCAGTTCCTCTAAACTAGCATCCTTTTTGTTTTATTGTATTTAATATAAAAGCAGCAATTATTTGATTTCAAAGTTATGAAAATATGTACCTTATGAGAAAACAAGCAATTTAAGCTTTAATTGGTGTCATTTTTCACAGAACTGGCAAGATTCTTGCATCCCTGGCATGTTGTTTTCTATAAAACTGCAGAGCTGCTTTCAATGAATGTTTTACGAATGTATAAGTTGTTACATGAAGGTATGTGAGTGGATGCCTGGAAATATAAGATTTCTTGGGGGATTTATTCACAAAAGATGCATTTCATTTCATAGTGTATATACTGTAATTTTTCCTTAATATTCCTAATGTGCTTTGCTTCCCATTAAGCATTTCTTCCATTCTTCTATGGGAAGAATGGGGAGGTATGCAAGAGGGATATTTTGCACAGGAGAAATAGAAATAAAGATGGGGGGAACAATGAAAAAAAATGCTTTGAAAAAAAATATATTTTAGGTATGAGTTTGGTATAAAATCAGTCACCCAAAACATTTATTTTTTTTATATTTGTTTCCCTAGTGAAAGGATCAATCCCTACTTTAACTTTCTTCCATGCGTGCCCTTAAATGAAGGGGGCATGCATGTAGGTGTATTTTTATTTAACTTCTTCTTATTATTATTTCATGTGGTACCCACAAAATGTGTACTAGAGACCTCTGACACTAGTTCCTGTGCCACAAAAGATAATCCCCATTAAAAACCTGGCCTATGTGTGTAGCCGTCCATCCCCTGCACTGATCATGGAAGGGGGTATAGGACCACAAAAAATGAGATACCCACAAAAGCATTGCAGTGATCCAAATGCAAGAAAGCCTGTGAAGACTGAGATATAACTACAAATCTGAGACAAAACTTTTGACAGTGTTGGGGCCTTATTTACAAGGGGGAGTGCCATGGATGCTGTGTCCTGCTCATCTTCATCTCGGACAACAAAGCTAGAAAGAAGCCTTGCTGCTCTGCTGGTGGGTGCCTTCAGCAGGAAGGTGTTTCACCTGTGGGTGAAACCAGGAGTCAGTGCTATCCCGGCTTAACAGGAGCAGGACCACAAGAAGAAGGGCATCAAGGAACAGCATCCCCCACTATCTCAGGGTCCATCACCCCACAGCACCAGGGAGCAGGCCCATCTCTCTGTGGTGTGGGGCAATGCTTCCCTCAGCACCAAGACAGCAGCCACTGCTCATCAGATAAATACCTATAGCACACAGACTTCTCTGTTTTGGTTTAGCAAGCAGATATAATACCTTACACATGATATCATCTAAAAAGATTTCAGAGAACAGACTTTCCATCCTGCACATTGGCTGAACTGGTCAACTCATTTATACATACATTTTTAAGAGGAATCAAGAACATTATGAGCTGAGGCACAACGAGTTACCACACTGGGAACATCAGCAAGTCTCAGGCTCAACCAGGAGGGCCCATCCATGCTGAGCAGTTAATTAAGGGTTCATAGCCATTTAGTCTGTAATTTTTCTGTGCTTGACTTTATGAGGTAAACACCAAGGCGTTTGGGCCACAAATGTTTCTACTTGACCATGTGCTTATTGGAACCAGCAGTGGGTACCCAAGAAACACCCAAGCACAGTGACAGGCTCAGCAACCTCTCCTCTCCCTACCCACCTTCTCATATGTTCCCTCTTACATCAAAACACCTACTACCATGGCTTTCTATCTGCCTGTGACCATTCCTTCTTTACACTTCAACATTTTAATTAAAAAGCAATAAAACACTTTAATTTGAGGTTTGTACATAAAAATACAAGTAAAATAGCCTGAACACTGGGCAAATACTATTGAAATCTGAGCTGAAAGGCAGTTAGAGTAACTTTAACCACCTGAGAAATGCAATAATCACCCTGAAATGCACAGCCTGGAGTGTTTTATTGCCATTATAAACTGCAATTTATACATTAAAATAAGGAAAACAGTCAGACCCATCCATTTATGAGGTATAATAAATACGGTTATGACATCACTGACAACCAGTCACAAACTTCCAAACACATCCAGAGCTCTAAAGCAATTTCACATTTACCTTTTAAATCTGCTTTCTATCAGCACATGTGTATTTCTTGGGTGTGCACGCAGCCCTGGGCCTGACTCAGCAGTGATGTCTTCATGGGTGCGAAGGCCTCCTGGATCCTGTGGGCCCTTGCCTTGACTTTGTCTTTCATGACTTGTGCCCAACCAGTCTCCATTATGCAAACAGCTGTTACCTCATCGTAGATCTTCTCCATGACACCCACCCTAAAACAAATAAAAACAAACAAACAAAAAAATGGATCATTAAAGAATTTTTGTTTGTTTGTTGATTTATAACATCACCTTAACAGAAGTTGGGAGAATGCTGCTGTTGGGGAAACCTCTACAGAGGCCATTATAGCTCACCACAAAGTCTCTCCATTTGTAAGACAAACCTTCCCCAGCTATGTAGGCTAAGTGGTGGCCCCCCAGAAGTTTGCATTTGTATGCATCTTTGCGTACAGCCATTCAGTTGCTTTTGCCAGATTTCTCCTTCAAACATCCCCAACTTTTGTTCTTTCCGCTGTTGCAAACTTCTTGGGGGAGAAGAGTTTCTAAAATGGATAAATTGTACCTCAGGGAACAGCTCTTCTCTAAGAACGAGCTAACAGGATAAGCCCATAATAGAAATATAAATCAACTGCAAAACCTTTTTTTTTTTTTTTTCTTTTTCTTCTCCTGAGTGTTTTTCTCTCATAACCAGCAGTGATGATTTTCATTACCCAATGCGCAGCCCCTTTCCAGATGAAACCTGTCCTGGTCCCTCTGCCTTCCAGCTGCTGATGCACGTCACATGCACTGCGCCATCATCGGGATCAAAGAATTTTTGCTTCATTCTTGGACTCCGATAACCTGGAGCTAAGCTGGAGAAGACAAGCTGTGGTAGCCATTGCATGGGCCTGATCCAGCAGCGTCTGCCAAACATGAGACCCCCTATGAGGAGGGCAGCAGCTGAAGATGTTTAGATCAGAGGCAACTCACCGTGTGAGAGCTGAGGGAAGATGGGAGTCGCAGGGCAAGGAGCAGCCATCAATTTGGTGCCACGCTGTGTGCAAGATGGGCTGGAGCAAAGCACTAGGGTGACCTGTCTGATTCACCATCACAAGCAATGACTAAATACCAGGTGAGGGAAGGAACACGTTGTGCTGGAGTAAACATACATAGCCTTTCATATGCCCAGTAAACACAAGGTCTTGTGAGAGACTTAATGGTACTGACCCTGGCATTTTACTTTTCTATGATTCCCACTCCATATTTCTTGTTCTCTTTATGTTCCTATTTTTGTAGCCTAGTGGCAATTTCTTTTCATCTCCCCCAGTTTACCCTTAAATCAACCCAGCTTTTCTGCAGAAGATCTTCCTGGCTTCCCCTCTGCTCAGAAGGACATCATCGCACCAGGAACGGTGCAATGGTTATCAAGTCCCTCACACCTTCCCTTGCCAGGCATCACCCTTAGTCCTCTGGGGAAACTTCTAGTGCAGAAGTATCAGGAACTCATTAGGCAGACAAACAAACTTTAAAAAAATAATAATAGTAAAGTAAAATACTGAATTACCTTGTAGTCAGCAAAGGTAGGACAACATGTGTAACATATGATTGCAAAAGGGGGCTCAGATAAGATAAAATTTGCTGTGAGGGCACATTATGGTTATTTGTAGACATTAGGATCTCAGCTGGCAGCAAGCCTCAAGATATTTGTCTTTACAACACCCCTCTGAAGTAGATGAAAAGAGCACTATTTTTATCATTTTGAGGGAGCTAAAACTGAAAAACAAAGATATAATTTGATTTTTCCATGGTTGTAGAAACCATGAAAAACAACGACAACCTATTCTATTCCATACTGTCTCTGCTCATACTTCAGAGTAGCCCACTAAGAGCATTACTTTTAGTCTGTTTTGTCTCTTCTCTCTTCTTTTTTCAAAGCAACATGGAGGCTTTGTTTGCTTGTTCTTGGGCATAAATCATTTTCTTACACCTGAAATGCAAGAACCAAGACTTCTGTTTGAATTTGAGGCTTGAAATAAAAGCACAGAGCTCCTAAACTGAGTATTTTAAGGTAAGTCAGTAGAGTGAAGTCAAATCTAACATGCTTCATGGCTTCTACATATCATATCACTCTCATTGCAACAACTATTGGGGGGGGGGGGCAAAAAAAAAAAAAAAAGAATAGAAAAAAAGAATAGCAAGTACAACAGATGAAGTCACACTTCAGGTGAAGATGCAGTCATCTATCTACATAACAAAACAAAACTTATACTCAACTAAAGATGGTAGATAATGTTATTCATATTCACCATTGTAGTATCATCTCTTCCATTCAGCCAGATTGATCCAAATATCTGAGCCAAAGCTGAGGTTATAACTTCTGTCTACAGAACTTCACCTGACCACCAGGACAGGACATGGTCTCTCTCCAGTGCTTGTGATCTTACCTTGAGCACTGTTTACAGATGAACATTTTATTCCACTAATATTGTGCTTTCAATCAAGGACACTTAACCTATGCAAGTAAGCTCCTGTATGGAAGAAAAAAAAAAAAAAAAAAGTTAATAATAATAATAATAATAATAACAACAACAATAACAATAATAAACTCCACCCAAACATGGGAGGAAGTTTCTCCCCCTTTCAGCTCCATTTCTTGCTATATCACACAAGGATACACGTTTCTTCCCCAGTACCATCCAGTACTGACATCAGGTCAGTAGTATTCCATTCAGGGAAGCCTTCATAGTCTGGCAGTAAGCCCAGTGTCCGGGCTGCAGGTTTGTAAGGAAGACTGTTTTCTTGACCACAAATTTCTGGCATCTCTGTCCATCAGGAAGGTCAGAGCAAAGCACTGCTCGGCACAGAAGGATTGCTAGAAGATGTTGACCTCTTGGTGGCACAGGCTTTCACCAATCACATAAAAGTAGGCCAGACACCAGGGAAGCGTTTTTTCTTTCATTTTAAATGTATGTTAATATTTGAAAGTGTTCATTTTGAATAACTTCAGTGGATTTGGATGACATAGTGCTGTGGGGTAAAAGGAGATAGAAACAAGTAGTTAAAAATAAGCAACTTTAGTTGTCAGTATAATGCTGTTGTGAAGATGCTGAGCAGAAAGGAAGGCAAAGACAATTCTTCCCTTTCTCCAGCCTTCATTGTGTATCAAAACAGTAATGTGTTTTACATTGTGAGGAAGTTACTAACTCCCTCCTGGTTCATAACTGAGCAAAGGCATATAGGCGACCAGGCAGAAGAAAAACTCCTCCTAATCTGGCATAACACACATATACACATGCACCCCTCAGTGTGTCCCAGCCTTGTGTCTGTGATCCTAGTGCTCATACCTTCTGTTAGCAGAAGTCCTTTGATAGAATGAATTTTAAGAAAATTTGTAGCACAAATTCCAAATTTAGAGGGTAATAATAAGAACTGGTGTGTGGTTATGCCTGTCAAGTACATATATTCTTGCAGGAAAATAAATCTTATTTTATAACCTGAAAGGTTACTTACATTTATTCACTTTTCAGCATCAATTTATACACATTTTTCACTTGTACAAAATATTTTTTCTTACTTTCATCAGAAAATCATTTCTTAGTTGTTTTTACTCTTTAGTTCTGCTTATTAATATTTTTAATAATTAAAAATGTTTATCAGTTTAATGCATTTTAGATATCTAATTATTTGCAGACCTCCACTTACACGTTGCTAATGGGACAAACATCTTATTGCCTCATTTATTTTTATCTGAGAAAGTATTAAGTTACAAAAAAAAATGCAGCGTGATCTAAAATTCAGAATATTTGACCATTTCATGATAGCCAGATGATAAGCACGAATTACTCTCTCAGAACACTGAGACACTGCTCCTCTGAATATTTGATATGTGTTATTTGCTATTTGAACCAAATGTTCCATTACTGTAGTACTCTTGTTCTTTGATTAGATGATCTAAGCTATAAAGGAGGTGGCTACTCTGATTAATTTGCTTTGGCTTTGCTTTTCTCTAGGGGATAGTGGAAATACTTTAGCTGGTGCAAATAACAGGCTATGAGAGGGTGGAAGTCAGTCCCACAGAAAGAATTTATAATTTTTCTTATGCACATGAGCAAGTGGTGTATACGGCTTAGCACACAGAGCAACAGGTAAATATGTCTAGATTTTTTTCTTAAAAATCAGGTCAATAGGTCAATAAAACAGTGAAGTAAAATGTATTTTTAGCTCTGAATTCAAGCTTCCATTTTTGAGATCTCTATTGAAAATGAATCTGTCCAATTGTAAACCAAGCTTTAATTATGCAAAGATATATTCATAGGTTTAGCTGTACCCTAGTTGACTAGCGCCATTTTCATCAATAGGATTCATCATGGGGCTACTTAGAGACATTAACACTAATTAAACACAAACATAAAACTCTTTGCAGGATTGAGACCTAAATGACTTCCATTTCCACTAAAAATTATTTTCATTTCATAATTAAAGCAAATTTTTGTTACTGGCCTGGTGTCTGATCTCCAATTAAATGTATGGAGATACTACTTAGTGCAAACACTTTCAAAAAGCCAATAAAAACAGTGAAAGTATCTGCACTTAAATTTCTTGCTAAGATTTTATTTCTGAGTTGCTCTCATTTTGCTGAAGTTCTTCACCATTTTTCATTATTACTCAGACTCCATTAGCCCTATATGCAGTCTTGTTTTTGTGTCCTATGTTCTGCTAGCTACATTTCCAACATTATAACATGCATTTAAAATAAAATAGTTCAGTTGGAAGGGACCTATAAAAATCATCAAGTCCAACTGCCTCCATTTGTGTGCTACCAAGGCACCACTTGGACTTGCCTCCTAGCATTACTATGGTTTTTAGTAGAAAGCATACTTCCCCAGTTCTTACATGTTTCCCCAAGATCCTACACGAAGCTGTGGTTTGCTTTCCATCACGTATATTATGTTTTATCACAGGCAAACCCAGACCTTTTCTGGAAGGTTACCAATTTTAGGCCATGACCTACAAATGTTGAAAAGCCAAGGAGTAAAAAAAAAAAAATAGAAATAATAATAAATAGTTAATATTACAACCACTCTATGGTATTCCCATGGAGCCTCCCTTAAAGAAGAAAAATTCTATACAAGGATGTTACTGACCATAGGCATTGTGCTTTTTTTGAGGTCAAAATTATGTTCCTCCCAAGTTTGAAAAGTGAATATTGGACTCATGATCAGTCTTTTGTGGTTTAAAATCCAAGAATCACTTAGCCAGCTATTTCCCCAGTACTGTCAACCACAGCAGAGAAACACATCTTAGGACTGAGGCAATTATACTACTAACAACATTAATGTGGTTTGGGGTGGTTTGTGGTTGTTGTGTTTTTTTTTTTTTGGGGGGGAAGGGCGGGGAATTAAAAGGGAATTAGTGAACCCCTTACTAAAAACATACTGCAGGGTTCAATGGCAATAACTAAAGCCCTTATGAGATTATAACTGTTCGGGTCATTCGCATAAACAACTTTATTTTTATTTTACTTTTTCTCAAAATACATGCACTTTCAACTTCTGGTAGGCCTTTTCCAAGGACTTTTCTAGAGTGACGCCAGCAAGCCAAGGCCAAAACCTTAATATGTCTGCTTCAACCAACCCTAAAAGTACTACTATTTATATTGACGAGACAGCTAGGAAGGCTAACCCCAGCCAGAGCTTGTCATCAAGCATGGGACTGCGAGCCCAAGGGAAGGCCAAAGCTCCTGTACTGGACAAGGTGGGCTCCAGCAGCCCCACTGCCACCGGGCTTTGCCAAGCAGCAGAGAGGAGCAGAGCACCAGCTATTTCTGCACCCTGATTTGAATGCTATTTGTACGGCTGGAGTCCTATTTTGGGTGTTTTGAGATCTATTTTGAGGTTTCGAATACTATTTTGACTCCACTGTGCGCATAATCCGGGAATATCAGGAAATATAACATCTACAAAAATATCCCTTCAAAGTCATTTTTTTAGCCACCATTCTGTAACTGGATTGAGGTGATCCCAGGACCTCCTTGCCATGCCCTTCCACACCCTGTTGCCTCCACACCACTTCCAGCTTAGGGCTCTGAAGCCTTGAGACAGTCCCCAAAATATGAGTTTTGCTCAAAATATGTGTGTGTGTGTGTATGTATATATATATATATATATATATATATATAAATAAATCAAAAGTAATTGAGAGAGTGGGAATGTTTGCTTTTTATATATATATATATATATATATATGTATGTATTTCATATATTTCTTTAAATTTCTCTGCATGGGGAATCCATGAGGAGAAATAAACTTTTATATTTTAAAAACAAGAGGAGCTAAAAAATCTCATACCACTGATGTTTGAAGGACAAGTGTCACTGCAGCCTGAAAGGAACAGAAGTCCAGCAGGACCTTTTGGTCTAGGGACAGGGAGAGGGACAGAGACTGCCCGCTCTGTCTGGAGTTTAACTTTGTCAGGCACAATCACATATTAAATTTCTGTACTAATAAATGTCACAGTACCCATTTCTTCTCTGTACTAAATATTTCTGTACCATTGGAGGGCTACCATTCAACTTTACAGCCCTACTATGGCATCAAACTAGAATGCCTGATTTGCATTTCCACAATGGAATGTTTCCTGAAAAAAAAAAATAGGCAACAGCAAGAGACTTCAAACAGCTATCTTGCAGTCACGCACAGTAGCGCATTTCAAGTCAACTAAACTTACTAAGGCCTCTTCTATGTTTATAGCATGTTTCAATTAGTTTTCTAAGAGCCCAGAAAGTAAGCAGAAAGCATGGTTTATTTATTGAAAATTTATCATTTTAAGTCTTAGAGTTAGTGGATGTATTTTATGTTGTTGACAGTCCAAATGCTGCATATATTAATACACAAAGTTACCAATATTAGGGCATAGGAGGTGTAAAAATAAAATATACATACTGACAAAGCAAAAACAAATGTGTAAGCCATTTGTGTCCTTCTGCTAATTCTAAGCTGCTTCTTTTGTCTAAAAATAAATAAATAAATAAATAAATAGATGTTCTTAAAGACATGAACACTCATTCCAAACTCTTTGTTCTGCTCCCAGGCTGCAAGGCATGCCTTTGCCTCAGTATCTCATAAGACCTTGCTGATGTTCTGCCACTTGAGATCCCAAAGCAGCACCAAGTGATGAGGAATACGAGGATAAAGAAATGCCAGCCTACGAATCCATGCAGATGCCTGCCTTCTCCTTGGGCTGAATGTATCACATGCAGCACAGCACGCATGCTCTGGTGGCAGGACGTTTGGTGGCAAGGCGCAACAGCACGAGGTAGTAACTCTAGTCTTTGCTGCTAGCAGGGTCCAGGAACTCTGCTCTTGATCTGAACACTGCAACCTTGATGCTTTAGTATAATGAAGCAAAGCTGTTTTAAAATTGCATATAAAATAAACATAAAATGATAGCAAAGCTGAGGAATAACATTCTTCAGGGAAGCTTCCAAGTAATGTCCACTCTTCCACCAAACATCCACAGACAGGGTGTAGATTGGCAGTGAGATTGCACCTTGTGGAAGCCGTGCCTAGTTGATGCAGGAGTTGATCACCTGTGATTGCCTTTTGGGATTACCTTTTGGCAAACCAATATCTAACATGCATCTTCTGTTTCTTATCATACACCGCTAATTTTCCTGCTCTATTTTGGTGGCTTTCTAAAATCTTAGGGAACTCTTCACACCAATGAGTCTTAACTTTTCAGCATATTATTGGTCCATCTAGAATTAGATAAAACACTAATGTATAGCTACTTGAATTAGTTGATGTATACCACTATAATGTAAGAGCTTTAAAATAGAGTATCATTTTTAGAATAAACATATTTTCCATTTTTTGCATCAATACAACCATTCTTTAGTCATGACATATGATGACTGTCAAAAAGAAAAAGAAAAAAAGATGAGGAGAGCAACAGCAATACAGGTACATTTGGAAAGGAAGTAATATTTGGAAAGTAATTTTTACCTAGAGAAGGAGAAAAAATTCCAAGTGTGGTAAACAATTTAGTTTGTAGTCATCAACAAAGGAACACTTTGCATAGATATTTTCTTTCCTAGGTCACTACATTCATTGGATTTGAATTGGTTAGAGGGTTTCAGATTCAATTTCCACAATGAAAACAGTAAATGACAAAAATTACTGGAAGAGCCTATGAAGCAAAAATACAGCCAGCTGAGGCAAAAATTAGACATCTTTATATGGAACCTACTCCTACCTGTCCTATAATTTAAGATCCAGTTTTCATATCTACTGCTAGCTACAACATAAGGTTTATTAAATATTTCAGCTGGTGGAAAATGATTAAGCTTTTTGGAATTTCTACAAGGGGAAAAAAATAGAGAATCTTTGTCTGTTTGGTCAAAGATTTTTTTTTTTTTTTCTTTTTTGTTGTTGTTTTTTAAATCATCCTCTGCACAGTATTGACAGTAGGTAATACAGTGTAATTCATCAATACACTATAACAGATTTTTTCTGTTTTAAATATCACTCTCATTCACACTGTGATTCAATTTAAAGAATCATTCAAAGATAAATCTAAATAAATAACAAGCTAGCTTTCAGGCAAACAAATGAATTTGCATTGTTTTATATTCATCATAAATATTTCACTTAATTACTGAGGTACTATGTTCAGAAATACAAAACAACATTATAAATTTATTAGCACTGTCCCTGCTGATTTTACAGAAGTTCTGTGGAATGTAAAAGCCAAAAGTAGAAACAGGCTCAAGAGCATAAACGAAAGAGCACATGCTGCATTCAAATGCTAAACTGGATTGACACACTCTGCTTTGCCCTGTGTATTTACAAGAACTAAAGCTTCCTGTCTTGAATCAGGTGTTATCCTATTTATTCTCAAAACCCAAGGTCAACGAAACCCTTTTCCTTCTGTTGATTTTTCCAAACCTAAACATCTGAATTAGGCTTGTTCAGTATTATCTTGAAAACTATCACAGGAGTTATTTTTCCCCCTCATTGTAAAATTGTTAAAATGTAAAAGGATGTAACAGCATTTTTCAAAGGTTTAGCAAGGTCAGCTATGTGAAGAAAAAATAAAAAGCGCTACCAAAACATAAAAGCTCCAGTACGTAGCATTTATCATCAAAATTATTTAAGTTCTTTAATGGCTCCGAAGGCTATGAAAAATATTTTTAAAATGTAAATATATGGGTCCTTCAGAAGAAGTTATCCTTCTTTGTAAACCACAGTATCACTGGTGATTTATAATTTTCAGAAAATCTTAATCCCACAGGAAATATATGAGTTCTTTATTTTTAACCTAATGCTGGCTCTAATATGGAATGCCATTTTTATTATTAGCGAAAACTCTATTATTTTTATTTGCTTATAATGAATTAAGATAAAATCTGAAACAGTGCAAGTATGAAACCATTTTAAAAACAGATTTTTTTTCCTCTTTACCTTTGAAACATCTTGAAATGTAAATAAAATTGTGGCTATCACATTTCCCTAGGGATTAAGTACTCTTACTGTTCAAATGTCATTAATTACCCTTAATGCCGTTATGAACTATTTGGAGATTATCATTATTAAACCGTTAGAGTATTTCTTAATTCCTCCCCAGAAAGCCACAGAGCAACAAGCTGAGCCTATCCTCCCCCCTTTTGTTGAAATAACAATAGCCTGGAGGAATTGTGTCTAAAAAGAAAAAGTCAAGAAACGACAACAGAAAATATTCTGGTTGACTAAATGAGAAGTAGTCAGAAGAGTTTGTGTTTAAACCATTTTGTTTCATAAGCAGAGTATCTGCGTCTGATGCAGCCCGATGCAAGCGGCTAGGTTTCTCTGAGTAGCAGCATAAATCCCTCTAATGCAACTATCTTATCTCTAACATGCCTGTTTTGGCAATACTGGAGAATGTCTAATAACCCCCCCTCACTCCCAAACAAGAGCATCCCCTGTTTGTAACTACAGAGGACAAGAAGGCAAAGTTCTGTGTGTGTGCACACGCATGTGCAGCTGCACTGCCAGCACACGCCCAGTGCACAGCACTGCTCTTTTCCCCATGTGCATGCACAAAATATAGGGTGAGGGTTCAACAGGCAGCCCTTATGATCAGAGTGAGTTTTAAAGCAGCTAATATAGAACCTCAAAAAAAAAAAAAAAAAAAAAAGGCCATAAAAAAAACAACAATAGAAGTTTTGTGGTCGAAAAGAATGAGTCCATGAGTGAATGGTAATGCCCTCACTGACTGCCAAAAACTTCAGTTTGGGGTTTTGAGGATGTTTCATTGCTCCCTAAAATATTCACTGGAATGGAATATAGATATTATATACTGGAATTCTATCAATATATTTCATACTTCAAAGTGCAAACTGCATGCTTTTTTTTTTTTTTTTTTTCTTTTTTTAATCCTTTTCTCCTCTGTTTGCAAGATGATAAACCAATAAGGATTATGGCATAGTTGTTTTTTGAAATGTGTCGCTTGGCTGTTTCTGTGAATAACCGTTGAGCTGGGAGGACGAGCCTGCTCCACCACAGAGGTCATGTGTTCCTACTACATTCACACACATCTCCTCTTCCAAGACAAATCACAGTGCTTGAATTCATACTTTGAAGCATATATTTTACTTTGTTATTATTACTCGACTTGCGTTTTTCATTCAAATACATACCAGCATTTTTACAAACGCATGTTTTAAAGACTCGAGAAATGACTGGCTACCAGTAAAGTAGCTCACTGCAGTGTTGCCAAACAGAGAAAGGACTTGAGCACAGCTGAGCACAAACTTTTTAAGGACTACCCGAAGAGATGGGAATGGACATATCTTCAGCATTTATACAATCCTGGTACTGAAAAACAAACTACTCATAAGCTTGAATGCATGCATTAAAAACACACATTCTTACTTGTGCTATCACATTAAGGTATTCTAGGGGGTTCATGGTCACCTTTTTTAAGCAAATGGGTGAGGGGTTTTCTCCAAAGAGACAAGCAGAGGATGTCAGCTTTCTTGGTTTGGGTTTCTAGCTCTCCACACCTCTGCTCTGGAGGAGTTCCCAGCCCACACCTGGAGCACAGTTGGCCAAATTTGGTATTTTAATCAGACAGAGGAGCTGTAAGGCAAAACTGCCTGTGGCCAGCTTAATGAGTTACCCTAAATCATCCAGAAGGGTCACACTCTGGGGCCATCTGTGCTAATAGAGAGGGAGAGGACACCAGAAAAGGGACTGCTGGGGTGAGAGGTGGGGAAAGAGCCTCAGGAGGACCATTGCAAGGAAAAGCGGTCATCACTGGGGGAGAAATATGCAGCAATGAGATGGTGATGGCTGACAGAGGAGATGGGAACAAGCTTTTGTCTGTCCCTTTTCCAGATCCCATCTGCACGTTGCCTGTGCTGAAAGGTAATGCAGTGCTCGGGTCTGTTATGAGTTATTTTAGTTAGGAATGTCTGGCTTTTTATGGTTGTTTTAATTGGTGACAGTACTCACTGCTTAGCATGCTCAATCTGGCACCGATGTTCTCCCATGTCCTGCTCCACAACATCCTGAATGCTCATCCTGCCCTTCTCAGCTGCTGCCTTGCCAGGGTCCCTTCCCTGGTGCTACCTGCTTTGGTCCACATTTTGCCCTCCCAGGCCAATTCATGGCACACCTCTCTGGGGCCCAGAGCGCATGGAAAGATGGTAAGTGAGAAAAGCTTTAGAGCATAACTGAATTCAAAAACCCCTACTTATTCTTTTGTCCAAACCAGTAACTAACAGTTCAGTCCGCTCGCTCTTTTGTGCATAAAAGATTTTGTATCTGCAGGACACCAGGCTCTAACAAAAGAGACTGTCACACACCTTTGCACAATATTTCTTTCAAGTATCTCAGAGAAATTTTCCTACCAATAACTGGCAACACTTCTAAAAGAAGGCAATTATTGTGTTTCTGTAAGTGAGACGAGCAGACTTAAGTACCTTGCCAAAGGACGAACAGACTAGCAGTGGTAATACAGTCAGCATCTCCTTCCCAGCAACTTACACACAATTCTTCCAGCCTAATGGTCAACAAAAGTGTCGGTAGGCTCCAGATCCAGGGCTGGCTTGCTTCATTAAGCACAGGGCATATAAAAGAGCCTATGTGATTCACCTGCCTTCTCTCTTTTCACAAGAAAGCTAAACCCACCAAAGCTTACCAGAGGGCTTGTCTTGTCCCTCTTTGTAGAGCAAAGGGAAGAATAACCATGGGCTAATAGACACAAGAGCAACCTCTCTTATATGAGCTTTGAAAAGAGGAAGCCACTACCTCTTTACATCTTTCTTTACCACCAGAACCTCACAGCAACCTCCTTGTTCTTGCATTGATCCCACATTGGTTCACCTCCTCGGGCCACTCCCCATCCCTTTCCCACAAACAGCACCATTATTCAGCCACACTAGCACACTGCATGGAAAAATTCACATTTTTCTTTCCCAATTTAAGCATATGCCACAAGCCAAGAGATGCTACCTGAGGGAGGAGATAACATGCTACCGATGATCCAACCATTTTGGGGCAACAGTTGTTGGAAAAGTAGTGGGAGGCTGAACGGAGAGCCACCATCTCTTCCAACTTGCTTCCTTCATCCCATGAAGACAGTACAGCTCACAGCCCTTGTCCCTGCTTTATGTTACACTCAAAATCATCCCATGTGTTCTGCTTTGTTGGAGCACGGTAGGTTGCTAACCCCCAGTGTCGGTCATGGAGAAAGGACTTTCCTTTCATCCCTGCAGGCAGTCTTTTGTGAAAAGGCCAGGGAATAATCACAGGACAGCAGTGACTCACTGTTTCTGTCAGTGGAAAAAATCTGTCCTGCCCAGCGCTCCCCTTCTCCCACCTGGCATCACCACTGAAACCACCACACCGACAAGCAGGGAGGTTACGCAAGGCTGTGAGGTCGGAATATTAACTTACAAAAGTCAGGATCGGTGGGAAAGGGCTGCCAGCTAGGCTGCATCAGCCTCCCTGGCCTGCTAGGAAAAGAGGTCAAGGTTTTCCAAGGTGACTGTCAATTTTGGATGGCCAACTTCATGTGTGTTCAAAGAAAAAAATATATATATATTTTGGAAAAAATCACTGTCTAACTTTGGGAAAAAAAAAAAAAAAAAAAAAGCAGATAGATGAGTCTTGTGTCTTTCAAGGTGCTTGCCATTGAGCACCCCAGGAAAAAAATATAAATACATAAAAAGACACCTTAAGCCTCTGAAAAAAAAAAAAAAAAAAAAAAAAAAAAGAAAAGAAAAATCTCAATCTCAAGCACTGTGCAAAAAACAACAGAGGAAACCCCGTGGGTAAATAACTAGCCAGCGCTCACAAGAGCACAGCTCTCAGGATGCATGTGTGTTTCTACTGCGGGAGAGAGAACAATTGAATTGCAAGAAGCTCTTAAGCAAGTAAAGTAAACATCTTTTGGCAATTTAGTGCTGCACTTTGAAGCCTAGCTATGTCATACAAATGGTGAAATAGCACGGACACCCTTCTGCTGGCTAGTTTGTTTAATATGGTGAGTAGGGTGTTTGGGGAGTGCAGCGCTCTTTTGTGAGCTCACGAGCCAAAGGAGGGAAGTGTGGAAAGAGCAGGAGAGGGATGTTTAAGTGAGCTATAGCTGCCTGGAGCCTATGGGAAGGGTCTGTGGTGGGAGCCCCGCCGCATCCATAGGGCTGCCACCAGCACCCCAGGGACTGGCCCCGAGCAGCCCCCGCCGCGGGCAGGACGGGGAGAGGTGCGGGGCAAGGGGACAGGGATAATCACACGAGCAGGGTTAATTGCTATAAATATCAAGAATCAAATCAATATGTCAAGATGTGTGTTCCACTTTTCACATGTATGCGGCGTGTAAATGAGAAACGGAGAGAGGGAGGAAGAGCTAAAGAGAAAAAGGAGAGACTACTAAAGAAATAAGCCCCCCTGTACAGACAGCCTGACGCCAGATGGCTTCTTCTAATAAATATTCAACCTTAACTCAGTTCCCATGTAACTTTGTTGTAAAGCTGCCAGCACACCCACACAGATCTGGGCCAGCAAAATGATTACAGTAGTACAAACAAAATAGTGCAATAGAGGAAACAGGCAGACAGGGTCCTGTATACAGAAAGACAGAGCTGTAAAGATGTGAGTTGATGAACCTTTAGATTTAATACTGAAAAACTTAAAATAATGACTTGGGTAGAGGGGAGAAAAACATTTAGGGGGAAGGAAAAAAAAAAAAAAGACTTTTTTTCCCTTGCTGTTGCTTTTATTGTTGGGCATACACAGAACATCCTTCTGTTAAGACAGCAAATGAGGCACTATAAATCAGTTGCTATTCTGCATATTTTCTGTATTCAGCTAGAATTCAGATACCTTGCCTGAAATCATTGTCCAGCTTCAATTTCCCATTGCCCATTCTGCTCTTATGGGGCACAAGTTAAAAGGGAAGATTTTGTGCATGCCATTTGTTATTATTAATTGGGAAAAGAAAGAGATTTGGTATATTTTTCTAAAGAAAACACTGGCTCAGTGCTCAAAATCATGCAATTCAGTTGTGAGAGTGTTTTTGCCCCAAGCTCTTTAATTTCAAAATTGGATTATGAGATCTGAATATCAGAACACACCATGTTGGCAACCCCAGAACTATTTAAATAGGACCCTGACCAAATTCACAATCTAGTGCTAAGATTAGGAGGCAGGGGAAGGTAATGAAAAAGGACATGCTTAGCAGACAGCCATCTACTGATGATTTGTAGGAAAAAAAAAAAATCTAGATTTTTTCTAAACAGAAAAAAAAAAAAAAAGGATTCTTTTTTCATTCCATTTCATTCAAAATGTCTCAATTTATTTTAGAGGCTGGAAAAATGTGCATAGTCAGCTCTAAACTTCTACCTGCAGTTAAGGTGGTTATTTAACAACTGTGTGTTAGTGATTGTTCAGGTAGCTAAAACTACGCATTTACTTTCCTTAGAATACAGCTTCTTGGTGTTACAAGCTAATTTGTAGTGATCCAAAAAGGATATAATTTTGGATGATACAGAAAAACAAACTGAATCAATAACATAGAATTTAAAAAAAAAATTGATGGTGGGGAGAAGTAGGCTGAACGTCAGAAAATATTTCCTGATTGTGAGCATTTCCCTCTGCAAAGCAGATCGACAAGGAGATGTAGCAGGCTATAGAGTCAGGCTTTCACCACTTCCCTCGGGAGATTGTCACTGTGGAGGTTTTAAAAACAAAGCTGAACTCAGCACTAGCAAATATGCTGCAGGGAATAACCCTGCATTGGGCAAGAAGGGGACAAGATCAATTAACAGACCTCTTCTATGTCTACTTTCTATTATTTTTGACTGTTAGGAAGAAAACTTTGCTAGAGAACAGCCAAAAGCTCCCCCCTCCACTTTTCTGTTAAAAAGAGAGCAGACCACATCACGTTGAAAGCTCGTGTCTGAACCTCTGTTCATTACAACTGCTAAGTCTCTCCCACCACTTTTCCTCTGCGTGCCCTCGATCCCCACTATTACTGAGAAGTGCTGGGAAGAATTTCCTGGAGAGAAGAAAAAACAAAAAAGAAAAAAAAGAAAAAAAAAAAAAAGAAAAGAAAAGAAAAGAAAAGAAAAGAAAAGAAAAGAAAAGAAAAGAAAAGAAAAGAAAAGAAAAGAAAAGAAAAGAAAAGAAAAGAAAAGAAAAGAAAAGAAAAGAAAAGAAAAGAAAAGAAAAGAAAAGAAAAGAAAAGAAAAGAAACTGATCTGAATCTCTCTTATAATCTCTCTTATTTCTGATCTTCCTAGGCTCCTTTGTAATATTCATCTATTCTGAGCAGTGTTTGACACTTCCTTCCCACCCACCCCCATTATAAATCAGCTGTGAATCGCCTCCTTGCGCTCCTTCTCCTCCAGCCCTAAGGTGCACATTACAAGTCTACTCTTCTCCAGAGCACGATAGCATCAAACGAGGGGAGAAGTCGGCCGGCGGCTCGGTGAGCTCCTTGCCTGAAGAAACGCACACCTTTTGTTTGCAGTGAGCAGGATAAAAGTGTTGCGATGGAGCTGGACTCGAATCTGTCAGCCCTTGGGAAAACACCGCTGCTGAAGCCGCTAACGACGCGCCTCCTTGGCGCCGCGCACCGCAGTACATCAAACGAGGCCTTCATTGACTATGCTGGCTTGAAGTTTGAGTTATCTGTCCTTACCTTAATAAACCAGGCCTACAATGCTCAGAAATCCCCTGATAAGGCTTAGGGGTTCAGGGTCACCACTCAGACTCCTCCAGCACTCAGCTTCACTCTGCAGACAAAATTGGATCAAAAATTAGGGCCCACTTCAACACCAATTTAAATCCTCCCCGTGCTCTGTCAAATATATATATGACTTATATTTAAGGGAATAAAAATGAAACGTGGATATCTTCCCCATAGAGACCATTTCTCTATATGATGCCACAGAACTGCCCCACACTACCCTGCTTGATCAGCACATGGGCTTTGGATTTTAGATCTGCATGATTTAACATGATTTTTATTGGTATTATATGGTTTAGGAAAGGAAAGAGGCAAAGAGAAATAGGAAAGAGTGGGGAAATAATTAAATAGCAGAGAGAGGCTGGCTGAAAGAACAGGGTGGAGATGTCAGAGTCTACCCGCCTGGCTGTGTTCTCTCTATCTCCACTCCCACCCCTCTCTCTGGAGGGGACGTTGTAGTAGTGGCATGGCCTCGCAGGCTGGCAGGGCTGGAAGCAAGCCTCAGCCCTCCCTGGCTTCACAGCTAAGCACCAAAATAAATCAAAGCAAGGAAATAGCAAGGAAGGATGTGAAGTGTGGGTTCCAGGAGCCAGAGAACAAGGTCAAAATGCCTGCTGGCACCCAGGATATAGGGCTGAGAGGAGGAGGATGTTGCAGCCCACCACATCTCGCTGCACTGCCAGTGAGGGTAAGTCTCACTGGAAAGACCTTGCCCAGGTCCCTTCCCCTCCAGCTGTGGAGCAGAGAGGTTCTTTTTTCCCCCACCACAGGCACTGCGGCCATCCTGGGTTTCTGTCCATACATTGCAACTCCCATCATATTAGCAACGTAATTCCTCAGAGTGGGACATTCCTCTGGTTGGGACATCAGCAAGTCTCACTAATGCAACCAAAGAAGAAAAGAGTCAAAGGGGATAACATTGGTTCTATTTGACACATTTCTTTTTTGTAAAATTCTGTGTTGTCTTAGAAATGCAAGCAATGATTTTGGACGTAAGACCAAGCAGAATGCAGTGTTGATGCTCTCAGCCATTACTTTATAAATTGAATAAGATAGATGTGTTCATTCATATGAACTAATGTAGTTTTTCTTATGAAGGTTTCATATTATACAAATCCATTAGCATATTTACAAATTAATCTTCCCTAAGGAAGAAAAAAGATCAAAGATTTACAGAAGGAAGTGCTTTATTACTTTTAAACTGCTTTTTTTTTTTTTTAAAGAAAGAAAAAGAAATGAAGGGAAATTATGTTGAACCATAAATGTTTCTTTATGACTACTGTACAGCAGCTTTGTGGGAGATTTAAATTTACTAAAGGGCAAGGGGGACTTTAAGCCATCTATACAAGTTCAGTATTAAAAATATATATACATGACAGGTGCCCATATAAGTTCATGCAGTACAAAATATTCCATAAATGAGCTCATTTATCTGAGTAATTTAAAAAGAGATTCTGCACAAGGGGAGATATTTAGTATGAATTATAGTCAGTTTACCTTTCATAAGTTTTTTCATCATTTCCCATACCTCCTTTGGTGCTACTGAAAATATCAGTATTTTTCAAGCTAGTTTTCAATAATATTCAACCTCGCTATTCCCTATTCCCAGGAAAGCCCTACTGGAGAAGTGACTCTATGTTCTCTTCAAGATTCAGGTTTGTAAAGCCCTGTTTGTGTGATTATTTCTTCACCATAGGTGCCAGATAAAACAAGATGAGGCTAAGAAATCTTTTAAGAAAGTAGTTTGAAAAATAGAGTTTTACAGGTAAAGAAAAAATCTGCAGACTCACCCTCATCATTTAGATTCATCATTGTTTAAAAAAAAAATCCCTATTTAGATGTTCAGAATGACTTTGTACTGTGTCTGAAAATACAGAGTAGTGGAGAAAGAAGAAAATGAGATGAGATGCAAAATTTTAATGATTTAATAATAATCACTTTCTGAAACATTTCTAACTACTAAATAGATACCAGAGCACTAAATACATTAAGATCTTCAGAAGGGAAAGAAAAAGAGAAAACTATTGGAAAGTTATAAAAGTAGCAGAACATTTCCAGGAGGGGGAGGGTAAATATGTAACAACAAAAACAGCTAAACAAAGAAAAAAAAAAAAAAAGGAAGAAAAAAAAAAAAAACACCTGACAATTCCAGTGCATTTTAGGTAGAACTTCTCCTACCTTGGAACAGGAATTTGAACTAGGTGAGCTCCAAAACCCCTCTTAGAAAGAAGTTGTGTACTTCTCTGCTTAAGCATTTATCTTTTTTTTTCTTTTTTTCTTTTTTAATATATAGGTTATATTCCAATGGAAAACTTCATGTATATTTTAAAGACTAAGGTTAAAATGCCATTCATCAACAGAATACTTCTTATTTTCTCATGATCATTACACCCGTTCCAGTATAACTTTTTCCACTTCTTTGAGCTTCCTGAAAAACTGATGTTATATTTAAAAGGATCAGTACCTAGATAACCTCCACCTCTCCTCCTCTTCGCTATATGCCTGACAACGAATAAAGCCTTTTCACAGCAGGACAGCTGCAGTTTTACTGTGCTGGAGACGGGGACACAAAGGAGCCAGGGACACAGAGGTCACTGGCAGGCAGCAAATGGTTTCACAGAAAGATGACCCCAGTGAACACACTGCTAAGAAAGCAGGTATTTTAAAGCTGTTCCTAAAGCTGTACTTTCACTCTCAACATGCTACGCCAGCTAGTTCCTAGCCTGAACCCTGCACTAGGAACCAGGATGGACCCCTTCTCCTCTTCATCCACTTCCACTCCACCTATGTCCTAGAAGGACACATGCCTCGAGCAAGATTTGAATGAGAAACATTCTTCCTCTACCTGTGAGTTGAGTTTTATTGTAAAGAACCTCTACTTTCTCCTGCTCTCATTCAAGCATGCTCTCCTCAAATAACCAGGCAGCTTTACTTCTTTGCTCTTTCTTTCTGATTTCCTGAGAGCAGCAGAGGGAAACTTTCAGGAATTTTTCTCTCAAATAGAAGAGAAACTCAATGTCAATTTTTGTTTTCCTGCAGACA
Source organism: Netta rufina (assembly GCF_964035555.1). Lineage (NCBI taxonomy): Eukaryota > Metazoa > Chordata > Aves > Anseriformes > Anatidae > Netta > Netta rufina. The sequence continues at coordinate 36,778,832 of NC_140129.1, read as the reverse complement.
TTGCATTTGGCTATCAGCATGCTCATGGATAGCAAACCATAACTCCTCAATGCTACCATCTACCCATTTAGGAAATCAGTAAAAAATAAGACTACCTAAACTTCAGGATTATGAGGGTTGGGAAATGTTTCTGAAGTGCTTTGAAATCATGGAAGGGTGTGAGGCTATTCCAACGCTGTTAATACTTCATAGTTCTGCACAAATTTTTATTCCAGGATTTAAAGACTCTTACAAATCACTAACCCTAACAACTGTAGCACTCCTGTGAGGTATTTGTAAACAAATGCATATATTGAGGGTTTAGTTCATCTTAGTTCTTAGCTAACTAAGTTAGCTTAGTTCATCATATCTTAGTTTGAAATACCGTTGTCAGATGCAATAATCTGTCATTCATAGCTGAATTCTTTGCAGCCTATTTTGTTGAAAATATTATTGGTAAATCTATTCAGAAGATTAACGCTAATTAGCTTAGGATGGGAGAGTTTCATATTACTTGAAACTTGGCTCAAAAAAAGAGAATGGCAAAGAAAAGAGGCATGATTGAGAGCCAATGGGACAGAAGTCAGTGACTGAAGTTCAACTAAAGAAAAAAAGAATCAACAAAATAACCCTTAGGCCAGTACTCTCCTCTCAAACCAAGAGGCATTTAAGGTTAGCAGTTCATACTTTTCAGGCATTCAGCTCTCCAGCCATCACCACCTTGTTAAGGATGCTGACTACATTGCAGATATGAAAGGAAGTTTTACACCACAAGTTTTTCAGGTGAAAAAGTGTGTCATCAATGAAGAAGAATTACAAGTCATTAAACTGGAGTGCATGCTGTGTGTGCCTCTTCAATTCAATATAGGGAATTAAGAAGTCAAATGCCTGTGGCATTAAATATGAATGATGAATGTGAGAAATAAAATAAGTGGAAGAGAAATCTGTGTTTCATTACATGAGGTATCTGTGCCACTGGCACCTTTTGATTTTACATGAAAAAATATCTGTATAAAATCAGAAAACAAAGAAAAGTCAGAGAGCTTATTTTTAAGAAAATACATATCAAATTTTGGTGAGATTTAGAAACACTTTTTTTTTTTTCTCCAGTTTGAATCCTATTCTCATAAATTAAAAGACAATACCATATGACACTTTATTAATCAGGAATTGAGAAGGGGGGCACCCCGTCTTTCTTCATAACAGATTTGCAAATAAACAGACATTATTTAGAAGAAAGAATACTAACTTTACAAAAAGAGAAATGTCAGAAGTGACACATTATCTCACTTGAAGGCACGCATCTGACTCCTTCCTACAACATGAAGGATAAACGTGAGCCACAAAGGTTTCTGTGTGTATCATAAAGCACATTGCATGGGAAACCACATCTCTAACTCTCCAAAGGAAAAGGCTTCTTTCATCTCTGATCAAGTTTGAGGTATTATTATTAATTTACATGTGAAGCAAATTCACCTCAACATTTTATAGGATAAATTGAAGAATACATCTACTCAGTAACCTCACTAAGACATCTAACTTTTAGAGATGCATCACAGATAGTTACTGTTGGTCTCCTCTGGAGCTCATGGAAAGAAGGACTCTCCAGAACATGGTTCTGTAGATTGCTCCTAATCCAGATCAGGATGAATAATGCTCTAAAAAGGGCTCCTTCCCCCCTTGACCCTCAGAAAGGGAAAAAGGGAAAAAGGTTGCTGCTATCTGCATTCAGGACTTCTCACTATTGGAGATTTAATATAAAGCAAAAGTCTATCAATCCTCTGAATGTCATAGAACAAACAGAAAACTACCAATTTGAAAACACCACTGATTTTTTTGAGACACTGAAGATGGTGGAAGGAGGAAGCCCATGAACTGATCACCAATCTCAGAAATGAGACTGAGGTAAAAAGTGAAGGAGGGCTGGGAGCTACTGGAAAGTGAAGAAATTATTGAGAGGGGAAAAAAGTATTTTCTTGTCAGCTTGGAGATTGTGAGGTCCTGAGACAATGCAGTACTCAAACAGTTAAGCATCATTAAGCTTTGATCCATTTTGTATTATTTATGGATACTTTTGGACATATAATGAAAACAGCAACTGCTTGGAGACCTTCTAAAGCATCTGCTCTAATGAAGCAAATTTTGAAGCTATTTTACTTGAACGTAAATTTTTTTTGGTTGTTCATAAAATTAAGTTCTGTTGATTTTTCACTATAGAAGCATGAATTATGCATATGTATACACACACACACACAAATAACATGTGTATGGTATATTTTGGCACATAGTATGTTTTCAGTCCTGTATACTTTCATCCAGATTTTTCTCAACTTGTTTTCAGGCACCAAACAGGAGATGTTTTCATCATGTGATTTCCCATTCGCTATATTTTTATACGGTAGATCAAAATGTGAATGGCATGGATCACATCCCAGTTAGCAGAACTGCAATAGAGGTGGGGGAACTGGAGCCAGCAAATTGAACTAGAAACTCACTGGTCACAGAGCTTCTGAACCTGGAAGTAAATGATACAAGAGCTCCTTGAAAACTCTTGATGAACTCTGGCTTTGTGCAGACACCTAGAAAAGGTAAAACATACAAACCAATCTCCCAGACTTCAGTCATTACAACTTGTATATCCTCTGTGCTCATTTATGAATTCAATATTTTGTTGTTGTTGTTTGTTTTTTTGGTGGTGTCTTTTTGTTTTGTTGTTGTTTTTGGTGGTGTTTTTTATTATTTTTGTTTGTTTTACATTTTGCACATGCTTTGTTGTGGGAACTGGGTCACTGGCAGTGGAAATTTTCACAGGCTTCTTTTGCAAAACAGACATTGTGGGAAAATCACAATTGTCAATCAGCACTGTCCACCACATGCAGAACGTGGCTACTGGATTAATTCAGGTGGTACAGGGATTCTTGAGATTTTCAATCTGAATTAATCTTTTTGAAATAAGTTTTCTTTCCCCCCAGTGTCACAAACTAAAATGATGCAAGTGCAAAATCTCTGTAGTAAATTAGCGATAAAAGAATAAAACTGTTAAATGAATATATTTTTCATGCTTGAGGGCTGTGTGTTTAACAGTTTTCTAACTATTCATTCATTTATATAAAAATACTTCAGTTATTATCTACTTGAGTTGAAATTAGATATTTAATTGACTGGAGGGAATGAAATCCGCTCACTTTTAAATAAGGCAATGATTTAAAAATATTCCTGTAAAGTGATTTGTAAGACCACACCAGCACTAGTTCTTGGCACACGTCCTTGTCTGTGTATATATTTTAAAAGCATGGTTGTTTTTACAAATGTAGTACTGTGAGAGCTAACTTCTTCAGAAACATGTTTATCTTAATTAGGAAAGTCAACAGACTTCTAATGGGAAGAAATGGGTATTTTTCTCTGTGGTATCTAAAGCATCAAAGGCCTCGTTCTCATGCCAAACCAATCTTCCTTCCTGCCTGCCTTTCAAACCCAGGTGATTGCAGACAGCTGAGCAGACATTTTCCCAAAAGCTTCTATTGACCTGGCTCCAGTCCTTTCCCGTGCTCTGTCTCCTTTTCTATCCGCATGTCACTTCTCTTTCTCTTTCTGTGTGTTTGTTGTATTTTTGCCTGAGGAAACCTAGGGATATTCATGGCACTGAGGCAAATAATGTGGAATTAAAAACTAAATTCTTCAGGCCTTATCCTAGCAACAGGACCATCACCATCTGTTCAGAGGACAGGACTGCCATTATCCGCTGCATTCTTTGTACGTACTCCATCACCTGTGAGGGGAAAAACATTGCCCCTTATCCTGGGGTCTTTGTTTAAAAACAAAGTCGTCTGCTTCTTTCTGGTACCAATACATTTCATAAATGTGATATACAGTACATTTAAAGGGATTAGACATCAAGAAAAGCCTTAAAACCTTTGTTAAAAAAAAATACACACACACTAAGGAAGGACATCTGCATGATAAACAACAAAAGCAAATATTGTTTAATTTAAATAAACAGTGGAGATTCATTGGTAAAAGTTCATACAAATTCCTCAGTCTAGTACCGTTTTCAATAACACAAGCACTATACGTTTGACTTTGGGATCATTTTACAACAGCAACAGAATTGTTAAGTTTTTTTTTTTTTTAATTTAAACATCTAATTTAAAATCTGCATTCCCCTATGTGCTGTGAAGGCCGTTTATGCTTCTCACCAGCACATCTCCAGCTAAAGTCCCAAAATACAGCAACGATACCTAAAAAGCTGCACACCTTTTTTGTGGTAAACTTCGTAAAGTTTATCAGAGAGTTAAAATACTGTATACATTAAAGTCATCTTTTTCCACTCTTTATGGAATATGCTTTTTTTTTTCCTAATTTCTGTCCTCTCTGTACATTTGAATAAGCAAAAGAGTGAATGAGGGAGGTAAGGTAAAAATTGTTGAATTTTAAAAAAATAAAATCCTGGAAATCATAGGCAACAGTCTTGACCTCATATTATGTTTTCAGTTAAAAATTGTAATTTATAAAATCTGGTTGAGTGGCTGTCTTTGCTGTTTTTATGCCACTTATAAACAAAGCTGCAGTCATATTCATTTCTCCACACTTACAGACACATTTGTGGTATGTAACTTGGCAACATAAATTGGTAAAATCTGCTCGCTCCTACCAAATCTGAAAAGTCCCATATTGTGCAGCCACCAATGTGAAAATCAGGGGTGTCGTGTCCCCTCCTGTCAGGCAGAGAGCTGGGCAGAGTACTGGAGCTGGGGGCAGGTGGGCTTCAACCTCACCTCCCTTCTCCTCTCCTCAGGGTGCCAGCAGCAGCTGCCAAGCACAGGAAGAGCAAATTCAGTGCAAACACAGCACATTTGTCCAAACGGATGGGAAGCCATAGCCATAATACTCCCTTTGCCATCTCTTTCACATCCTCTTTTTCCACAGCCTTTTTCCACCCATTCCAATTCCATTGCTCACCTTGTTTGCTCCTGCATTGTTGCAGGCTGGGGGTCTGACAAGTAGAAGCTGCTCCCCTAATTAGCGGATCATAGCACTACTCAATGGGACAAAACCTCTCCTACATGGGCACTTGACACCACCTGAGCAGACTCTGGACCAAATACCTCCTTCCTTTCAAGTCATCACCATTCAGTTCATTTCTCACAAGCATTTACATGAATTGAGAATACAGACCAAGGGAAGAGAAGAAGTAGTGACCTACAATTTAAAAATTGGTTAAAAGTTGCCCTAGGCTACTAATTAGTTGCATTAAGAACCTTCACTCCTTGGTCAGGCAGGGATAACGGTTTGGCTTGGCCAAGTGGATATCCAAATTTAAGGGAGCAAGACAGACAAAAACAGAAGTCAAGAAATTCTCCTATCTCAAGAGATTTAGAATAAGTTGTACTTTGAGGGGAAAAAAAAAAAAAAAAAAAGTCATCAAGTCTCAAGCTGCCATCAACTTCTCTGTGAGTGTACATGAGTGGAAAACTTCTGAAGAAGCTGTAGGGATCAAGCAGGTCCCCTGGTGTCCTGGTGGGAAGGACCTCAGCTCCATGTAGGGGCCAGTGCTTTAATTTAACCTAAGGATTCATCTCCATGTAGAGGCCAGTGCTTTAATTTAGCCTAAGGACTCGGCTTTCTCTGCATTGAGGTGGCCTCCAATAGGAAGACATAATATGAATGTAACCGTGCTTTTTAGATCTTCTCAAAATGGAAAATCCATCTCAAATTGTACTATTTCAGTTGAATTATCCACAGTTTTGTCAACACCAAAAATAATAATAATAATAATAAAATTAAGTGTTCAAAGCATTGTTTGGATTTTGGCTTTCTTACCAAACTACTAAACTTCTCATCTTTACATTCCTCCAATATTTCATAAAAGTAATAAACTGCTGTACATATTTACACAACCTAAGTGATGTTGGCTCACTATAGAGAATAAAAATATATGTATTAGCATTCACGTAGTCCTATCATCAGTATGGATCAGACTTTAAAGAAAGAGGAAAGATGGATAAAAGTATTTCACATGGAAAATTGGGGGGGGGGGATAGGTGGCAGGGGGTAGGTTTTAAAACGTAAATGTATGGTACTGAAAACAAAGGTCACTTTTCAATAACAAACTGAGTTTTCTAGAATTGATGAATTGCAACATAAGGTCATAACTAAGGATGCCCACTAGAGTTTTCCAGTTTCAAGGAGGAAATTCTTAGTAATTTAAAACAGATAAAGAAATACGTTCACTAAAATATTCTGAGATGAAGGGTAACTCCAATTATTCCCCTACTTTGACAGTCTAGTAACAGCATAACAACAATATTTTATGTGATATCAAGGGATTTGATAAAAACTACAAATTGAATTTAATTTTTGAGGACAACAATAGAGCAGTCAGAGACAAACATATTACAAGACTCATCACACTAGATAGATTAAATAAACACAGAAGTAAACAAAGGAAATCCTGGTGCTGAAGAATAACTGACTCAGTAAGAACAAAGGTTGCAAGGGAGAATGTTAGCAGGTAAAACTGTCTTTCCCCTTATGGATGGAGGGATGACATCAACTGGGTACTGTGAACCTGTATATACAGTAATTTTTGAGTTTTAGAGGTCCTCTTTCCTGTGCCATCTAAATGCATCTTATCTCCTATTTCTAAACATCATCAAATGCATTAAAGCACAGAGCTCAGGTCTGCACACTCCACAATCCACAGCAAGTCAGTGAAAGATTTGCACTCCAACTTCATATCTGGATGTGAATAGCTACATCCACTCCCTCTCATCTTGAGTGTAATTTAAGGTAGCACCGCAATAACTACCGAGAGCATGCCCAAGGTCATCGATAAGTGAACTGAAGTGTCTGCAGGGCTAAAAGTTCGCCCGCTGCAGCGGCGCAGGCTGGCGTGATAGGGACCCAGCAGGGCTCTCACCCAGCTCGAAGAGCTCTCTCACAGCGTAATGCACTTGGGTTCAGCCACTTAAGACATGCTATATCTCAGTTTCACCATTAGTAACACGGATATTAAACATTTGTCTTGATCCTGAGGTACTGCCAGACGTTTATGTTATAGAGGAACATTTCAAAAGCTATAGAGGAGTACAGATGATCGCTGTGACGATCAAACCAATGCTTAGCTGCTGTTGTACTATGTAAGCATAACGATAACGCTGAATAGTAAAGACATTTTAAAAGCTACTTACTACTTCAGCAAGCTGACAGCTTCAGGTTTTGATTCAGGCCTCCATGTGCCCAGCCAATCATTAAGAGAAAAGAGGGGTTTGAGGGGGAATGGAAAGCTCTTTTTGTCATATAGTGTTTCTTCGGACGGACTTTATAGCCCTGCAGATTAATAGAGCTCATAAACAGTGGGATGAAGAGGCAAACAAAGGTAAAACTATTAACGAGTGAACTCGTTTCACTGAGGAGACCACGAGGACCAAGCACAGTCACAGTTGACGGGGCAGAAGCCCCAGAGCACGGGGTGGCAGCAGCAGAGCAGTGCTGGGCATCACAGAGGTGGGCAGCCCAGCTAGCGGGTGCTGCAGCCACGTTATCCAGCCACGGCCCACCAGAAAACACTTCTGTTGCTACTGCTAATGATGAATACCATATGCTTGGCTCTTGCTGTTATAAAGTGAGTTACATTGCTATTGCCGATGAGTGAATCAAGTCTTTTCTTTCATTAAAATGTAGAGGTTTATGCCCATGCATATTTCCTCAGAACTAGTACATGGACAGTAACGTTGTAAAACTGAAATATCCTCCAACAGTATCTTTTTCACTTATCTTATTGCCTTGTTCCATTCAGTTACAGTGTCTACTCCTCTCTCCTTTGCTCCCAGACAATAATCCTTAAACAAAGGAAAAGAGAGCACTAGTGTAATCATTCAGATCTTATTTTTTTTCCTTCCTTTACTTTGAACCAGTTCAATTCACTATAGTTAGAAAGAAAACGTGATTAGTTACATGGATTTGGGGAAATATTTTTAGACGAGGAAAAAAGCATTTGAGGTTCACATCTAATTTTATTCAGCCTTCCTGTACCACCCCTCGTACTATCAGGAGAATCAGCTTCATTCAAGTCATTTTGACCAGCATTTATTAATTTGTCAGTGGAGATGAACCTAATGGATCCCCTTATTTTCATGTACAGCTTCACAACAAAGCATCTTATTTTGAGGTTCCACTACAGGGGATCAAATCAACAGACATGCAGTTAATGTAATTAGCATGCATCCTGTAGGTTTATCTGCTCAAAACTGTAGGAAGATTTTCAAGTTTCCCTGTTTAGAACTGTTGCCTTCACAATTGTAAACTCTAAGCAGCTATGAAATGGTAAAAGATTTTTTTTTTTTAATATCTTCATTTTTTAAAATATTTTTCAATCAATATTTCCCTTCACTTCATAAGTGTTCATTACATTTTTAAAGTATACATTTACATTAGCATACATGTAAATATTGTAACAGGTCCAAGCTGCTGTATGGACACTAAAACACAACAGCAGAGCAGATTTAAGACTTTGCAATGCCTGCCACTGCTTCTGGGGTTTCAGTAAGAGCAGTTTTACCAGGCTGCTGTCAAGTGAAGCAAAGCTCCCAGGGAGCAGCACGGTGTCAGTGCAGGTAGGACAGTGACACTACTGAACGCCACCAAAGACCCCTTCTTCATTCTCCTGACAAAAGAAATCCACATATTGTTTCAAAGCCAGCTATAAAAGGAAAACAGGAAAAAAAAAAAAAGGACTGGCAGTGGGCCCTTAACACAGAGACAACCCATTCCAGTACCTCTCTCCATTTATTTTATGCCAAAATGATTTCCTATCCACCTGTTCATAAAAAAGATAGAGCTAAAAGTATCCAGTCATTGTGAATCGGTCACAGGGAACACTAATGCCTTGGCACTCAGCCTGTAGGAAAAAAAAAAAAAAAAAAAGAAAAAAGAAAAAAGAAAAAACGATATATTACTTCCGTCATACATGTAAGGACTACAGGGGATCATTTTCATACACTTGAATAGGCCACTGTTAGTGATCAGCAGTTGTTTGGCCAAATTAACCCCAGGTCTACCTCCAAAAAGATTATGATTACATATTATAATTAACGATGACACTAAGGATATTAGGCTCAGAGGGGAGGTTCTTTTATTGAATAAATGATAGATTCATTCTATTCAAAAGGTAGGCATTCATGGCACACTACACAAAGCCCTACAAGTAATCTCCTGGCTGATGGCAATTTTGGAGGCACGGGAAGAGAAGGAGGTCCCTTATGGATTTTAATCTTCTTTCTTCTCTTATGGAATGAAATTATCACAGCACTTTTTGGTCAAAGTCTAGTCTACTGTTAAATTTATCTGAGCAATCATCACAAAACACAGAGCAGAGTAAGAGGTTGGCAAGCACAGTGTTGGTGTCTACAGACAGCAGGGAATGTCTTCAGCAGGTATTTAAGATATGTGTATGTGCTGTAGTAAAATGTTTGAGGTTTTATGCACATACAGCCAAACTTGGGGTGAGGGGAGGGAGGCAGGTTTCTAAATTGCCAGACCAAATCCAAGTCCTGAACCAAAGTTTAGGGGCCACAGTGACTACAGATCTTGCCTGTCACCAGCCACTACCTAAAATAAACCATCACGTGAAGTCACATTCCATGAGGTTAAGGAATTCTGAAATTTGGCTCCAGTTCTAAAACTTGACTACACTTTCTTTTCCTTCTCCAGTGTCCCCCCCCCCCCCCCCCCCCCCACCTCAAAAACACTAAGAGCAGTTTGAAAACCTGTGGGTTTGGAGCTCAATCAGCGAACAGCCCCACACACAGTGCTGGCTCCACGTCTAACCCAGCATCGCTCCAACTGAGAGGCAATACATGTCACTCTAAGTGGTTGCAGCAGCAACCTCTAGAAGCCTGAAATATGACAATGTTTCACTAATCAATTTCTCTTCCATTTGTGTTCAAAAGATCCAAATGGAGAAATATTATAACAAGAAACTAGGATGTGGCTAACACAATCCTGGACATACCATTCAAAGCAAAAGTTTTAAATAAGTTGCTCTCTCTTTACAGGAAAAGAGAAGCAAGTCAACAAAGATGTGTCATCTCAGGTAGCTTCCTTAATTCTAGAAGAAATCTTCCTCAAGACCCCTCCATTACTACAGATTTTCCTGAGTTATATCTTTGCCATAAAGAAACAAGCAAACAAGATTCTGTCACCATAGCACAAAAATTATTAAACTAATGTACTTTAGAGTACACGACTCACCTGTCAATAGGTTGACAGGGTGCATTATTACATGTGTCAGGCATGACCTTCCACACTAGATTTACAAAGAGATTTGTGTACATTTTTGGAGGGAACAACCACCAGACCCAAGCCAATTGTTTATTTATTTTTAAATTAATTGCTCTCCATAGTTAACTTTAGAAGAGTAACAACTTTTTCTAATGCCAAGCGAGAACAGATTAAAAGTGCTTTATTCAAAGCCTTCAGTTACAAACCTGAGCACTGTCTAATCAACATTTCACAGTTGCCAAGAGTGCTATTTGCCACTAAGAGAAGTTTTGGCCTATGAAAGATATGCCCTTCACTATCAACTGAATAACTAGTAATGATAATTGCTTTATTCTTTATACTATTGTAGCAGTATAAGTCACAAATAAAAAAAAAAAAAAAAAAAAAAAAAAAAAAAAAAGTGGGAAAAAGCTAATTCTAGACTGCAGTAAAAAAAAATGTAATTTTCTTTGTCTTCTTATATTTACTTTTACACTTGTACAGTACTTGAAATACACACACATAAAAAAAGTGAGGTTTATGAGACAAAATACAAACCCTACTAGGAGTTATTTGTTCTTCAGTTTCTCTTTCATTCTTATAAAAGCATTGCATTGTATAAATACATTATAGATATTTTATTTATAGCCCTCCTATCTAGTCAAAAATAAAACCAGCATAATTAGTTTACTTAGCCAATTTTTCCATTGCTAAGATTTATCCACCTGTAGTTTTAAAAACAGTAACTACTTGACAGAGTATATTGATGTGCTTTAATCGCTGCTGAACATTTCCTGTCTATTTGTAGGCACTCAGAGAAACCCAAGGGGCATAATTTACAAGAGTCCAAACTGAAGTCGTTTGACAGGATGTCACTGGGAATAATCCTAGAATTATGAGTGTAAAAACAGGATATTCAATAACACAAAGCAGTCCAATCCTGGCAGTTTAGTAATTCCTGTATAACCAGATGAACCATAGTGGTAACCTTTTACCAACTTGGCATAGTTAAAATGAATTACTTAGGAATTATTCTTGGAAATGTCAAATATTACTAATCTCCAGCTGAAGAACATAGGTTTGAAACAAGAGAAGAGGAGAGAAGAACCACACACGTTCCTGAGTTTCCCCATTTCTCAAAAGAAGATTGGTTTCCAAAGCTAGCTGAAAACACATTTTCATTTTCTAGTTTGGAGCTATTTCCAAAATAATAAAAATAATAAGCAGCTTTCTTCAGTGTTTTTGTCTCACAGAGGAATGGAAGCAGTGGTACATGTTAGAAGAGATCACCACCTCCAAGCCCAGGAGCTGCAGGTGACCATTTACATCAAGACAGTTGTGTATTACTTTACCTGAAAAGAAGCAAAAGGTGGCCCAGTTAATATGGACAGGCTAGTTTTGTCCTGCATAACCCTAGAGCATATCGTTTTATGTACGTGGCAGCAGCAGCAATGTTTTTGCAGAAGGGGACTCACAATAATACCTATAGGAAAGAAGCTGAGCTTGAGAGTTCACAAGGGAGCTTAGGAGCTGGTGGTGATGGAGAGAAAGAACACAGGAAACAAAGGTGGTTGACAAGAAATATTGACAGAAAAAGATTTGTAAAGAGGAAGAAGTGGAAGGAATGGGGTTAGAGAAAACCTGAACCTGAATGATATCGATTAGAGAATATGAGCATTGCTTTCAAATACTATGAGCTGGGGACATTCCTGTTCCCTGCAGACCTGAAATCCCTACCTTCCCACTTAAAGAAATGTGCCTTCCTTGATTGCAGACTGACAGGCAGCAGGTGAAAGGGAGAAGGTGTTGAAGGACTGGAAGGAGAAAAGTGGCTGTGTAGATATATTAACGAAGCTGACTTTTGACAAGGCATTATGCTTAATTCGGCATGGAAATGGTCTTGACAATGTCTAAGTTGAACACAAAAAAACCTTCCTTGTCTGCTTACAGCTAGATACTCAGTTCAGTAATTTGTTAAAGCAGGGCCATAGAGAAGGGGAGTGATTTGGCAATGAGAAATGCCTATGAGGAAGGAAAAGACATACGTGTATTGTGAAGAAAGACCACAGCCCCTGGATTTATTGTATACATAATAATTAATAATGACCCATTTTTCCTATTCCAGATTTCTAAATTCCTTACTCACTTTAATTAAGTTCACACTAAAAATAGGATGCTGTAGAACAAAGAACTTTTTTACGACTTTAAAAATGCAAGCTTACTCACTAGCTAGGATTTTCCCAGCTCTCAGTGCTTTGGTACAAAGAGCTATTATGACACGACATAAATGCACTATCAATGGAAGACATTTTTAGATAAAACTTGATAATGTAACATTTACTGATTCCATCTGTCAAGACAGATAAGGAGAATGAGACTTCATAGCAAAACACACAGGAAACATAACGGCAAAAACAAAAACAAGTACAGGCAGTGTAGACACTACTTGTTGACCTAGAGTCTGTATTCGTTACATCCTTTCCCATAGACATAAGAGTTGCTTTCTGCACCAATATGGCTGTGGGATCTCCAGTTCCAGCAATACAATTACATTTACTTGACAGCATTCAGAACTTATTTACATTATGTATTTTAAACCTCCTAATTCCATCTTCTGTACACAACTTTAATGATACAAAGCAATATGGGGCTATATAGTTGCCTAAATACATAGCCAGTCTGATGAGATCTCCTTCTTCTCAGGCACTATGAAGCCCATCAACAACGCTCAGCTCACAAACAGCCCAGAAGCTTTACGTTTCCCTTCTGCGTCACAAACCTGATTTAAATTCAAAGCAAAGACTAGCATCCCTGGTGAAGAAGAGCAATTGCTCTTTAAACAACTTTTGTAAATGCTTCCTGTGCTAACAAGGGAGCGTAGAGTTTGCTTAGGTAAAATAAAGCAGACAGACAGACCTCTCCATATCCTGCTTTGGTTCCAAGATTCAATAATGAACAAGGGTGTGCAAAGAAATTAGAGCGGTGGAAGTGCCAAAGGTATCCCTTGGAGATGTGTATATCATGTTGTCATGTAAAAGAGCTCTTGAATGATAAAGAAGCGGAACCCAATTACTACTGGTTTCATGCTAATCTGAACCAATGACTAACTGCAGGCTTTGGTATCATGATGCCCACAGTAATTAATTCACCTCTTTATTCCCAAAACATGCTAGGAAATTAATTTCCAATACCAGAATTAATTTGGCACTAGAAGATATGAAAGTGTTTGGAGTTACCTGGCAATCACTTGGAAGCCTTGTCCTGGACTCAGTGCAGTAGAGCAAGCTGCCTCACAGAGGCAGAGAGAGGCTCGGAAGCACCATTGCCATGAAAACCATGCTATCCTATGCAAAGCACATCTGTTGGAGAACAGAGCTTATCCCAAACCATGGTCTTCTTATGGACAATAACCAAGCAAGGAGGAGAAAGCAGGGAGACAGGGTTCAGAGAAGTTGGGTAGTAAAACAGATAAACTACTCTTGGTGTTCTAGGCCACAGAAAGATGTAGAAAGTATCCAAACTCATTGTGGATAGGCTCTTTTCAGTCTGTTAAACATTTAAATGAACGTGAATATCTCACTGGCTTTCTGAATAGGTCTTGCTAAGTATGAACGTAGAGGTATCTAGGAATTATCTGGGCTGTGATCTGAAAGTGAAGTCTACTCTGTAAAGCAAGTGAAAGTCAGATTTTAAGTGATTTCGGATTATTTTTCATACGTTTGGGCACTGAAGTATTCCTAAAACCATTTTCACTGAAGCTTGAATTCCAATTAATGAGAATTCTACATGTAAACAATCTTAGACTGTTCAGAAATCTTCTTGCTAATTATATATATATATATATATATATATATATATATTTGCTTACAAGGCCAACAGTTGTAAAATTATATTTTATATGCCATCCACAGGAATATCTCCAAGATTTTAATTGTCTGCCTCATGAATTCATCCTGGCAGATGATACCAACAAATCAGTAAATAGTTGAACTTGGCCTAGGATTTCAGATATGAAAAGAACACTGTTAGATAGAAATTTTCCTTAGTTTAAAAGGTTTCATAGAATAAATAATGCTCCAACACCACAGTCCTGTTGGAAAATATATTTTTGAGTCTAGAAGGAAAAATAATACAGTACGTATGTAATGATGTCAGTAAGCAGTAATTTACCAAAGCTGTCAAAAAAATAAAAAAAAAAAGTTTTCCTTCCCCCAGTTAGCTCTGCTTTCAACCAGTCTTTCACAGTCTTCTCCTCAGCCTCTGCAAATCAACAGATATCTGTGAGATCATAAGAGGAAACAGGTTGCTGCATCGTGTCTACAGGGCACAAGGAAGCTTTGCCTCCTGAAACGTGCAGCTAATGACACAGGAGTACTGCAAGGAGTCACGCTACTGTATTTTGGATGTGGAAGAGTTTCCAGACTGCACTTACCTTCTTACTTTACTGATTCACTGTTTCTTAAAGCTTCCTTAAAAACAAAAACAAAACAAACAAACAAAAAAAACACATAAGGATGGCACAGAGATAAATTCTCCCACCCCAACAGTAAGTAGACAAAAAGAAATTAAAAAGAGTTCTTACTCTCTGCCTTAAAGAAGAAACTGAAGCACTAACTGAACTTCATTTTTGTGAATTGTAGCTTTTTTTTTCCTCCTCAGTAGAAGGGGAAAAAAAAACTTCAGAAATGGAATTTTGCCCATAGACTGATGAATACAGATCACATTTCTAGTGGGCTTATAACCTGCTCCAGTGAAAACATAATTTTTAATTTGCTTTTAGGGTTATTTATTTATTTTTTATTATTACACTAAGGGTTTATAATTTAACGTCAAACATAATTTTGCACGAATTACGAGACTGCACTATGATGCTGAAGATAAGATGTATGTGACTGGTTGGCATCGCATCAAACTAGGTTTCTGAGAAAATGGATCACTAATTGGCAGGCTGCCATTCCATACACTGCTTAGCACAACTTAAAATGAAACAAGCTATCTTCTGCAAAGAGTTACGCACAACGTCCTCTCGGTGCAAAGAAAAATAGGCATCTTTTAAGCGTGTTATATTCACCCTTTCACACAATACAGGCTACATTTGACGTTAGCGATGCATGGTCATATCCATTTTGTACTGCTCCTTAAAGAACATACTATTTCTAAATGTTTATGCCTCAAAAAAAAAAAAAGATATTTAAGGTACCAATTAAAATTCTAAATTATCGGTCATACCACTTCATAAAAATCACACCAATTTTGATTAATTGTAGTTCAGCCATTTAAGAGCTGAAAAAACATGACATTTTACTATGATGTCATTTTCCCATTCATTCCAGTGGTAAAAGTCCTCCACTACAGCTCCAGAAAGAATAATATAAAATTAAAGCATGGAAATGATCAGAGGAAATAATTTTGACAATGAAGTAATTTCCTAGATTGGTTTTAAGTATGACTTCTTTGTCAGCTTTAAATCAAAAAATAAAAGATGCCATAATTTTATTGAACTTGTATGGTGAATGAGTAATGTGCATATGTAAGAAATGGTGTCAGTTAACTTAAAAATCAAACCATATGCTTGAGCCCAAATAGAACAGAACACCCCAAGACTGAACCCAAATCAAACATATACAAGGGAATCCTGAGCCAAAGTATGGTATCTCCAGAACCAAGTATTACTGAATTTAAAAGCCACAAAAAGTGGGATGATGAGATGAAAGGCAACTCCTTTAACAAATAGATAACATGTCCTATGCTCAAGTTGTCAGATATACTTGACATTCAAAGCTGTTAAGCAGTATCTTAAACTTCCTATCAGAAACTTTGTAAGTTTTGAAGAGTTTTTTCCTTCTAAATAAGTAGTTTCAGAATTTTGCCATTGGATTTTTTTTTTAATATTATTTTTGAGTGCAGTTGAAAGTGAAGTCCTTGCATATGTTTGTGTTTTCATAGGTGCCAAACTGATGCTAGGATCCAATCCAACTTCTTTTGAAATCAATTGGAATTTTTCACTTGACTAGAATTCAAGCATCTGTTATTAGCAATTTCAGAGAGAGAGAAACTTCAAAAATAAAGCAAAATGGGGAACTGGGACACTAATTTTCTCTGTAGCCTTCCTTCATTTAGGAGATTGAAGTAATTTGTAAACTGTGTGACTTCCCGAATGGATATCAAGGCTGCCCAAACACAGCAGTGACAAAGTCCACGTGAAAAAATTTCTACCCAGAAATTGTGGCAGAGCTCCCTGTTAGCGCCTTCCTGGAACCCCAGTATTTTAGATACAGATGCAAAGTCCAGCACAATCCAGAACTTGCAATAGGATCCCCACAGCAGATCTGTGGAATGAATTTCCCTTAAAAGCAATTTATGTCATCTCCAAATGCCTTTTGACTGGAAACAAAAGTCCTGATTTTAAGGAAAAAGAAAAAAGCTGAGAAATCTGTCAGATTTTGATTTTCTCAAGATTCAAAGTCCTCAGTTCCTCCATGCGGTATTGGCTGGCACTTCAATAATGCAGTGCCAGGCCAAGAGCAAAGCTAAAAGGTTTGCTTCAACATGCAAAAAGTTTTGTAGGTTTTTTCCCCCCTATTACCAACCTCCAAGTTAAGGGGAACATGAACTGGAACCTGCATCTCCAACATGCTGAGCCAGTAGCTAAATATCATACCTTAGCATGCTAGAAAGAGGGAGTCCCCACTGAAAAGGTTAAAACAATACAGCTCAGAATTTTTCCAACTCTCAGGAAATTAAATTTCATTGGGAGGGGGGAAGAAATATCAGAAAATAATCACTGGCTAGGCAGAACTGCATGGAGTGAATCATCAGCACCAAATTGGTTTTGCTTTAAAAGCATGCAACAGTTTATGTATCTAGGACAACATTCATTTAGCAAACAGACATCAACAAAATTTGCTCAAGAAAAGCACCCATCTGCTCAGGGTAGGGATCTGACCTCTCAGGAAGGGAGGCCAGGCTAAAGAGCTGCAAGCACAGCTTCGCTTTGGTCCTGGCTGAGGGTCCAACTGCAGCTCCTGACCAAGGAAGGATGTCTAGCCCCACACATCTCAATAAGATGTACTAAATGGAAAATTAAGATGTAGCAGCATTTGAATTTCAATCTCATTAGCTTAAGCTGTTATTATTTCCCATATGTAGAGACAGTTTCTTACATACTAGCAGTATGCTTGCAGCAGAACAACATACACGGTTTCCATGGGTTTGTTCTACCTCCCTCCACAAAATTCCCACTTCTCACACTGGTGTGGAAACTGCATAATCCCTGATAGATCCCACTAGATAACAGAAGAGAAGCAGAACAAGCAACAGGTTAAGATCTTTGGCATGCACCTAAGCACCAAATGGCTTAAACCCACGAGCCTCACCATCCAGCAACTCCAAGAAGAAGCAAAGTATGGGCAACCAGGAATACTTTTGAGCATATGATCATTCGATGTATGTGATTTTATTCAAATCATTAAAGTTCTGGTATGTATTGAGGCCACCAAAGACAACACAGTCATCAAGCAGCATAGCCTGCATATGTGCTGCATTTGTGTCTTTGCAAAAACAGAAGACCTGGAAACACAGGACTGGAAGGAGCAGATACTTCTATCCCTTTAAAAATCTTGGATGGTTTCTCTACCAAAAAAAAACCTCGATTCACATCACAAACTGTAAAAAGCAATCAGAACCTACCCAGGTTTTCATTAGTCTGCATGTGCATGGAATATTTCTCGAGATGATTTTCATGCCCAGTCTTGTACTACTAGAAGTCACCTAGATAGAAAGTAACTTTATTATCTGTGGGATGTGGAAATTCCTGGCAAGTGATCTTTAGGTGGACCTAAAAATTAGCTACCATCAGGCTGTCACTTTTTCCAAGCTTCCCCATCTTCCTATTAAATGACTAGAAATTGAAAGTGATATTTCCACAAAATGATTTCATGTAAATGTACAAATGCAAGTTCAGGAGTTTCCCTTTTTATAAGGATTGACTAATACAAACCTTTTAGCTTTGCTTGAAATACCCTAGTTTTTCTTCTTTCCTACCTAAATTATGTACATAATCATCCTTTCTTTTTACCAGATTGCACTAATGAGTGTACAGGAAATAATATTTCAAAAAGACTTCTACAGACTTGTGAGAGATCATTCCCACTCTTGAATAATTTGATAAAAATATTTTTCAGTTCTAGTTAAGAGATGAGAGTTTATAGCTTTATTTTGCCTTTTATTCATGCCTGTAACTCTACCATAGCGCACTGTAAAAGCCTTACTAATCCTCTCTAAGCAGCCAGAAATATTTGAAGTCATCTCTTTTGCCAACAAACAAGTAAGCCATGTCAGTGACCGACTTTGGTGCAGTAAGAAGTGGCTCCTGGGTTATCTATAACTTCCTAATCCAGGAACAAAACAGTGTCTGCTTGTCTCTGGAGACTCTTCTAGTCAGCTTGGAGTCCGGCTCCATGTCCCTCCCATCTCAAAAGTCATGCTATAAAACTATTTCTGCCCATTCTCAGACACACAGAAAGAACATTTTTCTTTTATGACTCATCCAATCAGCCTGTGACCCAGTTCATCTCAGATCCTTAAAAATGACAGCAGAATGAATTATTTTATCATCTGATCTTCTTGCCAGGGACTTTTGCATGAGTGCAGCAACCCGTAGCAGTGGCCTGACATAGCCACAAGGCCACGGAGCAGCAGCCTCCTGCCGCAGCCGTGGGCCCAGGTACCAATGTGCCATTTCCCACTGAAATGCATCTTTAGTCTCCAAAGTCTGAGCCCAAGCGCTGTGCATGCTCTCATTTTCATCTTTCCCCTCCGCTTCACAAAAACAAACAAACACCCTCAATGCACAGCCCAGGGCTGCTAGCAAATAACACGGACTTCAAGATTCTTGGCAGTCTTAAAGGATCTACATAGGGTGGTTTAATCAGTACCATAGCATTAAAGAAAAAAATAAAAAGCTATAAACTATGTGTCATGCTCTCCCACCTTTACACATCAAGCATATTTTATTTCAAAGGTAATTAACTGACATAATTAGGGGCTCTGCACTGCTTCTTGGACTGTTCTTTCCCCCCCTTCAAGCTGCTGCTTCTACACCAGCAGAAACAGAGTCAAATTTTAAAATGTTTCAGGGTTCAAAAGCTAGAAGGTAGTTCCTTTCCGTCTAACTTTTTTCCTCTTCCCCATCTATTGACATTGCAATTCTGCAGGGCAGGGACTTTCTGCAACTGCGTGGTTACTGCAGAGGCATAGCTCAACACGGGACTGCTCTCACCAGGGCACCTGGGCATTATTTCTTGTAACTGCAGGTAGAGTCTATCAGCACAAGTCACACAAAATGCATCTGCCACACACTGCTACGTTTTTTAAACTCCTGCAAGAAAAAAAAATAAAAAAAAAAAAAATTACTAACGTTCAAGACTTGCACATTACTACTTGCTTTTTTTTCTTTCCAAATTAAACACATGCCAAAAAAAAAGTATTTGAGAAGATACTAAGTATGCCAGTGAAATAAAAACTATTTCAAACAGCATCCTTTTACTTTTCTGAAAAGAAAATAGGAGTCAAACTAGTCACAAACTCCATGCTAATCATTAGTGAGATACTGTTACCCTGGGGCTGCTGTAACTTGCATGCATGCCCTCCTTACAATTTCAAGATCTTTGAATTTATTTTTTTTCAGGCACATATAAAAGCACGTATGGTTGAAATAAAAAATAAAGCAGATACAGATGATACTTGAAAGTTCAGCAGACTCCAGTATGGCAGTGAGTGGAACCATTAGGGCAAAAATACACTGTTTTTCTATGGTCAGCATCCATGTAGAAAAAACAGCAGAGGTTTCAATATCTTGAAAGCAGAGAAAGTTTAGTGGATCTTGGACAAAG
>NC_140129.1:36581200-36756200 GCF_964035555.1 Netta rufina | reverse complement strand
AACCGTGTCAATATTGCCCCTGTACAATATCCTTTGAGAATCTTGAGAATCATCCCTCCCTCCCTGTCAAAAAATTTATTCGAGTACGTTATGGACTAAACCCTGTCCTTGGGTGTCCACTAGCTCTGTAATGTATTCCTACCACCAAATTTTGCATACGTGTAATTATGTTGCAGGAAGCATTGCAGAGGGAGGTCTCAGGCACCGTGCCTAAGGAAAACAAAACAGAAAGGCTCACACTTCCAGGCTGAAGGAACTCCTGAAGAGCTAAGTCTTGTTTTGGTCCAATTTATAGAGATATTGTGCTAAAACTGATAAAATGCTGCCTGATTACAGACTCGGTTTGGAGCCGGCTGCCTGCCTGCAGGGGAGGAGAGCTGCGAGCCACCCAAGCATTGCCCAAGAAAACCCATCGGAACAGTCCCATAAACAATGGAGTGAGAAGATGGCTGGACGCAGTGACGCGCTGGGCGAGAGCCTTGAAGTCAACGGGAGGTTTGGCATCGGTTTTAATTAGGCCAGGATTCCAGCCAGTAAGCTCTGGGCTTCTCGCAGCCCGTCGGGAAAGGGGCCAACGCCGGGAAGAAAGAGGCTGACCAGCAGGAAGAGGAAGCTCCCGGATTTCCCCACAGCGGTGGCTTCCTTTCTCCAAGAGCACAAAGGGCGAGGAACCCGCACCGCAACACAAAACTGGGCACTGACTTCTCCTCCTCCACTTGATGCCTGGAGACGTTCACAGAGGAGCCGACGAAAGAGAGGGGCTCTGCCAGCTTTGGCTGCAAACGCTAGCAACTAGAAAGCAGTAGAGCACAAAGTCAACTTCTTTGAGTGCTGAAAATCCCTATGGAAATGCTTAGAAGTTTTTTCCTCTTTTTACACCTGGAGAAGCAGCGCATCAGACACAGGGGTAGTGGCTCTCCCTAGCTTTACTGTCCCATGCTTTTCTCCTAGAGTTATCGCTGAGTGCTGCAGTTTGACTTTCAAAGATGTGGTAGGCTCCTGAGGTAATGCTCAAATATTCAATGCTCTTACAGCTCCTGAACAAGTGGAAACATTACTAATAGGGGAAGAGAAGAAATCTTACTAAAACACCCAGGATAAGAGTGCTGGCTACATTACCAGATGCAGAAGGTACAAGAATCACTTCAGCATCCATGCAGAGATGAACCACACTGAAACACTATACATAGTATACATGGTTAGCACATTTGGGCAAACAACTTTCCCTTTGAAGCAAGGACACATACATTAATCAGGAAGGATTATTCCTGTTAACTTTTCACTGGAACTTTTAATTATTATAATCAATGTCCCCAAATATTTATAATATTTTACAAGGCACAAAGTTAAATTTTGTCTGGTCATCACCAAAAGTCTGCCATTAGGCTAGTGGAAATCTGAATAAGCAGATTTCAGAGACAGCAGACTTTAATTAGAAAAAAAAATAACATATTATAAACAAACTAAACTACTTCTGCATGTGATTCATGCACTACTTCATTAAGGTAAGAATTGCTCAAGGACTGGTTAACTAAAGCAATATAGAGCTGCCGCCTAAAGACATCCAAAACCCTGGGAACTACTCCACAAAAAGTTCTCCAATTGATTGATTGATTTATTTTTTAATATATAGCTAAAAATGATGCCTTTAGTTTTCATTTCATTTGTTAAGAACAGTCATATCACTTTTGTCTGAAGACCTCTAACCACTGTATAGGGATTATATCAATCTTGAGGTACATTTGTTAAGGTAATACCACAAAATCTTCATGAGATGAACTAAGTACAAAGCAGATTTTGTATATATGCATTTTAAATTTGTATCTATAACCATCTATATGTGCATGTATGTTTATAAACATGAGTAAGTTTCCCAGCAAGAATTTACCTGTTGCCAAATTTCTTTTCAATTTGCAACTAAAAATATTCAACACCAATGAAACTAGAGGTCATAACACCATGCAAGGAAAAAGCAAAACACGTCTTTCAAGCTAGACCTAAATCACAAGACCTAAATCCTTCCTAGTACGTATGGGATAAAAACACATCAAAGAGCACATGTTGAAGGAGATGACGTAAGTCATCTCCATTATTGGCATTTTATGATACAGTGAAAGAGTGAAAGCAGCCTTAAGTAAACAAGAGGCTAGCAAAAACAATTTAATAGAGGTGTCATTTTTGAAGATGAGCACTTCTACTCTAGACAGACATATTAGGGCATTTTTGCAAGCAAGAGAGGTTCACCAACAATTATACAGTCTCCTCAGCAGATTTCACTGAATTTAAAACCTCTCCATTTTCTCAAAAGCAAGTTTCTTGCCAGCAATTTTAATTTATCTAGCTACACCACATGCATGAACATGAGCATGAACATGACATTTTTTATTATTTTTTTTTTTCCAGAGATAATAGAGTTTTCTGGTCTCTGGTCCAAGTAGATGGCATATCACTGACCTTCCGAGCCCTACAACAGTAGCATAACACCTGTGAGAACTACCTTCAGTAGCATCTCTTACTTGAGGTGGAGGAGGTGGAGCATTCTCTTTTTTTTATTTTATTATTTTTTTATTTTATTATTTATTTATTTATTATAAACTCCTGCATAGAATAGGATATACATGTATATACACAAACACAATAAATGTGCTACGTGGTTATTCTACAATGTTGTTTACAGAGAAGGTGAAACAGGTATCTCATCATTTACACCAGGTTGTAACCCAACTGTTGTTCTCCAGAGCTCGCAAGGATTTTCCTTAACTGCTTCCCACATCATCTGTCCTGCCCCATTGCACCATAAATATTGATGCTGTAACAGGAAGTTACAATATACATGGTTCTTCTCTCCCTTCCCACTTTTTGTTTTGTTTTAAAGATAAGCCTGAAAAACAGACTTTTTCTTTGTAGCAAACAGAAGCAGATCAAGTATTTTAATTACTCTTGGGTCGTTTGCACTCTCATAATTTCATACCCACATATCTTTAATATTTATAGCAGACACTGAAAAGATTTAACATATGTAGTGATTTTCACCAAGTAACTCCACACTCTTCCTGAATACAAAGATGTAATTTGTCACCATTTACACAACCTGAAAAAAAATAAAAATAAAAAGGCCAGTAATTCATGTGAACAAGTTTCTCCTCCAAGATTTTAATTAAAACACAAATGCCTTACACACTTCAAATTGTAATATCCTGTACATGTATTTTAACTACTGCCTGATCAGAGGGGGGTTTTGTAAATAAGATGCATTCTCACATCTGAAGAAGTTCTATGTAATTAGCTGAATGCAGTAAAATATATATTTTAAGAAGACCCAAAAATAGCAACCCTAATGAGAAGCATGCAAAATGGAAATAAAACATTTTAGAAGTAATAACAACAATCAGTAAGACCAACAGTAAAGATGAAGTAAGGACTAAAGCAAAATACTATTAACAGGGCAGCAATTCCTTGTATTTTAAAGGAAAAAAATCATATTCTTTTGAGAATGCTGTGAGGAGTTTTTTCAGAAAGGAATCCATAAAACAGGAAAATTACCGTAAAATTGAAACGGTACCTCATGTGGGATCTAGTGGCTGTTTTACAGAGACTGTATGTGCTTGCTGGTTCAGTGAATACAAAAAATAAGTTATGATTATGACGCATGGGGGATAAAAACAGCCTCAAAATATAGTTTTTTTCCTTGATACATCCTAACAAATATATCCCCATTGCCTTAGGAGCCTTTCATGTTAATGAGAGGTTAAAGCAGTCACTCTGGGGTTCTTGCATGTGTGTGCACGTATATATTTACACTAGGTGCTGGCTGCAGAAACCAGCCTCCAAAGGCCAAATTCATCCCTCAGATGCCCACACGAAGCCCCAGTCCAAGTCAAAGGGAGTTGTGCACACATATCTGAGTGAGCTGGCCCCAAAAACTGTTTCTCAAATTGCTGAAAATCTCCCTGGAACAAAATGAAAGTGATAATAGGAACAGAATATAAGAAAATAACTGTACTCTCCGGAGACCCTAAGACCACATCCTTTGTTTCTCTGAAACATTCTTTGGTAACTTTTCAGCTCTGTCACTTTTTATTGCCCAAGCTCTATAGTATTCTTGTCCTCATCTCTGTGTCTTTTATCACCAGCCTGTAATTTTTCAGTAATCTTTGTGTCTTAAAAAGCAGACACAAAGATTTCTCCAGACCTGCCTTCAGAAAGTGAAGATATATGTGAAGAAGAAGCAAGTCTGACAAACTGACACTCAGCAACAATTCCTGGGAAACACACAAGACTTCTTTTTTCTCTTATTGTTAATTTTCTGTTTCATTGAAAACTATGATTCACAATTTCTGGAAAGTGGGGCCAAGTGAGGTGAAAAGGGATATTTATATCCCAAAACTACCCATACTTTAGCCCTGTCACAGCTGTATGTTAAGCATCCCTGCTGCTCAAACACTTCTGAGACTTTTCAGATTTTCCCAGGCAGCCAGAGGGATGCTAGCTAAGAGCCACCGGGAATATTTGATTATTAGTTTAACAACACAATCCATGGCACAAATATATATTATACATACACAGAGCTGCTCTGCCCTGCACAAGCTATTTGTTGTGCCCCTATTTTTGTATATCATGTGATACCCACACTTTCTAGCTTTCTACCCGCTGAAAACCAGACAACAACCCCTGAACAAATCTGTTACAGAAATAAGTCATTTTTTCCTCTCTGTTTCAAACTCAGTTTGGATGAATTCAGCTTGAAAGGAGTGGTAAGAAATGGTTACATACTCGAACCAGTTTGTGTAATCTGGCTGTATTTGTGGCTTCTACTTTTCTGGGAAGGAGGTTTCAAATGGTGTCAGTGTATTTCTTGTATTCTCTAGTCCTAAGGGAAAGTTGACCTTATTTTCATTTTCCCACTGCCTGAGCCTTTGGTTTGCTGGAGAATTCCAGGAAGAACTTCCTGCAGGAGAACAATATCTGGCACCCATTTAGCTGACTAAGTGAAGGAGCAGTATACTAAAGGGTAGGTCAGACTCAAGTAAATAAGGTAAATCATTGTTATCCTGGATACAAGACCTTTGGGGCAAAGCTTTAACACCTTTCAGGAAGCTAAGAGCAGCCAGTGAAGGCTGCTGTTCTAGTAACAGCAAATGGACAGAGGGTCATTCTTTTATAATGCCTGTTGTGCTTTTCTTGCACATCTTTATTCTATTAGAAATAAGACATCAAAAAAACATTTCCACTTATTTTAGTCCTAGGGGAGAAGATTTGCTTGGTTTGATTTTTTTCTTTTTTTGCTTGATTGATTTTTTAATTATTATTTTGAAGAGTTCTCATGACTATTTTTAGTAAATGCACATACTTTTCAGTACTACCTTGCCACAATTAAAATAATGCAAGCAAAAAAAAAATTGCTAAGAGCTGTTGGCAGGTCCCCTCATAGTTTAAGTACTAATATAAGCTCACTTTACCAATAAAACAACTCTAGGTCAAGGCAGAAAGAGAATATCTGCAGTGTCTAACACTACACAATCCACACTCACCCAAGAGTGGCTTGGTTTCTCACAGCAAGCACTGACTTAGGCAGCAAAAGTACAACAGAGTTCAATGTAGAGGAATTTGATTTTATTCTATTAGGTGGTGTCTTTAAAGACGGAAATTTTTCTCCCATTGACACCAGCATGGACAAAACATGTTTCTCATTTACCTGCCTAACTCCAGCCACTTGAGAAGTAAAGAATTGAACAAGAAAATGTAGAAGACAGTACAGGAGGGGAGCAAAAACATCCTCTAAATCCTACCAGGGCAGTTCTGTAAATCCATGGTAGAGCATGGTCAATGGCTCCGTTCCCACATTGCCAGGTCTGGGTGCCCGGTCAGAGACAGAGCCCTGCAGGCAGGTTCCATGTATACTATGCTGGTCTTCACCACCTCTCCCTTAATCTCTTCTTCCCCAATTTCAATCCAAATTGCTATCCTAGATCTGCAAAACATTATGTGGCCTTGCTCACATAACCCCACGAAGTCTCTCCACTGGCTACCACCGGGCAGAAGAACAGGGACAACACCAACATCTTGGTCCTTCCAGCACGGCCACTTCCTATTCATGTTTCTGCTCCAGCATCTGAAGCGTGACCACAAGCACTGGACGCACACGAGCCCACAGCATTCGCTGATCCTTTTGGCTCACTCCTGAATTAACATCGTCTCTCTGACTCAGGAGCGGGTTTTGTGCAGCAGAGCATTCCTAATAAACACCCACATCTCATTCAAAACCACTTTCCACGTCGACGCTATTCTTAAATTCTGTGGTTAATCTGGACTCTAATTTCAGCACTTTTACAGCAGCTGAGAATCCATTGCCTTAAAGTGTAAATCCAGAAAGGATTAAACAAAATTTAAAAAACAGGGCCTCGTCTTTGAGGCAAACAGGCATATGGTTTTAAATATTTCAGACTTCTAGCTGTACCTGTGAAACATAAGCCTATGCAGATCACAAGCCTGGGTGCTAGTTAGCTAGACTAGTGTAAAAGCTCCAGTACCCTTAAATTAGAAGGCTTGGAGGGAAGCACATTCCTTTGAGTTGACATTGGCAGGCAGATGAAGACGCATCGCACCGGTGCAGCAATTATCCCAAACTCAGTTTGGGACAGTACAAGTGATCTGCAGAGAGCAGTTGCCCTTGAGAAGAAGGGAGCAGCAAGGCAAAATGCACTGATGGATAACCCACCACGTGTTTCTTGAGGGAAAAGTAGGCTCTGGCAGAGCTCCAGCAAGGGTAGAGCAAGCAGCTGCATCTTGCTCTGAAAAGGCTGCAACAACCTTCTAGGACAGGGCTTCTCTGCAGAGAACTTCTTGCAATCTACAGGCGTTTCTCCAGTGCAACTTTACACCACCGTTTTATTATTCTCGCTAGGGAGGAGCAAGTTTCTGTAAATGCATTAGAAGTGTAAATATATTAATGCAATACTTTCTCCCAATTAAATAATTTATACATTCCTCTTATAACTGAAGCATGAAAGAATATGTGGCTTTCTGCTAATATTTGAAATGGCAGTGGTTCAAGCACTGCCACTTTAGGGAGCTGACAAGTTGCAGGTAAAACAAGAGTGTATGTTCAGCAGCAGTCATGTTATCTAGCATCCCTGCATTATTTTGTATGAATACATATACCTGTGGTGTTTGCTGTATCACACCAGTGGAAAGTAACATCTATAACACATACTAAATTTTTAGTGCTTTTCCCTAAGTGTGAAATAGGAAAAGAGATATATTCCATAGTGCAATATTAAAAATGTATTTTTCCTCCAACATTTGTGAGAACCTGTAGATCAGACCTCTACAACAACTCTCCCCAGGCAGGAAAAATCATTTCCTGTCTCTTTTCCCATGAATTTTGCTGCAATTTGCAGGACTTTGTGGGAAATTTGCCACTATTTGTGGGACGCTTCAGTCCTCTACGGGAATTTGCAGTTGTGTACTGCTGCAGCCTGAAGACTTCACCGAGATATATATTTCATATGGTGTGATTTAAACACAGCACTTCACATGGGGATAGAGAATGGATTTGTTTGTTCCAGCTCGCTGGGAATGACGTACTACTCCACATTCATGGAGTTTTGAAATCAGCTGGACAATCAGGAGCCCCATTCATGAGCCATAGGTCAAGGTTAATTAGGGAGAAGGAGAAGTGAACCTTCTCCAGAAGAAAATTACAGGTCAAACAGGGAAGAAAGCTCAAGGAAATATAAACCACAACAAATACTATATATGTTATTGAGAAATAGTTAGACTTTGACCTGACTTTTTTCCTGCCTTTCACAAAATTCAGCTACACCCTGTCTCCCAGCAAGCTGATGAGCAAGTTGTGCAGCTTGTAGGCTGCATCCCAGCATTTCAAGTGAGTGGGACAGCATGGACTCATGCAAAATAACTCTGCTGAGTATAAGAGAGGAAGCTCCTCCTTGTATTGGATCACATCTCCAACCCAGGGTTGTTAAAAATTAAATAACTAAACTTCAGGTTTGTTTTTGAGGGGGGAAAGGGGGGGGGGAGGGCAGAGATGAACTGCTACTGTGTTCTTGCACTGTTCAAATACTTAATGCTGCTTAACTTAGATAAGGATTTCCTCACTGTACACATTTCAAGATAAAAAGCAGTATTTCTCCACACATTTGAGTTAGAACACCCTCTACTTTCACACTTACTGTTTTTAATTAACAAACTTTTAGTTTTGAAACCACAAAGAACATCATTAATTTGATGTCAGTTGCTCAGGTAGATAAGGAAACACTTTTGAGAGG
This sequence comes from Netta rufina, assembly GCF_964035555.1. Lineage (NCBI taxonomy): Eukaryota > Metazoa > Chordata > Aves > Anseriformes > Anatidae > Netta > Netta rufina. The sequence goes on along the minus strand of NC_140129.1, from coordinate 36,747,909 downwards.
TGCCAGTGAATTCACCTTTAACAGACTCTTTGCTCCCATTTAAAAAGAAGTGTTTGTAATTGATCCACTGAATTTCCTGTTTCTTTTCATGGATTTGTCCTTGCCTCAGAAATGTGAATGAATACATCTCAATAGCTAGGTTGGTCACCTATTTCATTTTTGGTCCCACTTGATTTCTTAATATCCATATGTACACATCAGAAAGCAGAAGTGACCATTTCTGCTACAACTGGCATTCTAAGAAAATCTTTAAAAAAAAAAAAAAAAAAAAAAGAGAGAGACATGGAAAGGGGAAGGCTGGTATGGCAGATAAATCCAGGCAAGTTACATTGCCAAATTCCAGAAAAGTACTGGTCACACGGAGAGTAGCAATTCACCAGGCACTCATGTATAGACACTGACATTTCTCATGTATTTCTCAAGTTCCCTACTCCAACAGCAATTTAGGTAAATATTTGCTCAGGCCAAACTTACTAGTACCATTGTGTAAGATAGGCAGAGCTTTTTAAGCTCTGCCTTTTTTTTTTTTTTTTTTTTTTCCAAAATCTAAAAATATATTTCAAATATATTTCAACATCCTGGAATGATGCTGGCATTTCATTTTAAGAAAGCAGAAAGTCATTATCCCCCGTGATAGTATAGTGTGCCTATATTTCAAAGCATCATTTAAAAAGTTAAAATACTCAGTATTTTCCTGAACATATCAAGGATTTTGCCAGTCATAATACACAAGAGTTCCCCGCCTTCAGTACTCACATACAGTAGCTTTGTAATTTTGTGGTCACAATTTGAATCTGCCTAAGAAGAAATCTGATTATATGAAGATTTTAGTGTCCTTCTTTCTCGATGTTTGGACAGATTTCTGTTATTCCAAAGCCAGCGACAACAAATCTTGACACTTCACACTGCGGATTTTCCTTTTTAGGCAGTCTATTTAAAGGAGAACGCATCCTTTAAGAAAGAGCTAATAATGGTACATTTTCCAGGCACTGCTACAATCTGATGAGAAAACCAAGCCCCTCACCTCTGTTCGGGGGGGAGAATGTGATGAGCACTAAGCACCATAGCTGTTCACAGAGGCAATTCTAACCACTGTCAATGGACCATGCTGAAATTAAGTCATTCCTACAGATAGGTCTGTGAACTATTTTTCTGACCTTCATAGCATTTGCTATACATAAATTATTCAGCTCAAATTTCTCATCTTCCAGATAAGTTTGAGAACGTGCAGCCTTCTATGAATTTTTTGATGAGCACTGTGGCAAGGACGGCTCAACCACTTTGAGGAAAGTTCCCAGTGGCTCACAGGAAGCCACCCAAGGCCCACACTTCACAGTTAAGGGTGATATTTTGCTTTGTTCCCACCCCCCACAATTGTTTTGTAGACTTACTTTTACATTGCATGCATTTTTTTCCCCGTCTACAGCAAAAGCCACTGATCTGGTACTTAACAAGACAGACAATTAATAATTCACATGCTCACGTTAAACCAGGTAATGGTATAAAATGGTGGAACCTGCCTTTTAGTTAATTTTTAAATAGTGCTTCTGAACACTGAGGGGACTGCAAGCACCTCAACAGTATGTAATATTAACACACAAAAAGCTACATTTATATAACATTTATGCGACAAATCAACAAAAGCACAGACATTCAGGAGGCAAAAGCTCCATCCCTAGCTTGTTCATCTGCTTTCTGCTGTAACACATGTACACAGAGGAGCTGGGGACCCACAAGGTCCAGCAGAATGATGCAGGTCACCGCTGGCTTGTCCCCCACTTCCCCTGCACTTACTGACTGGGGCCAGGCACTTGTAAGATGACAATTTTTGTTTATGTTTTTTCAGGAAAAAAAAAAAAAAAAAGTGGAAAAAGCTTATCACATTTATAGGGGAACTCCAAATTTACATCCCTGAGAAGCTCCACTGCATCAGGGTTGCCACAAAGGGCAATGGACCACTTGCACTTGCAGCTCACAGCCTCCAAACACAAAAGTCCATGTCCCTAAGAGCCCATGGACATGCTCTCCATCATCTAACAATAATTCTTAATACATAGGTAATCCAGTAGTTGGTGCTTCTTGACTTGCATTTGTCATTCTGACATGTTTGGGAATTTTAAGAGTGCAGCTGACTCTGGGCCAACACTGTTATTTTATTCGAATAAAGAAATGTTTGCCAATTTCTTTTTCAGATATATTTGAGATTCTTACAGTGTTAAACTTCACTGAATTTACTGAGGATTAAAATACTTATGGTTTGCTTTTAAGCAAACCATCTTTTAAGCACATAATTAAAAAGGTCTTTAACCTAGGCTGTCATATACTCAGCCTCTAGAAGAGTCTTAAAATCAAAATACATGGTAATAATTACTATAAAACAGTTGGTGCCAATCTCCAACTTCAGTAAAGTTACACCAAAGCATGACTTTGAGAATCCTCAAATTTATCAATCATCAAATCAGGAAATTGAAAACAAAAAAAAAAATAAAATACACTCTCTCGATCACATAAGAATTCATTCCAAAGCCCTGATAAAGCCAGTAGAAATGCTTTGCCAGAAACACACAAGCTACAGCAGCCTTCCAGAAGCAGCACAGTGACCTGAGACCCGGGTATTTCCAGCCTCGTAGTCCCTCCAGCCACCCTGGTAGAAACACCACTATGCTGCCCATTACAAACATTTTTCTATATGTTAGGAAGCAGCAACTGATAAAATCATTACTTCGATGGATTTTCAAGGGAAACATCAGCAACTTTCCTCCTTAGATACATATGGTGAACACACATGCAAGGCCAGACTTGATGCACCCCATTTGCATAGGAAATATTTACTGTGCAAAAAGTGAGAACCAAAATGGCTCCAGTGACCAAGCTTCCTCACTTGCCTTATTTCCTCTGGCCAGGGAACCTGAATCACTGCACGTGACCTGCAACTGACTGAGACCAACTCAAAACAGAGCTGAACCTGGAAAACAAAACTAATTGTCACAGATCTTTGGAGTCCTCTTAATAGCAAGTGACAGTTTTTCCCCCAGTGGAAAAAATGCCATTTTCATATAATTACTTTCCATTCTCAAATTCAAAAAACCATGCATATTTTCAAGAAGAAAACCTGCTTTAAGATGCCTACACCACCCTACCTACAAGGCTCTAGCCAGCACCACTATAATAAACTGTCATTCAAAGGATAGCAAATTTACATAGGGTACTAATGCATGGTAATACATGTAATATAACTCAGTAAAAGGCTGAATGAGATGAAGCGATTTCCTTGGCTTGGGACCGCCCAGATGAGGGTGTTATTATCACACAAATTAGTATGACTTGAATGTCTCCCTTTAAATGTATTAGGATAACAATAAAGACAGTTCACCCTAATATGACCTCCTTCTTCCATAACATTTAACACAGTCAAATTAAAAGTGCAAATCTGTTACCATTGCAAATAAAAAATAACATACCTCATTTTATTTTAGGACTTTAAAAGAATTAAAAAAAAAAAAAAAAAAGATAAAGTAACATCTAAGTAATACACCCTTTTAACTGGTAAAGAAAAAAAATACCAAATTTTTGAACAAAAAAAAAAAAAATACATTGGAACAATTTAGGTTTCACCAACTTTTTTTTTTTTTTAAGAAAAAAAAAAAAAAAAAGACACTGTTAAGAATTTGTAGCCTCAACATGTTGTAGTTCATTTTATGTTGCAGCTATTGATAACTTTTTTTGTGTTTCTTGAACACTGCAATTTCTCATACCCTTTGTAAATTGAATAGGACTAGAGGGGAGCTTGCGGGGTTGGACTGAGTATCTACTATTTTTTGTGGATTTCCATTAAAGATTATCCAAGTACTAAAACTCCTTTTGTATGTAGAATCTAGATTAAAGTACACATTATTCTTAGCTTTGTGTGTCTGAAGGGTTAGGATTCAGTTCCAGGAAAGGCCATCACTGTACTCAAAAGGTACAGAGAAGAGGTCAACCCCACTCCCACCCCTAACAAAAAAAGCCCTATGTATGTAGCCAATAGCTTTGAGGTTATCAAAATAATCTTTGTAGAGATTCCTACAGACCGACAAAAACTAGATTCTTAACTTATATGAATTCATATTGCTTCAAACATGAGTATAGTTAGACTGATTTAAGCATCTGTGCATACAGCTCACAGCAAATAATGTGGGACAATTTTTTATGTATTGTGACAGATCTAACTTGTAAAATTGTCATTTACCTTTGAGCTACTACTTGCCAGAAGTGAGGAAGAGAAGGCACTGTGCTGCTGTGTTGCACCACATTTCAGGTAGGAAACAGTATCTTGGCACATGCTGCCAAGAGAGTAGTCCTAGCTCTTTCTGCCAGAAAGATTTAACAATCTTCCTAGCTCAAACTCAGCAATCAGTGGAAAAGTACAAGAGTATCACTAGAATATAGCTGTCATATTTTCCTGATATCAGTGAACATCGTGAATAATATTTTCTTAAATTTGTTGCTTTGGAATGCTGAATTAGCAATACAGCATAAATGATGCAACCTTCTCCTAAATCTTTGCCTACTAAGATTGTTTGACACTTCCACAGTTAATATTAAATTATACCAGAAATGTTAACTGAGAGATGCTGTAGACAAAAATCAGATGTAGCAGATGAGTGCGCTGCTTTACCATGACTTCCCCTACTCCCCTTCTCCATACCCCAACTTTCCCACCCCAAAAAGCTGAGTGAGAGGCAGTAGCACTACAACAAGCTGAGTTTTGGGCCATACAACTGGGTTCAGCTTGTACCCCAAAAAAACAAGCCCAAAATGGAACTGAACATCCCAGCTAAGGTGCTGGCTCAGCTCCAAACTCCGCAGTCAAACCCAAATCATGCATTTTGGAAGTTTCATATTTACTAGACATCTGCATAGAAAGAAATTTACTTTGCTGCCTACGTGTGGCTTTATGTTCCTGACTTCCATCATGTAGCAAGAGATTTTCAGAGTACAAAGGGCAGTCACGCGTTCAGCGCCATTGATCTGCAGCAGAAATAGGCCACCTAGCTAAACCGTCGGCATTTAAATATCCCTTGCCTAAACCTGAAAACGATGACTACTGTTCCCCACTTCTCATCATAAGCTTCTTATCCCAAAAGAGAAACATCAAAAGAGAAAGACCTTAAAACATTAAACAAACACAAACTGTTAGACTTTTTTTTTTTTTCTTAAAAAAGAAAATTTAAGACAAAGCCAAGTATTTCACCAACCAAGGAAAATAGGATGGTGTTAAGCTCTAGGTCAGGATGTTAATGGTGTTAGAACAAGTCCTAGGGCTAAGGTTAATGATGGTATCTTCCATCATAATCCTAAATGTAAAATACTTGCTATTATTAGAATCTTTTATTCCTAATCCTGTTAAATTTCTACTTTCACAGTGACTTGGAGAGTCAGAGAAGTAGAGCACAGGTCAAACAACTCCTCAGCGTTAGAAATTCCTAACTCAAATGGAGTTTCTTTTCTTCCTGAGTACATGTAAATTAATTTTCACTTAACCTACCTTTTTCCCCCTCCCACCTAGTCAAAACTAAAATATTTGACAAGAATGGGAAGTCAGGGGGAAAACAGCAGGATTTTGCCTCTGTGGTGGTAGCCTGAAATAAAATGAGGGAATATTTAGGGGGCAAGGAAAGGAAGACAAGAACCATGCAGCACGCACTCACTGTGCTGAAGTCACAGCACCTATTAACGGTACAAGCCCACTGCTCAGACCCAGCTTACTCTAGTTTCTAGAAATATCTGTTGCATCCTGGAGGCTGAAGCTTCAGTGTAGTGATCCATCCTGCACTAAGTCTCCTTAAGCTCAGAGCCAAGGGTTACAGGAGGATCTGGGCACCACGAAAACCCTGCAGACTCCCAGCCAGCGAGCCCCTCAGGTCACCAACCCAAATGGCATCTAGCAGGTGACCTACAGGGAAAAAAAAAAAAAAAAAAAAAAAAAAAAAAAAGGATTTGTCCTTGTCCTTCAGAGAGGCCGAACTTTATTATCCTCCTTATTCATGACCCTCAAAAAAAAAAAAAAAAAAAGCACATCTTCAGAGAAGCTGCCTACAGCTATCCCAAGGAAAAAGGCAGCTGACATGAAGTCATTTGCACAAGTGTGAATTCAGCCTGAAACCCAGAAGCAAAGGCAAAGCCATGATAATGGAAATGACTGCTGAAGCTCAGGAGCCAATGCTCTGGCACAGCTGTTTTTATTTTTTTCCTTGATGACTTTGGAAAAATCTCTTCCATCAGAGTTGCCACAGCTGCCAATACCTGGGCTTCTGGCTTTCTAATTTACACATTAAAAAACATCCAGGTCTATGAAAATATCATAGGAAGCTGCCTCCTTGTAACTTACAGCCTACATCCTACAGGCTTCAAGTGGAATATGGATGTAACCAGAAAGCCCATCTTCATCCCAGCACCAGCCAAGATTCTGCTTCAGTATGAGTATGTCTGTAAGTCATTTAGCATGTTACGCAAAAGCTACAGGACCAAGTGCTAGGGGACATTTAAGTTCATTCATTCTTCCAGTAGATTAAACAAACTATTCACTTACATCTCCCCCAGCTGAACTTTAAAAGTATTTTAGGGGGTACTTGTACTTTAAAAGAATAAGCATATGTTGTTTCTCAGTAATAGAATAGTCCCCACTCCTTGATCTCACTGAATCCTGTAATCATTCTAAAGAAAAGGTTTTATTTTTGCATTTCAGTTTTTATGGTGTTGAGCAACAGCATTTTGCCCTTGATTCCTTAAAGTGACCTAATATTTAAGGAGAAATCATAAGAGGCATGCCAGAGTTGTTTGTGTAAAACCAGGACCAGCAGATGGGCATATGCACCCCCAAATTGGGCAATTACATGGCTAAGTACCCATTTGCACATGTTATTACCTAATTTGTGCACACACGAACAGAACGTGCATTCTTTATGGGCTGAGGGCACAGAAGTTTTACGCAAGCCCCGTGCAGATCTCAGATGTGGCATTTGCATGGCGTTCCAGCAGACACGCAGGAAAGGTGAAGCCATCAGCATCCGCACATGGATGTTTGATCCCTCAAAAAGAAAAGAGTCACAGAAGCAAATTGCAAGCAAACCGCAATCGTTTCTGCTATCATTATGAAGTGCAAAATATTCTATGAAAATGGTGCCATTTGCAACATAATGTATTTTAAAATTATTAAAGATGTTCGACTTTTCAAGAAAACCAGTTTGGAAAAATATGAAACCGCTTCGGTGATTTTAAAAGTAATATGCTATACATTGCTACACATAGCTACAGTCCAGGACTGAGATCAGTTCCAAATTAAAGTACCTATAAAACATCTGTAGTGCTCTGATAATTTTAAATCACTTTGCACTGCTGAAGTCCAGATTCCCTATCACTTTCAAGCTGAAACACTTATGATAAATTTGAAGAGCTCTAATAATTTTAAATCATTGTGTACTGCACATGCTCAGAACCTTGATCACTTCCAAATTCAAGGGCATATAAAAATTTGAAGAGCTTCAATTATTTTAAATCACCATGTGCAGTGTATAGAGTGATTTAAAATTGTTGTAGTGCTTCACATTTTTTTAAGCACTTCAGTTTGGAAGCGAGTCAAGAAGCATTCCAGCCTAGCAGCTAAGGCACACTGGACTGGTTTTAAAATGTAGCACTCATCAGAACAGGAAACTGAAAAAAACAAACAAAAAAAAAAATCTGGGGGTGGAGATTAGGGCAGGGCAGCTAAAATAATTAGCATGCTCTTTAAGAAGAATCAGGAGTTCTGAGATATAACATATTCCACATCAGAATTAAAGCCAAGGCACCTAAAAGGAAACCTTATAACACTGCTTGAGAGAGTGGATTAGTTTTTTCCCCGAGTTTCAGCAAGACGATACAGAGTTAATTCAGAAAAATTCCTGTTTCTACACCTAAAATCTGATAACTCTTAAGCAATCAACTTTTCATCCCTAGTCTGAGATCCTCTGGTCTTGACTGTTGCTGTAAGTATCAGTAACCTCTATGTTTTGAGACTTTATGGCTTTTAGTCAGTCTTGCCCTATTTAAGGCTCATCTCCAGCTCAGAAAGGGGTGATGCTGCTCTCTGACAGTCCTTGGGGATAACAAGAGAGGGCCCACCATGGACTAGCACTTTGAGACCCCAAAGCCAGGTGGGGGGGTCCCCAGTGCGAACAATGCTCAGCATCCCCAGGTCTGCAGCCCTCACCAGCTCCCATCGTGAGCTCCTCCTCAGCCATTTTTTAATCGTCCCACTTCATTCTGCTTCAAACCAGACGTCGCGGAGGGGCAAGGGAAGGTTATTTGTTTAACTTGGTGGGCGTCTTTGTCGCCTGCAGGTCTGCACGTTGAGCTGGCCGGGCAGTGCCCAGGAAGCAGGGCATTCTTCATAATTCTGCTTCAGTGGAAACATACTGTCCTGCAGTTAGCAGGAAAAAGGGAAAAAGAGCCTGAAGGCGCTGGAATAATTAAGCGAATGCAGTGACAGCTGTGGCAGGTCCTGGGCAGGACTGGCTCCACTGAGCTGAATTAATGGCATCAACAGCCCAGCATCTCCATTAACATTTGATCATTAATTATTACCCTCTGACAGTAAGATCTGAAACCTTCTTATGAGTGGTCTGTTATTAATCTACCTTACCTGCCCTAAAAATCAGGCACATCTCCCACCTAAACAGAGAAGCTTGGCTTTATTTTTACCTCCCCTAGAAGAAATTAAAACAAAAAAAAAAAAAAAAAGCAATTGCTTTCAGGACTAGTATAGTAAATAATGCCCACAGAACTACTTTTAAATTAATTGGGTGCATTCTAAAAGCATCAGCAACATTCCTAGCGTGTTCTTATGTTGACTTAAATGTAATGGTTACCCAGTATATGTTACTAGCTGCGCGCACTTAACATCCTCGGAGGAAAGAAACATGAGTGCTGCTCTTGAGCTGCCTGTCGTAACCAAATGAAGGGCTCAAAATGAGGGGTTGGAGTTGTTGTGTGTTTGTTGTTTTTTTTAAGCTCTGCACAGCTGATGTTCTCAGCTTCCCGAGCAGCACAGTGACCGATTTATCAAACCAAATTCAGCAAGCTGCTATCGTCAGAAGACCTATCGCTAAAACCAAACAACACCCTGCACCTTTAGGTCAAAAAGGCAAATAAGCGTAAAAAAAATAACCTGGGCTTCTATAAAAATGGATAAACAATAGAGAAGGCCTAATTATATCACTAAATTTGCATTTAGCAACCTTTGCACAGCCTTTTGGCTCGTGGTCTTGTTAAAAGGGAGTTACAGCACTTTATTTTTAAAGAAAAAAAATCATCATAACTTGTTGTTCTTATGAGTACCAATAAGGAGAATATTATATATATATATATATAAATAATATATATATATATATATATAAAATAATTCTCTCCCAGTAAGCCAGCAGCAGCCGTGCCCAGCCAGAGGAGCAGCAGGCTCATCCCGGAGGGTCCGGGGACCCTCCCGCCAGCCATCCACATGCCTTCCCCCCTCCTTTTCTTGCCGAAGGAGTGGCGAGTGCTGAATAGCAACAAAATCAGATTAGTTGCCTGTTTGACCTTTTCACAAAGCGCAGGGCAGCGGAAGACGCCCGGGCCAGGTCTCTTGCAGCACAGTGGTTTTTCTGATAAGAAGCAAAACGGACACCAGCAACGACGACCTTGCGAGTTATGGGGGAGGGAGAGAAAGAGGAAGAGCATACAGGTGGCCAGCAGCCACACAGCCCGCTGCCCGCCCGTGCCGAAACAAGAAAGGGACAAATGGAGGGGATTCAGTTACCCTAGGCACAGCACAGCACTGTCCCCAGGGCACCTCAGGAGAACAGGTCACCCTGCTGGGACAGCACACCCGTGGTCTCTTTGAGAGCATCCTTTACAAGGCACATCCAAGAACATTTAAATAATAAATAAAGTCTTGAAATTTCTCCTCAGTTCTCTAAGAAAAAGGAGAAATTAAAAAAGCTACCACACCACTATCTACATTTTAAGATATCTTCTCCTCTTCAAAAGCATGGTTGCTCACACTGTGTCGGAGCAAACATAATGGGATACGTATTTTCAAAGGGGGCTGTGTTTGGGAGCAGATGGTTTCTGTCTCCTTGCAGAGAAGCAGCGACTACACAGTCGTGGCAGTGTTCGGCACCGAGGCAGTGGCACCCACGTTTTGGGGGCAGACAAAAGGATGATTTGTGAGAATCTCAGTGCGACTTAGAAGGGTTATTTTTTGATCCTGTATCACAGCTTGCTGTGAAACTACGTATCGTGCAGCATCACAGGCCTATTCTGGTCTCACAGATACCTCTGAATACTCTACTCTGATGGTACAGCCAGGTTAACCAGGTAATGGGCAGTGACTCTGCCACAGCCCTGAATTTTCAGAAATTGCCAGTTTTTCCATGTAAGCAGTACTTCTCAAATATTTCAGTGAGCCTGAAGTAGCCTTTAAAAAAAAAAAAAAAAAAAAAAAAAAGAACACTGTTGCTCCTTTATATAGCTTAGGAACACGTACATGAGGATGAAGGCCTAGGTTTTTCTTCACTACAGACATGTGAACCTAGATAATCTGCAATCTGATTTTCAGGAATTAGGTACTCCCCTTTCCACCTTTGGCTTGTGCTGGAAACACTGCACACACGGCACTGCCAGAGTTTGCAGCTGTTTCAAGTATACCTTGTTCCTCGTGTACCCGGAGCTGCAAATACCTGTGAAATCACTGACCTCAGATATTTGCCCCCAATAGGAACTGTGTCATCCCACAAACCTGGGAATTCTTTCTGCCTTGAGCAGGGGTGCTCAGCTGCCCTGGAAATCTGGGAGATACAAGCGGACGTGTTATTTCAAAAGCAAGAAACAGTAACAGCAAGGCAAAAGGCTCGGTTACGGCATGCATGAAAAGTCAATGTTTTTGCACTGACCTTTCCCTTTCAAAGGTGAGCCTGGAATGATTTCTGTAACCCTACAGGGAGTTTTACCACTTCCAAACCTTGCAGGTATTTGGGAGGTTATTAAAAAAAACACCCACCCCACAAGATGAGAAACTCCATGGAAAACTTGGGATAATTAAAATGCCTAGCAAATTCTGCTCTCTGCCTTTCTCTGTTCTTGTAAAGTTCTTTTAATGAAGAGAGGACTATTTCACTAATAAAAAAAATACCTTATAAAGTTATTCTATGTATTTACATAGCACTTAAAACATTTCAACAGTTCAACTTTTTCATTACAAGTTAAAAACATTGCTTGCCTTGATGTCCACATATAGTAAAAGTATATAAAGATATACATTAAGCAGCATTTTCTAATTTGATTCAGCAAACAGATGTGTTCTTTGCAAAACATGACAATTATCCACTCTTTCCAAAACCCTTAACATCATGAAAACATCACAGAGTATCTTAGAATGAAATACACAAACAAATGCAAGCAAATATTGGATTCAGCAATGTGCTCAACAAGTCTGAAGTAACCCGATTAGCTGGAGATCCAGGGCTCATTGTCCATAGATGCTGCTGACATTCATTTTTATTACTATCTTCTAGAATGCATTTGTATCAGAGCGTTATCCATCCTCGTGTGGATCCAGCATATAAAACTGTTTGAGACACCTTGATTAAAAACATTGTCATTGAGGCTGTAACAAAACAAAAGCAGCTTACCGCTTTCACTCATAGCTTGTGGATAAGCAAAGCAAGCTGAAATAAAACAGAAACGACCTACACGCAAGCTTTGATGTGGGGGGGAGAATAAAAAAAAAAAAAATCAAGTATGGAGACACGGGTCCCAGGACATCAGCAGTGACCAGAGCAGCTTTATAAGAGTTTCTCCTAGCAATACATCCGTACAACCATGCACCACTTCATTCAAACTGGGGTTCGGATGAGATGCAAAAATCTATGCACACTTGACCAAGTTTTCACAAGTACTTCATAGATTATCCATTTCCCTGGTAAATCCTTCCATTTCAGCTGCTCCTGATCCGTAATGCTGGAGTATAATTAATGCCACATATGAACTTGATATACTCAATTGTTATGAATACCAGAGATTTACCAAACCGATCAGAATATTATTAGCATTGTTTTTTTTACTGGCTTTACAAAAAGTTGTGCTATGCAGCTTTGGATTGTTATTAAAACAAAAGGATCAGGTTAGCCTCTAATTGCACTGAAGTTATAGATCTGAAATTCATGCAGAGAAAAAGCTCTCTGATGAATAGCTTGAATCCATTTCAAATATTTGTTGCATTTAGAGTGAACTGGGTATTTCCTCAAAGCAAGCAAGCTGAATAATTCACAACTCCCTAACCAAGCCAATAACTTCCCACTTCTTTCTCCAGAACCAGATACTTTCCAAATAGTTTGAATAGTAATAATTACAATAAATAACTTTCAATTCTTAATTGGTGGTAAAGTAGAGAGAAAAAGAAAGTGCTTCACAGATGATAGTGTGGAGAACCTTCAGGCATATTTCTATTTCTAAAAAAGAATCTAATTGCATTAAAAACAATTTTTATTATATATATATTTTTTTAATCATGTTCAGGATTTGTCAAAAAACAGATGTATGGACTTATATCTCCAGTTTCCTTAACTATACGTATCCAGTAGTGTAAGTTCTTACACAGTCCATGCACCACAGACAACATCCTGCTCTGTTTGGGCCACCTCTGAAAGCAGGCAGACAGTACCCGAGGGTCAAGTCCTGCTCTGAGTTTCCCCAAAACTACACGGATGTAGTTCTGGCCTCAGCATAATTTGGATTACTTATGAGAAGATGACCAATCCTGGACTCATTTGTTTACTTATTTAAAGCCCTCCCCTTAAATTAATTTTTTTTTGGAACTATAGCTGTTACAAAACCATCGTGATGTTCATTAACAAGCGGGTGCTTTATTTAAGAGGCCCAGCTAACTATTTCTTAGGATAGCCCACATTTCATGCTGTGGGAATGTGCCAGCCAGCCAGCGACAAGCCAAGTCTTAAGCCAAGTTTTAGTCATAAAAGAAAAACTTGGTCTTCAACAATAAATCATCAAGAACATGTTTTTCATATAATGTGTACTGTGCCAGCCAATAGCCCTCTAGTCACTTTGATGCCAACCAAATGAAATACAGATTAAACAAACTAAGTTCCCTATGCCATTGGAAGCAAACAATTACAATGAATTCAAATCACTGCGCTATGTACACTGAACAGTCTTGCCAGGGGAGAGCAGGGTACGGACATACGCAATAAGATATAGATTCAGATCTGCATGAACCCCTTGCAGGGTGCTTTTGGGTTAGCTTATGCATGTTTCTTCTCTGGCCCGCTGACTACAAAAACGCTCTAGGACCACCCTAGGAAAAAGTCTGTGAGCCAACGAAGAAAGCAGGATGAAACACGTAGCTTTCAGCCCTGTCTGGAAAGGCAATATTCCCGAGCACCACAGGACGTGCTGTCTACTTCCCCTTAAACACTGAATCACTCGTGATTTTGCGCTAGGACAGTAAAAATGGTACTGGAAGCTGTTACCACCTGATGAACTTCATCGCTTCTGCAAAACCAAAACTGTGTTCTTCTTTGTCTTTAGCTGGTAGCTTCACTGGTAAAGTCAGCAGAAAACCCATGGACTATTTCCCAATCTTTAGACTTCTGCATGTTGCCCGGATTTGTTTACTGATCTAACTTGGTTTTCAACAGCTGACCTATAGCTGAAGGTTCATGATCTCCTAAATCTACAGGATAGCTGCATAACATCAGAGACCATATTACTGAGGGCTGCATCCCTGAAAACATTAGCTGTTTTCAGACCATAACCACCTACGTTTACTAAAGCCTGTGTTTTAAGCCTCTAAATCATACAATATTATTTATCTTTTCTTGACAAAGGGGCTTCCAAAAATGAGCCACTCATCCTTGACCTATTACTACAAGTGAAATTACAGCAAGAAAGCCTCTGTCCTCATTCAGTTACCAATCTGCAGCAGCACTGCAGAAGCTCAAGCCCCACGCCAGCCACTTGGTAGCAATCTGATTTTCCATGCTTTTGCTTCGTCAGATGGTGGAAGTTTGCAAACAATGGATATGATCTCCAGTAAACATATCTCCAAGTTTTCTGAAGACTGTATTTCTCTCAGTTTATATACAAGCTAATCTAACTGCATCCCAAGTCTTTAGCCACCCAAAGTGCCTAGTTATCAAGTCAATGAGAGGCAATCTTTCACAATTTAACTTGCAACTCACTTGCCACCACACATAAATTCCTGACTTTCTACCGCTCATCAAGCTTTGCCTTCATTTATTATTTAATAAACTGTTTATAGGATCCCTAATTGTAAACGTTTGTTAAATATATCAAACCTAGAAACGCGCTAGAATGGTTCCCACCTAAAGTTTTAATGAGTTTATAATACCTCCAGCCCATATGCTTCAAAAACGTTATCCTCAATTATGTAACAGGGGGTATGCTGCTGATATCTGTTAACAGCTAGAACAGCTGTGGTTTTCTGCTTTTTTGCACTGCTCAGGAGAAGCAGCAAGTTCAGCTTCCTTTTTTTTTTTTTAATTTGGTTGCAAAACCTCTGAGCCGAACAGGTGTGTGCAATCACGAACCACAGCAATGAGCCCAAACTGCTGCTTTTCTAAAAATTCCACCAGTCAGTGACACACGCTGGTCAAGGTTGCACAACCTTGTTTTCCACAGGCTGTTTCTGATGATTCATTGCCCTCACGGAGGTGAATTTCAATTATCGTTAATATGCCTTTTTTCTGGTACTGTATGAAGAACTTCCTCATTTTCATTTCTTCTCCTCCTCCCCCCCCAGCTCTCCTAAATTAAGTGAGTTTCCTTGTTAATCGAGAAACTACCACGAGCATTAAAGAGAAAAATCTCTCCTATTTATCCCCAGAGCAGATTAGCACAGCAGAAAGTTCACTGTACTACTTCATCCACGTCAGTCTGTGTCGAAGCACTCCTCTCTTACCCAAATAGCATCGTTCCTTTGCCTCTGTCTAACAACTGGCACAGCCAAGCACTTGGTGCAGTTGTGGGACTGCTTTTGCAAGAGGCACTTGTCCAGAGCTACCGAGCTAATTTCACAGATAGGTGAGCATATACTCGCTGCAATCAAAAGAAAGGATCCGGCGTGAACTTGACCCTCCCACAGTTCCTGCACTTCACCAGCTTTAAGAGAAGAAAAAAATATATTCAAAAGCCTATTCCCTCATTTTCATGTATTTTGTCAGCAACCTGTTTCCTTCCCCTAAGTCTCCACCTCAGCTCCAGCGTGCTACAAGCAAAAGGAAAAGCACAGGAAAGAGCTGTGTCTTCACGAGGTCAAATACCAAAAACAGCAATCACAAAGGCTGACATCAAGCCGATCTCACTTTTATGCCTTTGCAAATTCTGCCTGAAAACGCCTCAGATGTTTTGTTTTGTAAAAAGCAGTAACAGCTGCTTGGAGTGATCACGAGGAAAGAGAGGAGTTTGTGCCTAGAGTGCAGTTGTCTCTACTCAGCAGTGGTTCCTACGTGTAAAGTATCGCTTGGAGCAGAACCTAGGTTTCTCTTCTTTACGGAAGCTTTCACATTGTTTTCCAAACATATGCACGGGCACATCCTGGAGCAGCCTCAGTGGCTGGAGGGAAGGACTTCAGAAGGAAGGGCTTGAGCCTCCATTCCCCCGTGCCCCCCTTCACCCCACTCACAGTTTCCGAGAAGTCCTGCCTGGCTGACACGGCAGGAACACAATGCAGGAGGCCGGCAGGGGAAGCCCTACTGTGTGTTACTTGCTGTGCTTGAGCAATTTTGGATTTCTCAGAAGCACTTATGGTTTATCAACATACACTTGTATCTAAGGAATTCAGGTCCATTTTAGGAATTTAGGTGGCAGAAGGATGCAGAACCCAGGGGGCTTGAATTTTGGTATTCCAACTCCCAGATGGACACTATCTCAGGTCTTTTTCTAGAGACAAGACCTACAAAATCCCAGAAATCCCACTTGGAACGTACTTATACTTTTAGATATTTAATTATCTCCAAGGACTGAAGCTTATTCCTTGCTGGAAGTCCTCAGAAGGCTGATATGGAAGCAATTTGAAGACCCTGTCCCCAGGTCAGACATCTCAGTGGTGAACACGTTTCCTACAGTTCTCCCACCAATATATTGTACAGAGCTCTGCATGCCTCCTCCTCTAAACCCTGATGGACATCTTGCTAACCGCACATGTCTCCTCTTTGCAAAAACAAAGTCATTACAAAGAAGCCACACCAAAATACAAGACCATGAGTTCTGTTTCAAGGGAAGTTGGATGGCAAAATTCAGGACATTTAGAAAAAAGGAACAGAAACTTTTTTCTGAACTTTTCATTTGGAACCTCATGACTTCAGATTTTGCAAGTGCTTAAGGAAAGATACGTGCAAAGCACAGGCAAAGAACCTGTGATTCACTGGCCTGTGGTCTGTATATTTAACTCCTGAATCACAGGAGCTATAATTGCAGAGTCATTAGTCTTCTACCAACTTCTAGTCAAGTAGCCCAGGAAAAGATCTGTACAGAAAGCAACCAGAGTTATCAACTACCAACATGCAACAGCCTCATCCATTCAGTAAGGAGAGGCGTGAAAAACCTGATTAATCATTTACTTTCTGAAGTCCAGTCAACACTGACCACTATAATTTTCTACTTAACAGCAGAGGCTAAAATAAATCTCCTTGCTAAAAAGAAGGTCTAAGCATTGCTCATGTAGAAGACAGTGCAGCCAGAAACCTGTGCTATGTTTTGTACCTCTCATGCACTGCTCTGATAGTTAATGGATGTTTCAATAGATGATAGCCTACAATCTTACAGAGGCCAGCATTTATAGCCACGTATAAACCCACCACCACAACAACAATAAAATACTTGCTTCAAGAGTTATTATAAGCTCTACTACCTACGTGCATCTTATATGCACTCAATGCATATAATAGGATGGTCACTGATGTAGCTTTACCAGCTCAATTTATATGCTCCTAAAGTCTTATATCGGTCAGCACCTGCAGTGTTATTCATATCATCCACCATCTTTTTCTGCCTTATGTGATAGCTGTATGCTTTAAATAGATGCATTGGACAAAACACAATTCATATCACTTTATTGGCCCAATAACAAGAGTTTCCAGCCTAGGAGAAAGCATTCCTACACAGTAAAATATGTCAAAGAAAGATGACATGCATAAGGTAGGCAGATTATCTTAAATATCAGGTGTAAAATTACATCTTACTCTCTGCTCTAGCAGTCAGGGAAGTCTGGTCACCTATTTAAGTATCCTAAATCCCCTATACATTTACCAGAGTAGCTGGCATTATATGTCATTTGTACAGGGATAAAATAAAAAAGTAAATTACCTTCTCCATATGGTTGGAAGGCAAGAACTCCAATTCATTAGAAAAGACAGCTTCTTTTGCTTTACATCACCTCAAGGCTACTATTCAGGATGTACTTTTTCACATCCCAGCTAGGGCAAGCTTTATCA
Source organism: Netta rufina (assembly GCF_964035555.1). NCBI lineage: Eukaryota > Metazoa > Chordata > Aves > Anseriformes > Anatidae > Netta > Netta rufina. The sequence goes on along the minus strand of NC_140129.1, from coordinate 36,730,381 downwards.
CTGCTTCTCCACAGAAGGGTAGAAACACTATTGATTTTTAGTTATCTTTTCAAGTAATGCATATGGTGGTGCTGACATATGCTATGTAATATTGTAACTGTCCCCCACTATGTTGGGATTTTGACCCTCTGTAGAAAATTTAAGGAGACAAAGGAATTTTGGCAGTCGAATAAGTCATGATTATGTGGGGGCTAGTAAGCTGCCAAGCCTGCTTCTTAGCATCAGAGAAGAAAATGGAGCCTCAAACAATTTATGGGTATTTGGAACATGGCAGAGGTACCAGGCTAGTGACAGTCCAAGTTATATTCAGGTAGGTCAGGTAATTTTTTTTTTTATTATTATTTTATTTTTTTTTTTTTTACTGTTTCGTTACTAGTGTGTTAATGGCATGGTGCAGTAGTCAAGAATCTCTGACTTCTAGAAGGGAAGAAAAAAAACTTGAGTATTATTTTTCTGAGAATTAAACCAGAAGAATTTTTCCTTCTTTATAGATTCCAGTGGAATAGCTAGTGTCAGTAAGGTACATTTGCACACAATTTTTCATAGAGAAAAAGAGTACTTTGAGTCAATTTGGCTACATCTGTAGTGATGTGTAAGTGTTTGTACTGCTGGTTAAATTCTTTGATTACTTCTCATTAGGGACCAGGGAGTAGTGATTTGGTATTTCAAACACTTCAAGCCCAGGCCAAAATCAGATTTATGTCAGTCCAATGTAGGATTTGTAATTTAATTTAAGGCCATGGCTACAACTCACAAAAGTGGAGGTGTGATCAGATTGCATATTGGACACTGAATTGTGGAAATGAAGCTCTCAGTTTAAATTCAGCTCAGCTCAGGAAAGAGAGGATACTACTATATTTACTGACTTCATCTTCTAGTGAAGAAAGAGACTACATACATTTAAGACTTCAGGTTGGAGTAGCTACATATATTTAAGAATTTTTTTTTTTTTAATGTTTTTACTATATTATATCTTGTTGGATACATTGTAATTCAGAATTAGCTTGTCTGAACCAGCTGCATCATTCAGCCTTAGTTACACCACTGAATATCAGCTCAATAATAAATCAAACCCTTAATTTTATTATAATTTTATATTTTATTTATAATTTTATTATAAATACAGATCCAGATGAGATCCTCATTTTACTTTTACGTTTGTCACCAAGACTTTATATCCTGCTAAAGTAATAACTGGATTTTTGCTAATACATCACTCAGCAAATTACACGTTTCTAAACAAAGAAAAAAATAACAAAATATAGTTTTAATTTTAGCTTATGAACTACACAAGCAAAGGGACAGGATAAGATCCAAGTGCCATAGATACTCTTTTGTACCTGATTAACAATAATGAACAGTAATCCATACCACTAACAACTGTTTTGAAGTATAGCTCCTCCTCTCACAACAGAAGTAATTCTTTTCTAGATGACTTTGAAAATATCATGTTTCCTAAATATCTTAAATATTCTAAAATAAGTCAACAGTTTTCATTTGGTAATGTGTCAGAAGCGTTAAAAAAAAAAAATCTGCTAGAGTTAAGTGTTAGAAAAAAAAAAAAAAAAACACCAAAATATCACTTTAAAGATATACACATATATAAAAAGAAGTGAAAACAAATTTCAACATTCCCACAAACATTTCTCTCTAGAGAGCCAGGTATGCATGTGCTAAATGCCAGGTGAGCAGGGAGTATCCAGGAGCCAGAGCCAGATGCTGGATAGCCATCAGCTCCTGGGAAGCCCCTGTGGACTAAGAGGTAACAGCATTTCTTTCCCCAAGTCATTCTGGATTTGGCTGTTAAACTCTGCATAGAGGTCTTGGTTCAAAGCACATCTTAATGAATCACAAACGCAGCTCTGGCAAGGGTGCCAGCGTTGTTTAGATTTTAGTGCCCCCGAAACCAGGGATATAAACTCTCGAAGTTCAGAGTTGTGAGGGAGTATCCCCTAGGGTGGGTCTCACACAGCCTCAGCCAGCTCCTCTTGGACATCTCTCCACTCAGTAGCTGATACATCTCCTCCTATTATTTTGCAACACCTCACCTGCTACAGTGCTTGCTGTCCCCCAGATTGCAGCAAAATAAAGTAAGTCCACCAGCATTACAAGGCTCACGCGCTGCTACTCCCAGTTAACAAGTTATATTTAGCTCAGGCTCAACACTCCTGGTTTTGATATAGTCTCTTCACTCCAGATTCAAAGGTAATGGGTTCTTCTATTAAAATTTTATCAGACATCTATAAATGTAACAGTTGCTTTAGACTGCATCGCACAAAGCGAAGAAAGAGAGAGACTGATAAATCTTAAAGAGTTTATTATTAATACAGGGAGAATTTCCTTTGTTTGTTGTGACGTGTTTTATTGGTGTACTCACTGTGGTTCAATTTAGATTAAGAAGTAGGAAGATTATTGTTTCCCAAGCGACACATATCATAAATAAACACAAGCGGAGAAATTCTTGTATTTATATCCCAGGGAGATACGCCAAACTATCTACAAATAGGCAGGCTAAAGGGAGAATCAGAGTACCTGTGGGCTCACGGGTAGCCAGGCTGTGTTTTACTACCCTTGACAAACACAACCACTAGGTTTTCTTGAGGTTTGATCCACTGCAGCGCCGGCACTGCACTGTGTCAGGTTACACTGGGTCACGTCTCGCCTGTGATGTGACATAACGTGACACAACTCAATGTGATGCGATGCACAAAATAGGCAGGTGCCCACAGGAAGCATATACTCCGTGACTATGAGCAAGTTGTTCGGCACAGCAGGTAGAGCGCTCTGAGCTAATCTGCACATCCATTGATGTAGATAATTAGTATACAAAGCAACACACCGCAATATGCTCATTCCAGCTCAGTTGTTTCCTATAAACCATAGTCCTAAAAACTATTTTATGGGGACTGATGGCAGAGATAATTCCATTTTGGGGTGTTATAGTAGTATAAATAGGAGTGAGATCCCCTAGATCAGTAAAATGCATTACACCAAAGTTTAGTTGTCAAACGCTGATATTCTAAAGGTGTACTGGGTCTGGCTGGAATGTTAACTTTCCCCGCTGCTGCCGGGAAAGTTAACATTCCAGCCAGACCCAGTACAAAAGGGTAGAATGGACATCCCTAGATTAGAGTACCTAGCCCTGTTTTGTGACTTATTTCATGAAAAAAATGATAGATATTTTTTCTATAATCTGAATATGAAACATTTATATTCCAAATTTTTTTTATTCCTTTACCCATGAAGGAAATGACACCAAGCAGAGTGTTGATGGTTACCTCTTTATGGTAAATAGGAACCAACTACAACACATTGCCAACTAATAAAATAAAAGTAACCAAAAAACTAATAGGAACAGAAAACTTGCTTTGCATACTAACATTAGCTGATATGACTTATCACAAGAAATTTAATATTACCATTTTCAGTCAGTAGCTGGCAAGAATTTCTATTGCACCCTTCACTTCGTTTTGTCTTTTTTTTTTTTTTTTTTTACTTACCATAAAAAAGCTTTACAGATTAAATTATGTCATGGTCCTTCAGTCAAGATGTGCTTATCTTCTTCTTCTCCATAATCCATAAATTGAAAAGCATCCTGTATTCCCAGCCCAGGAAACCTCAAATCAAAGAAATACCAGAAAACGCTGCCCATTTCTCACTTTAAAGGGAGTTACTACCAAATTTCATTTTTAGCCGATTATTTTTATTTTGTTGAAAGTGCCAACAAAAAGGATGGTACAGAACACTATTCCATGATACATATATATATACACACAAATATATATACACATATACATTTTGGGAGCTATAGGAGGAGGCTTTTTTAAGATATACCTCCTTCCTGGCCACAATACTGTGAGACACCACAAGGCTATTTTCTCATGTAGTTCCCCTACCAAAATACAGAGTGTACTCACTGATCCCCAAACTCTTATTCCACCCCCTCCCACATACAGATGACTAAGGCTAATGCAGTGGTCTTTAAGACATCGGAAGATCCCAATCAGCTCTACCATGTGCATTTGTACTTATGTTCTTGTGTTCTGATATTTAACCAGAGGAAAATGCTCCCAAGATAGGAGCAAACAAGGTGTAATGGTGTGAGCTGCCCACATTCATCACATGTACAATCAAGTGCATTGGCAGCAAGCTACAGGTGAGCATAAAAAAGGGCAGGGGAAGCACATGTGGGACTGCAAGGGCAGGAGGAGGGAGGGAAGGGGCAACAGCAGCCCCAGTCAGCAAGCATTCAGCCCAAGGTGCCCTTGTTTTATATTTAGGTATTCCTTGCCTATAGTTTTTAAAGCATGTGTGCAAAATGAGCAGCTTTATTTTGCCCTTGCAGGAGAGATGTTCCCAGCCAACCGAAGGGAGATGATGTACTGTAGACTGACAAGGGCTGCTAGGCTTGATCACCGCAAGTGTTTCAAACTGTGGGAGAGCTAAACACAGAGTGAGAACGTTTTATTTTTAAAAAGCCTGGCAAGCCACGCTCCCTATATAGCTCGCTTCCTCCCAGAAACTTTCCCAAAAAAATATTTGTTTGATATTTTGATCCAAGTCCTTATCAGATCCAAATTTCAGGCTCCTGACATCTGCTCCCATCTTCGCTGCTTCCCTCCGCAGGGGAGAGAAAGCCGGAGCCTCCAAGACAGGTAGCTGCTGCCTCTGCAGCCCGACTGCTTGGGGCAGCGGCAGGGGCTGCTCCCCACCGCCAGAACACACCAGTTACTCCCTGCTTCTCCAGGCTGCAGCCCTGCCATATGCTCAGAGCTGAGTAGCCCTCGATGATGTGTTGTAACACGGGTGATGCTGCTAAAACGCAGCTATTTGTACGTAGCACTCATGCTGCGGAACACAAAAATAAATGTCGGCTTTATTGGTACTGGCAGCGATGCTCATAATCCTTTGCCCAAAACCTCCTCTTATTAATAGATACTAATTTCAGTCTAGCCAATTTTTAACTGTTTCAGTTGGCATTACCATGCAAGGTATCTGTTCTAGAGGCAGATGCTTTGGTTTAGCTCAGAAAAGTTGAGGCATTTCTTTGATGCGGGCTGTGGGGGGGGGGGGGGGGGGAGGTAGCAATGCCTGGCCCAGCAGGGGGCTGTGAAAAAGAGCCCACCACTGCTCAGAGCTGGAAGTTGAGATCCAGTGGAAACAAGAGTAAATCTTATCCAACATCACCCATTTAACTGTGGCCAGCCTAGAGGCCTTTGGAAGGTTGTTCTTACATACATCATGAGTTTTAGAGAGATTTTTTTCTATTCTTTAAAAACCTTGAACTGTCAGAGGGCAAACCTGGGTAGAGAGAAACAGAGGCTGCTAGAAGAGGATAGGGAGATTTGGAGATAGGAGAGAAGATGCTGGCCAAGGTCGGGCGAGGTGCTGGAAGAGATGGCTCAGTGCTGGAGGAGCCCCTGGACAGAGCTGCATCCAGGACCTCCTGCACAGACACCCAGGCCACAGGTGAAGCCACCCCACGAGGGCAGCGCGCTGTGCCTTGGCTTTGCTTTCAGACACGTGAAGCAGCAGCTGGTCCAGGAAAGAGCCCACATGTTAGAGTTCAGAGCATGGAAGTTTGGCTTCTCAGACTGCAGGCTGTTTGCTTCTCCCTCTCCCCCACACAACATCTGTCTCGCTGTAACCCCCTGCCTCCCTCGCATCGCCCTTGCGAGCATTTTCCCCATCGAGGATGGTGAAGTACGTGACCAAACCAAACTGTATACACACAAGCAGGCCACTACACGTGTGCACAATTAAGGACATGTGGGCATTTTCTGCCTTTCAGATCCCAGGCCCTGTGATCCTTTTTACTCTCCAAGCTACGCACAGCCGTGTGATAGACACACGCACGAGCCTCCCCCAGGATGGGGTGCGCTTGGGAGAGGCATCCTACACCACAGCAACATCTCAATGGAGCCTGCAGGAGCTGCAGGGTGCTCAGCACATTCAAAAAGCAGAACATTTATATTTAGATTCCCAAATGAACTTAGCAACTTAAATTTAGGCTCCTATTTGTGACACCAATTTTAAAAAAATATTTCATATGAGCCTCCAAATTTAGAGTTGGGTACCTCAACATAGTCATCTCGGAGTGAAATGTAAACCTTGCACTTCGGCCCACATTCCTATCGAGTATGATTTCCAAAAGGAGAACTGATCGAGCACACAAGATTTCAAAAGGAAAAACAACAATCCAACATGCAAGGAATTCACACAAGCCAGTCTGCTTTATTTCTAATTACAAATCGCTTCATTTTGACCTCACTTTCTGCCCTCTTACACCACTGCAACTCCATCAGCCCAGAACTGACAAGCTCTTACTATAATGAAAGCAAGATTTTGCAAAATTTTCAACCTGACATCTGATGATGAAATATTATTTCCAAAGGGAACTATAGCATTTAGGAGTTTTAGCCCCACCAAAGTCAACGTGGCTAAGGCTCCTAAATCTGTGCTAAGGTTTTATACACCTTTCAATTTTGACTCATATAAAATATCACTGTGCAAATATTTTCCATTTACAGAAATCACCTGCTCCTGACAGCTTCTCAGGGAATTTTTCTTAATGTGTAACACAATCTAAACATATGTGTTGCATTAAGTTGGGTTATATCAGGTCATGCCACCTGACACAGTATATCCCAACATAATCTATGCAATGTAAATCACTCACTACAACGAACTTAAAGGGAAAAAAAAATTCTTCCCACCTCGTAGACAGCTGCAGCAGATAAAGTGTCTACACTGTTGTAAATGGCCAGGTGAACATCTGTGTTTTGATGTTATTTCAAGGCATTTCAGTACACTTCTCCCGCAGTAGTGGCCACAGCTACGGATCTAGCTTGCTGGTCACTGGTGTTGAAAGGGAAGCAATGCTTTAGGAAATGTGTATAACTGAATCATATCTATTTCAGAAAAGGAAAAATGACAGAAATATTATAGCACAGTCATAAAATTCAATGCAGGTCCAAGCTCAGTGAAAACCAGCTCGGTGAGGCAGAGGAACAGGTGGGAGAGCAGGCCAAGGTGATCAGCTGTTCTGAGGTGAACACAAGCCGCAGTGCAAATCCATTCCCATACAGGCCAGATTTCAGTTTCTCCTACCTCAGTTCAAGCAACAGAAATTAGAAATTCTGCATCACTTCAGGAACTCTGAGGGCCATCAGTCCCTTTTGCCAGCCCCACTGGGGGCAGGATAAGAGATAACCATGGTAGCAGTGCTCTCCTGCGACAGACTCACTGCCATCATCTAGAAATGAAACAGAGAGGTCAGCACACCTCATTCGCTCAGCACATTGCATCAATGCAGCCTAAATTATTCCTGGGTTTTAAAGCAAGCATTAGAAATCAGCAGTTCTTCCATAAACTATCACACTCATTATGACAAAGGCATCTGCTGAAGGCGATTATTTGTCTGAACATCCCACACAGCGTAGGTAGAACATGGGTTATGTTAAGAGCCTGTTGTAGGATGTAGTCTTGCATCATTTCATAAAGTATAGATTTTACATCCAAGGGGTAAGCTTAATGTCATAAATTATAACTGTAGTAAGTTGTTGCTGACTTTTTTTGTGAAAAATCTATAATTTTAAAGTGTTAACCTGTCTACCAGAAGAGCACCAAGTTGAATTTAATTGCCAGCAGATTTGCAGTTATAGCAATAGGAGCTTCTTGTGAAGTAGCTACAAAGGTTGCTCACAGGACCAGGACAAGCACATCTCTTTACACCAAAATAAACAATTAGTGATGATGTAAAAATATGGAGTCCCACAGGCAACCCTGAACTCTGCTCACAATTCAGATTATTTCAGCTGAATTGGCTTTAAACTCAAATTCATGCTAATGCAGGTACTGTAAATACAGCTTGAACCTTAATTCAATAACAAGATCAACAATTACACTTAAAGATTACTTAGCACTTCAGCAGTGTGAGAAAAATCCTTTTGATCACCTGTACCATGCTATTCATTATTTTCTTTGATGGTTAATAACTTTGAAAAGCACTTGTTAAAAAGAATAAAATGAAGTACAATATTTATACCATATTACAAAGTGCATTAGCAAATCAGAGAGCTCAGAGCACCTACATTAAAAAGAAAACATTATCAATATTTTATGTTTGTCATCTTTAACATCTCATTGTGTTTTTAACTTTAAGAAAGCTTCCAACCCAGAATCCACCACAGTACCCAGAAATTAGATCTTCTGCCCACCAGACCTGCATTCTGGCCATTTTATTACACATCTTTGTTTCCTTCTTTGTGTGCCCTATAGAAAACAGGAATCAGCATTCACAAACCACCGTGTAATTTCAAGAGGTGAGTGCTGGGAGACATTTTAGTAAGCAAAAAGAAAGCAATTATTTGACTTGGAGATTTCAACACTAACCTAAGTTGGGAAAAAAATGGCATGAAGACATTGTGCTAGGCAACAGATCATGTAAACATTTCCTATGACAGTCTTTCATCATCTATAGGAACATTTACACTGCCAGATCTTGTCTTCTTTAAAAATGTCAGCTCGGTAAGTTTGATGCACATGTGCTCCTTCTGTAAGTGTCTGCTCAGGCAGACAGTTTACTAATTTGTGGCTCAGTAAACCTTTCACTGCACCGAGCACCTTGAGGTTAGCACATCTCTAATCATTATTTGATAACAGAAATCTGTAAGCATCACATCCCTGGTAACAAGAACATTGTATCTTAGCAACCAGCCTTGATATTCAAACAATTTCATTAAAGCGTAGCACCTCTTAGCAGGTGGGTGAGTGCGGGTGTTGATAAACATTTATAACATGATCAACCATTGTGTTTGCCAACACTATAATCAGCATGACAAATTTATGAATTTGTTTACAAGCTCTTAGGTACCAACCTAAGTAGGTAAACTACCTTGCAGCATGCTTCTCTGTCTATAGATAAAGGCATGTTCAGAGATTCAATGCTTCTTTAAATTGAACATATTGGGTAAAAGGTTAGCAGATGAACATCACATGTCACTGTAAAAATCACCATTTAAATTAAACCACAAAGGATGTGTTAGAGCAAGGGCAAGGATTATATTTCACCCCCAAGAGAGCAAGGAAATTTAAAGTTGAAACCATCTTTAATTTATCCCCGGGTCCCCAGCAGAGCACATATAGGGATGCTGTGCCCAGCCCCACATACTGGAACCTCATCACCATGGGGCCAGCATCGGGCTGGGAACCAGGGGGTCATTGTCACCACCACACGATGGAAGAGATCCTTCCCAGCCTCACACAGTGTTGGGGGGAGAATCACCAACATAACCCCTCTGCATCCCGAGGGAAGTAGGCAGAGCTCTTGCATTATTTCATTTCAAACACCCTACAGCATAGCTAGACTGCATGAGGATGGCAGATTTCAAAGGCAACTCCCTTCTTCAGAGAGGCAGCTTGGGCATACTCAGCACAAAGGGTTAATGTAAATACACCATCTTAAGTGGAAGCACTACAGACTGGATAGGCCAAGTTTTGCTTATAGAAACACAGGAAATCTTTTTCAGTTCTGGGTTACAGATCCCTGTCCCTTGCTATCCCCAAAAAAAGCACATCATATCACGCTCTTCATAAACTATTTAGCTTCATCTTCAAACCAGTTAAGTTGGTTAACCCCACGATTTCCATAGAAAGGATTTTCTAGAACTTCATTCCCCTGATGATTTGAGGCCTCCTAATCTCAGCTCCAATTTTATTTATGGCTCTTGAATATTCATTTGTTCTTATGCCAATACTGTCATTTAACTTAAACCACTCAACCCTTCTTAGTGTTTACGTCCCTATTTTTACACAGGGCCATCATGACCCCTCTTAGTCATCATTGTTGCTAGGCTAAACAAACGGTGCTCTTTTATGGCTGTATTACATCAACACACCCCTGTGGAGGGCAATAGGTTTATTCTTTTGTAATCAACACCAGCATTTGATCTCATGAACTTGAAGGGAAATATCCTTCTATGAGCATTACTTTCTGAAATCATTTCCAGTGTTGTGCTGCCATTCAAAGGAGCAACAAGGAGAGAAAGGGAACGGCCACAGAAAGGTAGTGAACGCAAGTAGAAAAAACATTTAAGGTCAATGGGTAGATAAACACCATATATATACTCCACCTTTGTATGTGATTAATTGATATTTTACTAAAACAAAGCAGCCAAGAACTCCTAGAGTTCAACCTAGTCCAAAATAATAGCCTTTTTCACTTTTCCCTCTCTCCATATATATTTTAATCAAGCAACCCCAATAATAACCTTACTAAAACTGTAAAATGTTTAAAGTTTACCAAAAGGTGGGAGACAACATGCAAGTAAGAGAAAAACAGGAATATGAAGTTTGTACCTTGTACTTCTGCCATCCAAGGTAACACTACCGCACCACTGATTTCACACTGGGCATGCTACATCAGGCTATTAATCTACCTGAAATACCTAGGACCAAGTGAAGCATTATGAAATAGGTAACTGAAACTCCCTTTTTGAAATTAAAGTCACCCGCTATAAAAAAGAACACATTTTATCATTTAGGCTTGTTGTCTTTGTGTTTAGCTTTCCTCCCATTGCTGAGATCTGATGATAAATCTGTACTGTGTATCTGGGAAAGAAAACCCACCTGACAATTTTTTTTTCCTCCTCCTCTTTTAACTGACTCTACAGGATTGTAAAGCTGAATAATTTTTAATTAAGTATCTGAATACAAAGAAAAAACAAACAAATGAAGGACTACAGTGCACAAGGGCAAATAGGATATAAAAACGCACGTATACATGCACATTTTGCTAAAATAAAGAGATACCAAGTACATATACATAAGTAAAGTATACCTTTAGCAACAATTTGAATTAGTTCCATGATAGGAAAGGAGAAAAAGCTATTTAACACAGAAAACAAAGGCAAAACATGTTCTGCCCTCTACAAACAGTTTCCAGAAAAAGTCCTTTTTTTTTTTTGTTATCAGAAAATGTTAGTATTTTGACCAGCTGGGATTCTTCATGCCTCAGTTTTGCTTTCTGTAAAATGGGAGCATTGCTTTAACCCCCATTTCCTTTCCTGCAAGCTAACACTTAAAAAGCACTCAAAAGCTGAGAGTGCTTTTGGAATAGCATCCTCTGAAAATATTGAAGAAATCACAAAGACAACTAAGGTAACTGACATACATAAGTCAAATTCATATTCACTAGCAAGGATCTTTTTCCCCAATGTTTGCATAGCACATCAGAGTTTGATCGATGGACAAGTGACAAGAGTAATCTAGAAAGACATTTTCTCTTTTGCTTTCAGCTCATTTCTACCACAGGATATCTATTTAGTAGTCAAAGAAGAGAAATGAATGAGTACTTGTAATGCTATAAAAAAGTCTTGCTTAAAATTCCTAAGTACTGATTGAAATGGGACTGGCTTTGAAAAGGCAAAGAGTTTAAGGTGGTCTTCAGATATTATTGCTCAGCTTTCTTAGTCCCTTCTCACACTGTTCTCATGGAAGAGAGAATTTTTGGTTCTCATTTTTCCAGCAGCCTCAGATTGCAGCTATTCCCCAGAAAAGAGTAGTAAAGTTTCACATACAGTCAGAAGTTGGTAAAAAAAAAAAAAAAAAATTCCTTTTCTGCATATCTCATTTCCTAGTGTTCCACCCCCCAACTTCCAAGTCCAGTTTGTCAAATCTTTGCCACACAGAGGAAGCCACTTGACAACATGCTGTATTATACAATACAGCAGGCAAGCATGCAGAGATAAGATCCATAATGAAGCATGCTACTCTAGAAGCAACAATTGCTTAACATCACCATAGGCTAGGTAAATATCATCCCCAATGTGGAGTTAGAAGAATACAGAGTTTCGTCAAGACTACATGGAGTCATTTGTATGAAACTGAGTTTGATCTCATTTGCAGATTCCCATTTTTGTAACAATGATCCAAGAAGGATCTGGATATCCAGATCCAATTCCCATTTTTATATCCAGCTAAGAAGGAATCTGATGGATGTTTTAAAATACAGATATTTTGTGGAGTTAGGACAGACAGCTTCTAATGCTTTTGTGGCCTTCTCCATAAGAGCTCTATGGCCACTCAACATTTTTGACTAACAAAAGGAGGAGAAGCATGCTGAGGCCACCTGTGGCTCCACATTCCTCTCTTTTATTCATCACCCTTGTCCCCAGATAGTGTTACCCCTCATTCCTGGCAGGAGCACTGTGGGTAGCCACACATTGGCCACTTACATAAAAGAACCATACCTTGGGCATCTAGGTGGTCGCCTAAATTAAAAATAAATGCAATCAGAACTTCTGCAAGCAGGTTTTTCCCCATGCCATTGCAGGCGCTTCCTGACAAACTGGGTCCTACTGCACCAGCAGTTGCAACATTGGAAGGCAACCAATATAGGATGCTACAGATGATGCCCAAAGACAAATATACACCCTTCTACATTTAAATAGCATGTTTCACCCTTTTTTATTTTTTTAAGCACCATACTAGAATTTGGTTAATTTTCTTAATGCCAGTTCAGAGCTTCCTTACAGTTCTCCATGGAAAATGTCAGAACAAGCCTGCAAAGGTCCAAGCAAAACACTGCAGATGGCTCCGGTTTGGGCTTCTGACAAAAAATGCCAGAACGGAGGAGGGTAGGAAAGCTGACAAACAGCTCCACTACACAGCAGCTCCTGAGATTCCAAAAATTTGTCTTATAAATGCTAAATCAAGTCCTCAGAAAATGCTAGGCTGTTGAAGTCTCCATCTTAGTCTCAAACACACAGATTTGAGTAGCAAAAATTGTTGTTTTGATGTACACTGAGATTCCTTGGTCTACTATGTCCTGAAGTCCACTCTTTTGCCCAAGTCACAGCAGAATTTCTCATTCAAATTTAAAAAGAAACAACACACACACACAAACACACCACAGACACACAGAAACAAACAAACAAACAAAAAAAAAAAAGAGGCAAAGCAGAGCTTCATACCAGCCTGAGACAACTTACAAACACCTACCTAGCACTATCACACTAATTAAGAGCTTTTCAATGAGGGAGGTGAAAAACTTTCTGAATGTTCTGCTGGCTCTCCTGGACCTGTAAGAATTTCCAGGCTTCAGTTCTTCAGAAACGCATCAAAGAGATTACAGTCTTGCAGTGGTCAGTTGAATTACGTATGTTTTTTCATCAGATGAAAATGAGGTTAGCCTAATGATAAATAGGACTGTGGACATATATCTGGTTTTTGCTTGGTTTTGAAATTATCCCGATTACAGTGGAAAGTAATTTCAGCACAGTGGTAACTTCTGCAGTGTTGGGGGTGGGAGGGGAGAATAGCACCTGCGTACAAACATACATCAGAGTGACCCTTTTCCACTTTAACTCAAAAGGAAAAGTTATCACATTTTAGGGAAAGAGTAGTCTCTGCTAAAGGAAGAAATTATCAGCCTAGTAGGTCATTTTAATTTTGAGACTAGAATATTAAATACTCTTTGATTATGAATTGTATTAAAGTGATTAAAATAGTCTAATAAAAATTCCTAATCCCAGATCTGCTGTCATATAAACATATATGGTTCACAATGCCTCAGTGCAACTTAATATTTGTAATAAAGTACATAACTCATTAAATATAATCTAACGATGTTTAAATTGATTTCCAAAGTCAAAAAATATCCACTTTTACCATCCTACCATATGATATAAAAGAAAATTAGCAAAATTACATATTGCACCTATCCCTGTAAGCTTTTTACTGCTTTCCTGATATCATGATCACCTCTATAACATAAAAACATCTTGAAGAACTCAGAACTTCATCAGATATTGAGAGATGAGTGACAAAATCTACAGGCAGAAATCCTAACATTTTCCTGAAGTATCTTTGTTATTATTTATAAACACTTTTTCTGTTGCTGTAACACAACTAGGAGACATATGCAGATAGATAAAACACCAAATGTTTAATCTCTCTTTTTTTTTTTTTTATGTTTTAAAGTGATCTTTGCATTATGCAGGATTTTTCCTTCAGATCACTATGATAGTCTTCTGAGAGTCAAGCTGCAATCCCTGTTTGACTCATCACATTATGTGCTTGTATTAAGTTTTTCATTAAATCCCAGTGCCATCTATAAGTTACTACTAATATCTTTACACCACTGAGGATTTGATATTTGATGGAAAGCCCCTGAAACCTCACCGAGGGTATCATCAAATCAGGCAAGCCTCACTTTCCTATGTATTTACCAACTGAAGCATATATTCAAGTGAACCTAGTCTGAGTCCTCCATGGTTGGTTAACCAGCTATGCAGTTTTCCCAACCTCTCGTTCCTATCAATACAGCTAAAATTCTACAAAATAGCATCCCTTGATGCTGTACCTAAATACCAACACTTCACCTGGAGAGAATCAAAATGGTGTATCTGTCACATTAATTCCTCGCTTCTTGCTTAGTTTAATGCATCTAAAGAAATGAAACTTATTGAATCAAATTTAATGACATAATAAATTCTTCCCTTCAGACAATGTTGAGGCTTAATTCACTAGTGCACTTTAAGCCTTTGCCTTTAGCATCTGATGGGTCATTAGTCTGTAATCCAGCAGCTAGCCTGTTTGGAATCTAAACTAAATCAGCAAGTACCATATCAGTAGTTTCTGAAATATGACTGGCAGGTCAAGTGTCCTCAAAAAGACTGCCTGGGGCACTAAAGACTAGGATAGGGCATGACTAGAACAGAACCAGCGATGAATCTGAAAGCATGTACTCAATAAAGACTTCATTCATTCTAACTCACTAAACAGCAGTTCTTCAAATGACTTGACTTATATTTTTGATGTTTTTAACCAGTAGGTCATGCAATAAAATTGTCCTGTATGTGCCAATAGGCTTAACACACAGATCATTGACTTGCACGCTTGGGCATATTTTATTTATATTTTTCCCCTCAAGTTTTTCCATGGCAGCCTGAAATAGGCAATAGAATCACCATGATGTGGTAAAACATGCAGTTTTGTGGACTCAGATCACAGAATTTTCAAAAGAAGCAAGTTTGATGAAACACCTGTTTGTCAAAAAAGAAAGCAACTCTGAAATACCAGCTCCTACACCTGAAAAGTCATTCTTGAGATGCTACTAATAATCACACATCTGTACACCCAGCTGAATATCTTTCATATTGCATATTAAAAATAACCCTTATGCAACCATTTTAGGGGTTTTCAATACGAGTCAGAAAACCAACTCTACTTCAGAATTTCAATTGGCGTATTTCAAGCTTACTGGAGAGGAAAGTGTGCTGCCCTCGTCCTCATAACCCTCCACTACAGTATACACTGAACACTCATAAGACTCGATTCAAAGTCCACTTCAGCCAATTGACCCCAGTGGTCCTTAGATCAGGCCCTTAATCTGTACATTGCACCAAGATAATCAGTAACAGCTTAGTTAGAGGACACATTTTTTCACCTATCATTTACCAGATTCCACAAAAGACTCGCAATTTCTGCGAAGGCAGCCTGTCATAGACTATCATGGTGATTTAAGTGATATTTTCCATTAAAACAAAATACACACACAGTAGCAAAAATAAAGAAATAAAACAAAAACACGAGCTTGACACTTTGACTTCCAGAAGATGTGTTTTCTTTGCTGCTCCTCTGAACCATGTTTCAACTCTTACGTCACAGCAGTTTCTCAACAGACACAGAGGACATTAGCACTAAGCAGGGGGTGGAAAGGAAAACCAACTCATGCATCAAGATGTATTTTACTTCTCAGCTACATTTCTTTATTCACTCTAATGTCTGCAATACAAGGATTCTTAGAAATATTAAATAGAGTCCAGATCCACTCTACGGTAGCTGAGCTACGAAGTGCATCACAGCTTCACCAAGGACCTTACTGACTTCCATGTGACACAAACAACAATGGGCAGATGCTCTTGAGATCAGCAGCAAACAGCTGTAGAGCTATTTTAAAATAACACTGTTTCAACCCAAATCTATATATGTATCGGGGGAAATTGTAGGTGCTTGGCCAGTTGCTTAAATCAGCACCTTGTGCTGCAGGTCTGCAGTGTGAAGACCATTCCCAGCAAACCGGGTTGTAAATTCACAGAGAAACCTGCCTCAGCCCTTGTTACATCACACAGGGAGATAACAAGGTTTGGAAACCAAGCATGTGATCAGGTAACAAGCTGCAGACCAGTTACCCACCACCCTCACAGCACTACAATGCTGGGATTCGCAAGGTGGACAGGATCATCCTGATACCTGCACCATGGGACAGGAGGCCACAGCGCACGTCTTTAACAGCTACTTTCCTTGGATAAGTTGTGTGAAATTCAGCGGGGAAATCCCAGAATATCCCCTCTTTGAGCAAGCTGGATCTAGAAATGAGGTATCTAACTTGCCTGCAGATGAATTTAAGTATGCATTAAGCACACTGTGTAACAGAGGCAAAATTACTTATTGCTTTAAGCATGCCCATGCTATTTTAAAATAGGCTGGCCGTCATGAGCATTTCTCCTATTATCTTTGGTGACATTTAATCAGTGCTTAAATGTTGGGAACACAAGGGAAAGAAATCAGGTTATATATTTGGGAAAGCGACTCTTAAAAATTAGGCTTCTTTCCAGAAGAATACTTAACCGGTTGCTCACTGACTAAGCAAACACAGCTAACGCAGACACTTTCTCCCCAGTAGGAGAAAAGCTGCAGGATGCCCCAGCCAGGGTCAAATCCTTCCCAGGGAAGTGCTGGTAAAGCTGAATTCAAGCTCATAGAAGACTTAGACCCATAACTTCCACCTCTGTAACAGTAATATTTGCTTTATCTGTCTCACTCTAACTGTGGAGGTAGGAGGTATTTAGAGGAACGAGGAAATTTAATATATTTTTTAAAATGTATTATTGAACTATCAAAGGCACTCTGTCATTTGGGATCTCCCTCTATCTCCAGCCTTTGTATTCCAAGGTACTTCAGTAACAGCACTAAGTGAGCCTAAAATGCCAACTTGAGATTTGCATTATAAATGGCATATACAAAGAGAGATTTTTTAAACTTTGGTTGATCTAGCATATCAAAGATCTTTTCCTCTCTTTTTCTAAGCTACTTCAGTGACTGTATTGAAGTGAACTGAAAGGATTAGCTTGAAAGTGGCAAGAAATCTGGCATGCAAAAAAATTTCCACCCCCCTACCCTTATTTCGGTTGAACTCTTCATTATACAGGGGCCCCTTTCCTCTTCTGAAAGGTGTTTTTCTCTGTCTCTCTCGTGCTGTTCCATGCTGTGCCAATACCAAACAAGGTGAAAACACAAAGCACGGAAGAATAGCTCCTGACACTGGCTCTTTCAGCTTTGTTCAACCTTCTGCCTTGCTAAACTGAGCACTAGGGAGATTACAAAACACTTGTGTGTTATTTCCACTTTAGCTGGATCTATCACTAAGCCTGGCAGTGCTGATGCTCCAGCTGTCCCATACCTTGTCCTGAGCTGCTTCCCCAAAGCTCATCGCCACCATGGGCTGCATGGCAGTACGGTGCTCGGAGCACGTTCTCCTCTTCCCGAGGAAGTCACAAGCTGTTTTCACTGCTTGTGGTGAGCACAGTCTTGCTCTGGAGTAATGTGTAGCTGGGAAAAATGAAGCAGCATGGAAAGTCACTGGGGGAAGAGGAGCAGAAGGAATGACTCAGCTCTGAACCTGAATTCAGACACAAATGAGTAAGAGCTCCCAAAATCAAAAAGATTCATGACCGCTGATACCAAGTCTCCATTCAGATGCGTTTCTATTTAGGAAGCTTACAACAAGAGAGAACCATCAGTTGCTTCGCAGCTCCCCACCTGGCCTGATGTCCATCCATTTCACACACACCCTTTTTTTTTTTTTTTGAATAATTAGGCAAACCAGCTGCATTTACTTTTCACAACAAAAGCTCTGTCTGCATATTGACAAGTTCAGTGGCAGTCCTACCCGAACAGCCAGCATCTCCTAGATAACAGTCTCAAAAAGGAGCAGGCCTGCAAGCCTGACCCCACGAAGAGCTGCGGGACATGCTGACAGCTCTCCTCTTCCTCTGCCCTATTCATTTCCCCACAGCCACCTCCCAGAAAAGGCTGGCAGAAATAAAAGGGGCAGCAACCAGAGGCCAGGGAAAGGTTTGGGGCTCCCATGCCAGCCCCACACTGAGCGGAGGGCTGAGTCACGGCCGCAGGGCAGCAGGACCCAAGTGTTTACACACCACGCTCTTCATACCATTGCAGAAGTGCTGCAGTGGCCACTCTGGTCCAAGCTCATTCCCCCTACATCAGTGACTTCAGAGCATGATTAGACAGCATAATCCCTGCTTCCTTGACTCACTTGCTCCTGCCGGGATGAGCAGCATGTTCACCATGGTAGCAGCATACTTTCAGGACAGACCAATGGGGCAGTCTGGGTACCCAAAATATGGGGAATGTTGTTCAAACACAGCTCATAAAGACACTACTGGGAGAGGCTTTTGAAAGTCTATTTACCAGCTGCTAACTACAGAAAATATTAAGGCCTTTCTGCACATTGTGAAGATACCCCATCCCTCAGTGCTGGTGACATGGGCATCCTTGTCAGAGCTGAGTAGCTGCCTGCTGCCCCCTCCTCTTCATTGACCAGGCCTTGCTGGTGGCCCGAGCTAAAACCATGCCAGCACCAGCTTGCCAGCATGCTCACAAATCCACAAAACCCACCCTGAAGACAGCAGGATCTCTGAAACCTGCAGAAGCAAGACCAGGATTTTTTCTTCATGCTAAGATTAACTGCATAAGAGTGCTACAAGAGCCATTCATCACCACCACCTTAAGCCTTTCTTACTGCGTATATCAACATGTCTGGGGCTGTGACTAATGTGAAAGGCACCACCCTATGAGAAGGGATAAAATGAAGAAACCACCAGTGACAAGCATCAAGTCAGCTTCGTTAAGGTGTTCTTTTGTTTTTAATATAAAGATTAGAATTAAATACAGACACTAAAAAGGCCTTTTAAGTCTTCTTCTAATAAAGACATGCAAAACTAAGTCAGTTCAGGTTTATTTCAAGACATCTTTAAAAGAAATAAAAATAATCTTCCGAAACACCCAGGCAAGTGACACAAACCCGTGATCCCACAGAGACTATATGGGTGCTAAGCCACATGTGAAATACAGTTTGCACATACGAAGTTCAGCACACAATAAACTTTAAGGAATTTCTGAGAACCAAGTAACATCAAACAAAAGACTAGCCGTGTTCACATCTATATTTACTTCTGCTGTTGCTATATTCAACTTCCCTGTAAGAAAAGGTGCATAAAAGAGCTGCACTGTCTGGGCATCGGCAGAGGAGAGCCCACCTTCTGTAAGGACCCATCCAACTGGGTCAGCCCAAGCCTGATAGCAGAAATGAGCAATAAAAAGTTTAACACTGGCTGAAATAATCCCGGATTTCATTTAATCTCCCTCCGAGTACTAAAAATAACAGAGAGCAATAAAATCTCAGATGGTGCATTTGCTAGAGCTGCTGTTTAATCTTGCTGATAAAAAAAAAAAAAAAGGCAACAGACCCCTTTCTCAGCTTCCTGACACTCAAAATCACATTTCTTTTTCCTGTATTGCCAGAATATCCACCTACTTCCCCAAATAACACACGTAAGGGCTATTTTCCTACACATAAACATGCCTTCTCTGTTCACAAGAGCAGAACTGGCTTTGGGAAAAAAAATATAAGAGTTACTAAAGCCAATAAAGTAGTTTCCTCAGCCACACATATGGCTTCTAAGTTTAATAGCAATTATGTCATTTTTATATATGATTCACTTGATGTTGTTTTTATGTGAATCATTTGACATATATAACTCAGGCAGATTTCTTAAATAAGCATATCACCAGAGACTAAATTACTAATCAATTAACCAAAAAGGTTTTTTTCTCCCCCATCCCAACTAGGCATGCAATTAAGACAGAAGACTAGACTTAGAAACACAGGCACTTTGAGAAAATGAGGTTTGATAAGCCACAGATTTTCATTTTGGGTGAAGGAAGGGGACTGCCAAGCAACAAATTGGGGGCCACAGTAAGCAAATAGATGAAAAAGAAAAAAGACCCGGCCTTCAGCTGTCCCCCTGGGGCAACCTGAGGAGCCTCCACACAGCACTCAAGGTTTCTCCAGCACAAATGTGACCACAAACACCTGTGGCTCGGTCCCAGCCTGGCTGGCAGGTGCAGAAGGGACTGACACCCCCAAATATGTGGGCACCGTGTTTTAATTCTCACTTCTCTTCTAGCTGGGAGATAACAGGAGGCCAGAGGTCAGCACCGAAGAAGGAAGGAAACAGCCTCGTCAGCGAGGTGTTTACAGTTTTCTTGCCTGACCCCCTTGTGCTCTCACCACAATGCACACCCTTCTTTCCAGAAGAAATTCAACGCCCTGCAACACCCCTTCCTCATTTTCAAACCGCTCCCGTCTTGGTGCCCAAGAACCTGCACCTCACCACGGGCAGCCGGCCAGCCCTTTCCAGAGCAGCCCCCTGCGCTTTCTGATCAGCCACCAGATAGGTTTTATTTCTCCAGCTTCACTGTTTTTAAGCATATTTCCATGAGCTTGGAGCTCAGTACACATAGGCGAACTACCTGACTCATTGCATTTATGGGGCTCGACTGAACCAGAAACAGGCGCTTTCCATACTGCCCTTGTTACTCTGCTAAGGAACAGGCATCTCAGAGGGCGAGCCTCTGCTCCTGCTGTAAAACAGCCTCAGGAACCAGTTACCATTTCTTCAACTCTAACCACATGCAAAGGTCCACACCTACAATAATTTTGTATAAAGTATTTCCTTCCATCTTATAAATCCCCCTAGTTAGCACGCAAGCAGGGGAGTCCTTGCTCACAAGAATATGGAAAGAAAAGATTTTGGTCCCAGAAACTATCCAAAGCAGCTTTCTCTGTACCTTGGCCAGTACCAGAAGAACAATTAAGCACACAACTAAGCACATTAACTCCTCTAAAACAACCTTATTTGCTTGTTTTATTTAAGAGCATGTTCAAGAGATTTACTCAAAGAAACCAAAGCAAACAGAAAGATCAGGGCTCAGGCACTAAACATCCACTATAACAATAGGAGGAAATGCAGTTTTCACCACTTTTTAAGGACAACAAGATCACACCTTTGCTTTCCCACATCCAGTAGCTGTTTTTACCTTAAGGACAAGCACACTTTCTTCTCTCCATGTCCCAAGAGGCACAGGCACCCAGCTCCCCTGCAGTCAGCCCCAACAAAGACACCCACCCTGGCTCAGGGTGCAGGAGCACCCCACCTGTGCCAGCAGCACTTGGCCAATAAGCCTCAGCAACACTGAACTTGATATCAAAGCTTTCTGCACCACACACACCTGGGAGCACTTCATGGAGGATCACAAGAGTCCACAACTAAAGCCAAGGCACCACCATGGGCAAGTGAGACATGAGGCTTAAGCGCGTACACCTGCTGAGAGTGGCAACAGTAATCCCCCTCCAGCGTGAGCCAGCACACTCCTCTCTGGTTCTCATTACCTACCAAGTGAGCTCGGAGAGGAGGTGTGCTCACACTGACATGAGTAAGTCCACAAAGTTTTTTCTTATAGCAGTATTCCTTTCTCCTGCCACCGGCTCATCATTTCAGGTGCCTACCCCAGCTGCTCATGCTCAGATGTTGAAAATTACCACTGATAGGAGCTCTTAATTCCTCGAAGTTTTATTCACTTTTATTCAAAACCTGTTTTTTCTCCCTTTTCCTTCTGCTGTAGAAATCTGACAATCTGGTTTTATAAAACAAATAATTCCCCAAAGACAGTTGTGCTGACAAGAATGAATACAGCCAGCTTGGCTCCCCTGAGATACAGCTTGTTAAAGGTGTAAAGCCTGCTGGGCTCTCTTTACCTGTCTGGTTAACAAATGTTATCGATCACAAAGTTGCAGGCAGGCAGAGTTCATGTCCTCCCTTGTGAGTGTCTTGCAGGACCATCCTCCTGGCTCAGGAGGCAGGAGCTTTGGCATCTGGGGCTTTCAGGGATCTGCATGTGCTTCTTAAAGCTTGGGGAAACATCATTCAAGGTCTTCTCCAAATTGAACCTCATGCCTCGTTTTCTCTGGTTAACTACACATACTTGATTAATACACCCCATGTTATCACAGCCATGTGGCCTGGTCTACCAGAAACTAGAGCAGAACATTAATGGTAAAGCTGTGGCTTTGCAGAAAACGTAATGGACAGACAGTGCTGTAAAAGGTGCCTATGCCACGCACCAAGCAGCGCATCTCCTGCTGTGTCTCCACCTTTCTCACCTTCCTTTCCCTGCGGCTGGCCCATCTGCCCTCAACTGGGAGCTGCGATTTCACACATCTCTACCCACCGTGTCTACCCTGCCAGCTGCGTAATCCTCAGGCTCTTGGTGATTCGCAAACCTGTGCAGCAGTTTCAGCGTGAGGTTTCCCACTGCTCCTGGGCAGCCCTGACTGCACTATTTTCCCTTGCGCCAAACCCACCTTTACCCATCACCAGCCCCAGAGCTTCCACCCACCCCTGTTTAAAGCAGTGTGGGCTCTGGATGGCAGTGGTGTGGGCTCCTCATGCTCCACACATGCCCTTCATGCCCAATGCCCTGATTAAACAGCCAGAGGAAAGCATCCTGCTGGCAAAAGAATTCTCAAGAACAGTCCTGGAGCCTAAAAGCTCCCAACTAGGAAACAAGCAGAGTGGAGCAAAATAAAGCAAAACCAACGAGTTAAGGAACATCGTTTCTTCCCCATCACTTCGTTATCCAATTAGGAAATTGGTTCACTTAAAATGTTGCTTTAAGCTGTGTAACAAAGATATGATAATTTCCCATTTTTTTCTCCTCCCCAGATTGATTGATGCTGCACAATGTGACAAAGTGGCCTAGATTAATTTTTAGGAGTCTTCCTAAAGTAAATTTCACATATTTAGTGAAATCGTGTGCTGCTACAATATATGATGGGCCTACAGAATGAGACAAACACACCCACCCAGGAAAAAGGATTCACTGAAATAATACCATTTCTAGGAATTAAAGTTATTGGAATTCAAGCCGAAACCCATTTCCTCTACGCAATCTTAATGTGATCCTCAGGGAGCTCTGAAATTATCATCTTCGAGTAAGTGATCTTTTCATGCAATTTTATTCTAGCACTATATCTAGGTATCTTCCCCATAACTTCTATGTCCACAAGCTTATTTATCTCCTTGCTAAAGTTCAAAATCTAATTTCCAACACAGGTTACTTACTGTAATAAACTGTACAAGCTTTAAAGTGACAAGTTGAAAGATACAATTTTTTAGAGTTATGAATTAATAGCCATATATGTCAAAGAAAGTGCCAACTTTTTCATATTTATAGATATATTATTGAAATGATAAAAAATGAACTGGGGAAAGAGAAAAGAAGTGAGGAGAACTACATATAATGAATCAAACATACTTAACAAGACATGTACAGACACTTTAGTGTGCATCTCTTTTATTACATTACATTAATCAAATTCTGCTAAAGACATCCATCTAAGCGAAGTGTCACAGTGATATTCTATAAAAACATTCTTTTGAAAAAGAGTCTTCCCTGACAGCAGTATCAACCACACTGTCTTAAGTGATTGTCAGGACTGCATTACTCAGAAATTAAGAGAATTTATGTAAGTGCCTCGTGAGCTCCCCTGAAGAAAAAATAATTTAATTGGAGCAAGTGTACAAACTCTGATAAAGGCTGGTAAAACACGGATAAGTGATTTAACTTAGAGAAGCATGAGCCGGGGGGGGGGGGCTCTGCTTCTTCCCTCTTTGGCTCACAGTATTAAGAGACTTGCTTCTTCTGGAAAATCTGGGAAGAAAATCCTCCCCGCTATTGAAATGGGGAGAATAGGAGCATTTATCTAATTTATCCAGCGAGATCTGATCAGTGAGGGCCCCATTTATTGTATTTTATTTTTTGAGTGAATTTAGGAAAGACAACAGAGGTTTCTTTGCCACGTGGACTTGGGCCCAGCTGTGTCAGTGTTGCAGTGACCTCTCCGACAGGATGGACACGTGGGTGGTGTCCCTGCATGGGCTTGAGGCGTGCATCATGTCTGGAACCATCTCCTGCTCTTGGGCAGGCCCTGCAAACCCACAGCTCCTTACAGGTAACATGGGAGGGGTTGAAGCCTCTTGTAGCCTTGTGCTTCATAGTGGGATTTATAATGGGTTTGTTGCTTTGAAAAAAATGAAATTAAATTTAATGGAATTAAAGTTTTGGTTTAATTTTTGTGTTCATTCACCTACCTTTTTTTAAAACATTCTGGCTTAGGCTTTCTTAACTTTGGCCGTGCCTAGAAAAAAAATATGAATACCAAAATTCCCCTCAAATAGTGAATTTGGTTTGTAAGAAACTACTCTCATGCTCTAGTGTCGGTAAGACACAGAAAACAAGGGGTGAAAGGTATTGCATCACTTCTTCTCCATTATTTAGATGCAATGGGATTCATAAATCCACTGAGGTGACATCCATTAGGTAGCATTAAGGTAGTGCTGGCATGCCCACTCAATGCTGGGCTGCCCACTGGGGGCTTGATTCTGCTCCCCTGCAAATGAAAGAAAAGCTCCTCAGGGCAATCCCTTAATGACGTGGCACCGAGTGTCCAAATATCAGACACAAACACAATTCAGGGGGAACAGTTTTATCTAAGTGATTCACCGGCAGATCACAGAAGCACTGATTTGCTCTTCCCAATTATTCCCTAATTTCACCATCAAACTATTAGCCTGGATGTTATTCAAAACTCAAAGTCAGAACTACAAAAGGCGAACATAAAAATTCACAATTTGCATAACTTATTAACTGAAATATGTAATTCATGTGACAGACAGAACATAAACTTCAAACTATGTTTTCAGCCACAGTGAGAGCTGTTTGATCTACACTGGTTAGTTCAGGCATCTACTCGGGGAAAAAAAAGCACAAACGCACACACGCAATTTGTCAAAGTAGTCAATGCAGTGCAATTTTGCAGTGAACTGTGTAAATACAGGAGAATTTTGAACACATCGAATGAAAATTCTGCCATGAACTCAAAGTAATATTTACCGAACATCCAGTTCGCTGTTCGCTCAGCTGCTCTTATCAATGTTATAATAAACTATAAATCCTAGCGAGCCCTGAGGCAACTTAACTGCTGTAGTGATGCTGGAGGGTGATTAGGAAAAAAAAAAAAAAAAAAAAAAAATGGCTAAAGATAAGATCCATTGTTTTTTTCATGGTTGTGCACATCATTTTTCTATTTCTGATGCTTTATGTGTGATAATCTGAGCTTCCTCAGAGGTAAATTCTCATCTAATCATAACTCCCCACACATCAACAGAACATATCCTATGTGGTCTAACAACAAAAAAACAGAGCAAGAAGTGCTTCATTAAGAACGTGGATTTAACCTACTGTAAGCTCATTCTTAGGCTGCAACAAAAGCCTCAGAAAAGGTGAAAATTAAAAGATGCCACCTAAAGAGCTCTCTAAAATTAGAATTAAATTAATTCTTCCTGAAAAAAACTCTAAAATGGATGGCGCTGAGAGCTATGAAGATGGGGCTATTTAAAAAAAAAAAAAAAAATGTATCAAACCAAGGGAAAAAGCAGCCCTATTAAGAAAAAGAAAAGGCTAGTATCATATTCTTCTGCTCGGCTTTATACCTATATCAAATGAAAACGTAATGACAGGGCCCATCTGACAGTGTGCTTGATATTATGCAGGGTGTTCAGCTGGATCGAGGGCGCAGCAGCATTAGGGTGAGACGAGGAAGGGTGCCCAATGCAAGGGCACAGGAGGTGCAGAGGGGTCACCTCTCATTTTGGTATCCCTGCATGATATCATTTTGATATCACCAAAGGAGATTTGGGGCTTCAAAGGGATGTTAGAAAGCTGTGTTAATAAATTCTGATACTTAGCTGCTCACCACTGGCAGGCAGGAGCATCTCTTGTCCCTAGTTTTGCGTTGGCACATCCCTACCCTGGATGGCTTCTGCCACCACAACCACTGCAAAAAAAAATAAATAAATAAATAAGGAGAGGAGGTGAGTTAATTAGTAATTACTTCCCCCTTTCCTGGTGTTTCCAGCACTGCTCAGCCCAGGTTGGCACCCCACGGCTGCAGCCCACGGCTCTCCGGCCAGCCTGACCTTTCCCATGGCGGTCCCCACGAGCCGCGTGTCACTCGCACGCGCAGCACTGCCAGGACCAGCCCCAGCGACTGGAATTTGTCTCCCTCTAAGTGACAGCTGCCATTTTAATGATCCGGCAGCGAAGGTGAACTTCATCTCGGGAGGCAGAGAGGGAATGCGGGGGGGGGTGGAAAAAAAGAATAAATGCATTTGCACAAGAAGCTCCTGAAGATCAGATGGCTGGGAAGCAATTTGGGGGTGAATGCTATATTTAAAAAACATTTTTAGCCAATTTAACAGATAACTTAACCAGTTGCTACGTTGCACTGATGTATGTTTATAACTCTGCATAAATGGTTCTGTATTAAACCGGCTGATTTTCAGCGGTCCCTAATGGAACCCGACTCTTCTCTGTCCTAATCTGCCTCGTGAGATAGTCCAACGACAGCCCCCTGTCAGATTACTGCACATTAAAAATCATTTCGGTGACTTTCCCCCTTCGTAATGAGATGGAGTGATTAGAGGAGCTTTCACAATTACGCCGCCGTTTTCCTTTAAGACACATATGAAAATTCCTTCCCTTTCTCAGCCCTTGGCACGTTCAGAGTTACTGTTCCCACTCACAGCTGTCACTACCATGCAAACTTAATAAATTCCATCTATGCATGACTTACTTAGCTAACCTCCATCCACCAGAGATATACGCTTCTTACTCAGACAAGCAGGACAATAACAGAGTAAAGCTTCAAAACAATAGCTCTCATGTTTCAAATATGTATAATATGGCACGGGGCTTATCCTAGTCCTGGTGATCCTACCCTACAGAAAGGAGCTTTTCTTTCATACTATTTAACTTCTGGAATTTCTTTTCCTGTGTGTGTTTGTTTGTTTTATTATTTTTTTTATTATTATTATTATTCAAAAGCAGTTTGAAAATGCACAGGACAACCAATATTGAAAAGAGAGCTCTTCCAGAAAACATAAAGGTTATCAGAGGAAGAATGAAATAAACGGAGAGGGTCTCCCGCCCTGAGCAGAACAGACCCCAAAACACAGGCAGCCAGATTCTGACTGAACCAACCTTTGAAATTTCCAACACCAAGTGAAACCCCTGGATTTTTTTGTGAATTTAAATCCTCATAACCTAGGGCAAAATCGGGCCCCAAACAATTTTGTCAGCAGTAAATTCATTGTGCGCATTGAACCCTACCCACGAGCAGCCTCAGGTCACACACCACACAGCAAACCTCTCCCCTCTGCCACCTTGTCCGCCAGGAGAGCCATCAGCACTTTTTGGAAGAGCTCAGCATTTTCCAGAATTAACACCGCGAGAGAAGTAACCACGTCTATGTTAAATAAATACTCCCAGATGCCAGGTAAAATGCACATCAGCGCGCATCAGGCAGCCGCACAAGGTATCTGGAGGCGGTGGAACAAAGTGTGCTTCACTTTGCATTAGAGCAGCGGAGCGCTGAAGCCTACAAGCAACAGAAAAATGCAGGACGCGTGATTTTACTAGGTGCTTCCTCCCAAGATGTCCTGGGGCCAGGCGCTGTCCTGGCTCCCAACCTACATAATTTTGATGAAATCAATGGGAGTTTATCAGTGTACCGTAAAATGACAGGAGCCAGATGCAACAGGATTGAACCTCGGCACAGGTGAGGACAAACAGCAGCAGGGCCGCTGGTGCTGGTAGTGGCTGATAACTCAAGCCTGGGGATGGGCATCTGAGAGGCTTATTAAGACCTTCAATCTCTTGTGGCCCAGTTTCTCCTATTGGGCCAGACCCCTAGACCTTATAAAATGATGGATTCCCAGATAGCTTTAGCCTACTATACATTGCTAAGGTGCATAACTGGAAGGAAAAAAATGCTTTCAGTAGATCCAGTGCAATTTTGAAGGTGTGAATCTAGAAGACGAGGATTTGATGCAGGCTATCAGCAAATATCTTTTCTTTGTGTTAATTTTATCCTGTTTGGGGTCAAACCTGAAGAAGGGGCCGTGAGCAGCGACGTTTGCCTGGAGCAGCTGTTCCTCTGCTGGCCCCGATCTGCTGATGGGAGACCTGTGGCAGGTCCCATGCCAAAACCACACACCTCATGCTCCCTTGCTGCGACCAGCCGTGATCCTGCGAGGTGCCCCTGCAAAAGGCGGGTCAGGGGAAGCTGAGGGCATTCGGGGAAGTTGCATGAAATCTGGCCCTTTTCCTAGAGCACAGCTTACTTACGGTATCTGCCCTCCTTTTTCACAGAAAGAGATTGCACAACAAGTGGGACGTGCAAACCTATCAGAAAGGTGTACTGTAACAAACATAGTTTTGAAATGCCATTTCTTACAGCACATTCATACAATTAAATTCTATTATAGTCTCAATTTCCACTCGGAAAATGGATGTCATAAGAGCGTGTATAAATTATTCACATCTTTACTAAATGAAGGGCTATCAAAAAATTGTCACAGGCTATCCATATGCAGTATGACTTGAGACACAATTGACAACGTAACTAATATTTTTAATATCAAAGTTATTCTGTAATTACAAGAACGCTGATATTTTACAGGATTAGTTAAAGTGGGAAGGTAGGAAGACTGGTAAACTTGGCAAAACCTTCGGGCTTGGTCCCGCATCCTTCACACACCCAAAGCCAGAAGCGCGCAGTGCTGTTACGGCCCGGTGGGTACTTTTGGGTATGCACAGAATGAAGAAATAGAGCCCCATAGTGGTTAATCCCCAAAGCTAAAAATAAAAACAAAACAAAACCCTACTGAAACCAAAGCCTTTTAAGCTGCTATCTCGTATTTTAAGCAATTTATTAAAATGTTAATTATCTGAATGACATTATGCTCGGATAGAAGGGGAAAAGGCATTTTGAAAATTGTGCACTTTTTTAACTGGGAGGGTAATTCACAGATTTTTTTCCAAAATGACAATTTCTTTTTTATTCAGCAGCTTGAACACTAAGTCGGAGCACTCTTCAGACTGCAAATATAGCAATTATCCCAAGTAATGCTTTGACACTGTTACCACAGGCAAGTGGCCAAAGTGCATCAGCAGTCAAAATATCTAAGCAAGTTAACAAGCTCCTTTTACTCTCTGCAGAGCAGGAGAAGAAAGGGAATCCAACCCCTGAGAAATGTGAAAATAAAGGAGAGAGAAAGGCTGCTGGTGTTTGTTAAAGGAAACGGTGTCGCTGCCTCGGCCTGATCAAGGTGCGATGCCCGCGTCCCTGACAGATGTCCCCGGCTGGGGCTGACGGCGAGGGCTTCTCCCTGCCTAATGACCGGCTGCGCCCACCCGGCCTCACCACCGGCCCGCACCTTGCCCCCGCGGCCACTCGCGGGGTCCCCGCTCGCTCTCGGCCCCCTCGGCCCCGTTTTTTCTTTTCAGCTCCGCTTGCAAAATGCCCCCACATGTACCGTACAAAAGGCATCTAAACTCATTAAGTAAATTCCCAAAGAACTATTAACAAATCATTTTGCTTCGGCCAGAGATATCAGATTTAATTAGGTGAGCGGTGTTGATGGGGTGCAAAAACAAAAGGCATCTCCTGTCTGAAAAGGTTCAGGTCCTATGTAGGCCCCATTCTTCCCTCTATGGCACAGACAATAATTGAGTATTTTTTTTAAAGAGCATAGGGATGAAAAGAGGAGTCTGTGTTGCAGACAAAAGCCTTCAACTAAGATTTGTTTTCCTTTCTCACCAGGTGACTTAAAGGGAAAAAATCTTCAGCTGTACAGAAGCGGCTATAACCTACAGCGCGAGCACAGTGACGGAGAATATAAAACAGCTCTAACAAGCATAATTTTTGCAAGCGATTAATCAAAATGCATTTAGCCAGTCATTTCCAATGATAATCAAAAGACCTGCTTAAAACAATAATCATTTGGCAATAATAACAGTTGTGCTCCTTCAAACGCCAGCGGGCCGCGCTGCCCGGCAGGAGCCACCCCCGCCGTCCCCGAAGCGGTGGCCCAGGGTCTGCGGGGTCTGGTGGCCACGATGGGCCACCAGGTTGCCCAGACAGATGCCCCACATGGCCTGGCAATGCGAGGGAGCAACAGCCCCCCGTTCGTTTCTTCTCTGGCTTTAAATCTTCGGGTTAATGCTACGCGGAGGTCTTGCCAGTTGTCGGTTTAGAGCAGTATTATCTGGGTGGTGGAATAATACCACCGCATTACTCGGTGTGTAATGGGAATTTTTTTTTTTCCTAACGGCTTCCAGAGGCTTCGGGGATCACACATTGTTCAGGGAAAGAGTCGTTCCCCTTTTAAACTACATCTTCAAATTAAGAGGCTTAAGAAATACTAACAATTGACATATGCCTTTGTGGTACCAGCTATTCCTGAAGACCTCTGAGCAAATTCCTCCTCTCTCCTTCCCTCTTGCCTTGCAACAGCTCTGAGATGAAAAAAGCAAATCCCGCGTTAGGCAGTCAGCGTGTCAGATCTGAGACCACTCCGCATTCGGAGAATATATCTTTATAATTTAAGGCTTACAAGGAGCATGCACCAATTAACGCTGTGCAACAAGCCTTTGGTACAAATCATCATTAAATAAACACGCCAAAGCTTTTCAGAACCAGAAGCTACAAATGATAACAAAAGAAGTCAGCAGATCCAGTGTGAAAGCTCCAAAACCTCCTCCAAAACGTCCTCCCATGCCATTACACGAGCTACACAAAAAGCAGTGCCTTGCAGAGCTGCCATGAGCAAAAAAAAATAATAAAAATAAAAAAAGGGGGGGGAGTTAAAATCTGCCGTTGTGATTTTTAATCATTGGAAAACATTTAATGGACTGTATTATATGCCTGTGAGATGTAAGCACTGCAGTCCGAGACAGGAAGAGTAACAGGACACTCTTCCAGCCCTGAAAGTCAACAAAAAATAATTTGGAAGTATTTTTAACTTATTTTATCTGAGCCCCTGACAGTTAATTTGGTGTGAAAAACTGCAACAGTAGAAAACAGATGTTAAGGGGCAAGCATATAGTTAAGGTCAAAACAAACATAAAACACAGCTTCCATTTCTAAGGGAAAAAAGATTTGTCCAGCAACAGGTTTTATGCTAAACCTGCTTTTTTATTGTTCTGCTTGTGATATCTGTAGACTACACAATGCAATACTGTCTGCCATAGTGCAATACCTCTCAGCACTAGTAATTTAAGACTTTCTTCTCTGTAATACACTAAACCATCATAACCTGTCTCTTCCTATTTAGTTTAACCTACAACCACCACATACTGATTTGGCTGTGTGTGGCTTTCTCTATTGCCATTTATTACTCCGCTCGACTCCTGAAATTCTGTTTGCAATTTAAGGCCACAAATTAGAAGCGTAAGTCATCTGTTTCCTATAATCCCCCTGTCAGGGCTGGAATCACATTTGGAGCTCAGCACCAAGCGCGGTCCTGGGCCGCCGCTGCCTCCCCGATTGGCCACGCGGGCGAAAAGCTGCGCTGGGAATAAATAACACCCAGCCCCGCGCGGCCGCCGGCGGCGCGGAAGGGCAGCGGGAGAAGCCGCCCGTGCAGGAGGGAGAAATGCTATTGCACATTGCCCTCACCCTCGGAAATATCCTAACTGCAGGATGGGGGATTGCTGTGGGGTTGGGCTTTTTTTCTTTGTATATATATATATTTTTTTTTTTTTTTTTTTTTAAAGCCGTCACATAGGGATGCTCATAACTTGCTCGCTCCAAGTCTTTGGCGAGTTGTGCCACCTTTGTCACACGGCACATTTTCTTAGTCCTGTCTCTTGCTGTCCTAATTAACTGTTTTTCCCCCGTGTGGCAGGCACTGTACGCAGCTAAAATGGAGATTCTAACACACTGGCTCCATTTTTCTCTTTTTTTTTTTTTTCTGTAATTATTCTAATGAATCCATGCATTTGTTCCTTTGATGCCAATGGAAAAAGATTTTAAGTATGGAGATGAGAAATCTTAAAAGCAGATCTTTTTTTTTTTTCTAACAACAAAACCTTAGTTTAAAAAAAAAAAAAATCATTCAAACATTTGCTGTTCTGCCCAAAATTTAAATATTATTCACTTTCCTTTAAGGCATTTTAATAGCAGCTCCTGACCGTCACTGATAGGAGCAAAAAGCTGTCAGTATTTCATACATTACATTATTTGAAGCTTTCTCTTTATTGCCCTGTGAGTAAGACAGCATATCCTGTTACAATCTGAAAAGAGCAAGAGAAAGCATCTGTAAGGACCCCAGTTCAGAATAGCAGTCGGTGGGAAAAGCCTCTCTAGCTAGCAGCCCAATGGGAGCACTGCTCTGCTTGGAGTGAGGGAAAAAAAAAAAAAAAAAAAAAAGGCAAAGAAAAATAAAATAGATGCCATTAATAAAAAATCATCTAACTGACTCATATTTACTAATAGATATACTTTTCCACAGGCTTTGAACTTCTAACAAGCGAATCAACTTGTTTTAAGCAGCACGCTCTGGTCGTGTAGACAGCCAAATGCTGAGCTCTGCACTGTGATCCAGGCTGAGCTGCAGCAAATATTTTTTTCCCTTGGATTTAAGCAAAACAATAAAAACCTTATAATTTTTGTTTAAGTTAGAGGAGTCCTAAAAAAGAACATTCCACTGCTCTTTGTGCTTCTGTAACTTAAAAATTGGCTGTGCTTTTAAGTGAAATTTGGCAGGCTGTTAGTCTACAATGTGACTAGGATATTTGGACATAACAAAATTGGCCAAGATATGATATTTTAAATGGAACTACTGTTCATGCAATTTCCTAAGGATTTTTTTTTTTTACTATGCATTTGGTATTACAGTTTTATACACACAAATAAATACGTATTATGAGTCCATAATATACAAATGCAAACTATTGTCAAGATGCATTTACAGCCCGGACTGTGATGATTCCCGAGCAAAAAGGCGCTCTCATAATAATGAATGCCCATTATTATAAATAAGCACACAGTAGAAATAACTCATGGCACACAAAAGCACACGCAAACCACTTGGTTTGTTCCAGAGCTCAGACACCAGCGCTACTATTGCCGAGCTCTGCGTTGGAAGAGCAACTGGAGTCCTGCCATAGAAATGAGCAGCATGCTAAGGAGCAGATGTTCCTCTTTGGAGAGGTGGGGGAAGTCTTCACCAAAATGTTGGTGGCCCCTTCTGGCTTGCCGAGACAAGCCAACTGCCAAGATGCTGCCCTGGAACTCGGATGGACCTGTCTCCTGAAAATCTGGAAGCTATAGGAGGTGTATCTACACCAGCGGTAAAAAACACTTTGCAAGTCATGTTCAGACACCATTTCAAATCTATGGCAGGGGCGAGGAGACTTCTTCTCCTCCACTGAAACCTCACACGCTTCCAGAATGACACGCGCACTGACCGTCTCGCTGGGTAGAAGCAGGGCTGGAGCGTGCCAGGTTCCACACAGACAGACACATGGTGTAAAGTCAAATTGGCCATTGCTTTTATTAATTACCAATTGAACCAAACTGAGCAACTTAACCCCGGGCCTGGAAGCAGTGCCAGCTCCTCTGCAAGCGATGCCACCACTCAGCCTCCCCCAAAAGCCACCGAGGGCTGCCCGTCTGCCTTGCGGCTTACCCCGCCGGCACGTGCTGCGCAGTCCCAGCCGCCGCACTGCGGCTCCATGAGCAAGAAAAGCTGTTTCTGCTCCACTGTGTTCGCTCAACTCTATACAAATCAAAGAAAAATTGTATTCATTTCACTCGTCCCAGGGTTATGAATTAAAAAAGATGGCGAGTGATTTGCCATATGAAAAACACAAACGTATTTTACATAGTAGCACACATAAACTGCATCCCAAGATGCATTATGCATTAAAATACACAGCAGCAACCTGGGATGCATGTTAGAGGCAAGAGTGTTTCAAAACCACCATGTTGTGAATAGGTGAAAATATTTAGCCACAAAGCTGTGGCAATACTTGCTCTGCTGCTGTCCTGCAGGTAATTAGGGTCAGTCAGGGCACGGCACTGGGGCGAGGGGATCTGGAAAAGAGATCTGCACCTCCTGCCAAGCAGAGCACCTTGAGGAGACGTGGGAAATGCCTTTGGTTTAGAAGGCATGGAGAAAATAGGGAGGTGAACAACTACAATGATAGCTCAGGGAGAAAAAGGAGAAACAGAAATGGTTGAAGCAGTACAGGAAGTAGGAGAGAAGGAAAGGAAGGTGATCTGTGGCCCTGGATCAGTTATCAGTCATCATAAACTGATGGTCAGCTTTTGCTCACTAAACCAAGTTGCACAAAACTGTGGCCTTTACAGTAATCCAAACAGCCCTGGGGATGCTATTTGGAATAAACCAGAGGGAGTGCATGAGCAGTTTGGAATTAACAACACAGTTTTGACTTAAAAATGTATTTTTGAATTAAGCAGGCTGTTCTGCAGTGGAGCCTAAAGTCACCTGCGGACACGAAATTGTTTTCGTCCCGTTCCTCAGAGCACAGAAAGTGATGGGCACAGGGGTGGGGGTGAGCAGGGACATCAGGAACGCAATCCAGTCATCGTTCTGGGCTTCCCAAGCCCTGCAGGAAACATCCCAAATCCACACAATGTTCCCCAGCGCTATGTTTTGCCTATGGATCTCCAAGTGATCTGACAGATGTGTAAATTCACACCGAGCCAAAGAACTGCCCCGGGATAATACAGCTGTGCACGCTAAGGAGAACAAGTTATTCCAGCATTAGCTTGTGGACAGAAAAATGCCTTTTAACCCACCTTTTGCTTCCAGGTGTACAGTTGCCTGAGGTCATTTGGGGCTGGTTTCGCTCCATTGCGGTCAAGATGACCCCCTTTTTTGCCCATTAAAAACTCAACTGCAAAAAGGAAGATTTTCTTCTCTCTCTCTTTTTTTTTTTTTTTTTTTTTTTGCTAATAGAGTGAGTGTTTAACAGGCAATGCAAGGATGAGCAGATTTTCTTAAATGCCAAATGTTGATGGATACACAGTGCAGAGACGCTAGTATCATAGGCTGTAAATGTCACTTAGCCTCAAGTATCCCTCTGTCCAACACTGTTATAACAAGGTGCTTTTAAAATTGGAACAGGATTTACACCAGAGAGGTGTGAAGCGAGGATACATTTTTTTACCCAGTGATAGCTCAT
Organism: Netta rufina; assembly: GCF_964035555.1. NCBI lineage: Eukaryota > Metazoa > Chordata > Aves > Anseriformes > Anatidae > Netta > Netta rufina. The sequence continues at coordinate 36,695,113 of NC_140129.1, read as the reverse complement.
CAGCATGTTACAGAAACCTGGCATGGTTCTGGCAATGCTAGAGAGTTACTCAAACCCACAGTGATTTACAGGGGTTGCTCTTAATGGTTGCAAAAGGAGCTATTACTGGATGTCCCAAAAGCAGCTTTGAGCATAATAGGCTGGTTTGTGATACACCGATCAAAGTAGCCAAACAATCCGGAACATATTAATTACAGACAGAAAACAGATTGTTCCTAAAAATACAGCCTTACTCTGTCTTTTCGTGGAAAAGCAGTTCCTCAGTAGGTGAAGAAGTACACAACAATTTGGGCTCCAAACCAATCCACGTGCATCTTCAGCAGGGTGCAGTCAGCCGCAGCCACTCCCTTCTACCAACATTTACCAGACAAAGTTATTAACCCCACATTAATCATTGGTTACAGTCATCACGGAGTCATATAATAGCTGAGATTACAACTCTGGAGATGGGGTGCAGTTAAAAAGGGTTGGAAGGACAAATAAATGCTTATACCACACAGATTATTACTTCAAATCAAAAACTTGTTTGTTTGTTTTGTTGTTTGTTTTTTTTTCCAGGCACATGACCTCACTACATCAAAACTACTCAGAAAAAAAAAAAAAAAAAAAAAAAAGTGTCACTTTCAGGTCATTTTCAGGTATTTGGGATAGGGGGAGGGGAAAGGGAGAGAAGAGGAAACATATTCCAGTGGTAAAGGCATCAGATGCTACCTGTACCCCGTTTGTTAATGTTGCAAGGAGGGAAGGGAGATGGGCTGGAAATATTTCCTTGCTCTGGAGTATGTAATTGAGGCTCCAATTTGTTAATCCTTGTAAATCACTGTTAAATATCCAAGCGACCAAGCCATTATTGCCTAGGACAGACTAGGGTGTTCACACCATGATTTTTCTTTCCCTCTGGATCCTCTGGAGGTGCTTTATTAAAAATCTCTGAATTTGCAAGTCCCTGGTTGTGGAGCCAGAAATGGGGTAATGAGAAACTACTGACTGGAGTGCTCATCTGCTCCCAACACAGATGTCATGACCATGCCCCTATGTAGGGAGCTCGTGGTGCCAGGAACAGCTCAGACACAGGTCCTGCTCCTCCCTGGTGGGCAAGGTACTTGCAGGGACTCTGAGCAGCACAGGAATGCCTCCCTAGCAGGGATCCTGACCAAAATCCAAATGTGCCAAGCTGAATGCATCCTAAGGACACGGTTTCCCTTTCTCTGGACTGTGCACCGAGCGTTTCTCTTCCCAATCTTTTCTCATACCACTGCTAACCTAGAGACAATGCTGAGCAACATGCTGCTGGCTTTCAAGTGGCGACTGAAAGCTTCCCTCATTCATTCCAACAGAGCACCAAATGGGAAGATTTATACTGCAGGGCCAACTGTGTGAAGCTCTCTACAGCCGTTCTCCACTCCAAAGCCACCTCATGAATGCTCTCAGGGAACAGGGCAGCGTGTGTCACGTCAGGGCATTTCACCAGCACGGCAGGACATGCCACAGAGCAGTAGTGAACATGCAAGACACACACACAGAAAAAAAAAAAAAAAAAAAAAAAAAAAAAAAAAGGAAAACAGGCTGCTAGTTACTCTTCAGAACATGAAGGTAAATGTGGTGTTCACATTGCTTTAACCTACAAAACACAGCATCTCTCATGATGCTTTTTGGGTTTATTATCATAAAACTTCATGCAGGAGCAGTGGAAGTAGTTCCATTTAATAAGATAATAAATGTTTTTGAATGACCTAAAGTGGTGCTCAGATTACAGCATGAAAACTAAATTCCAGGAGGAAGGCTACAGATGGGAGCAAAAATCCCCACAGATTATCCTCAAATATTCTGGAGGATCTCTGTCTGTTTACCCCTTTATATAAATAAAGCATCAGCTAACTAGCAAGTATAATTTTAATTACAGAAACATAATCACGGATAAGGTGCATGCTCTGCAGGGAAAGTTACATTATTCAGGAAAGCACTGCCACACTTGGGATCCTTGGCATAAACAAACCAAAAGTCCACTGTGGATATTCAAAAAATGACCTTAAAAGGCAGAATGCACTCTGCTCATCTTTTTATGAATAACTCTCCTTATTGATCACCTCCCTGTACTTAATACCTAGGAATTTCTTCTCTGAAGCTTTGATTCTACAAATTATTCTGCATTATAATGTGAAATCATGTTTAAAACTGAACCAAGGGTAAGTGCTTTGCAGGAGGACTGGGGCTGAATCTCTCCATTGGACACTGCAGCTCCTTCACATCTGAGGGCTACATGTATTTCTGCCCAACTTGGGCAGCCTTTGCTCCCCACAATGTTGGCAAAGCAGGTCTCTACTCTCCCTCACCTCTGCCTTTCCTTGCTGCCTGTTTATCTCCTAAACGGTTTAAATCCTTATGTCTGTCCACATGGCCCTCCTGATCCCCCTCGGGCATCTGTCAGCAAACCAATCCAAAATTCCCTTCGTGCTGGTTGTGTTGGCCAGGTTTCCATACCCTGCATCAGAGTAAGCAAGTTTTAATGGAGAAGATGTCATCTCCGAGCAGTTGCCATCCTCTGGGGTTCTCCCATCCCATCCTTGAGACGCCCACCTCCCCAAGCAGACTCATGCTGTCCCCAGAGCAGCTGTCCCCTACGCATCCCGTGGGTCTCACTTCTTTGCTGGGTTCAGCCAAGCTTCTCTGCCCTTGTCGGGGTCAAATTCTGTCAGCTTTGGGATTTCAATCATTCTCTCCAGTGCCAACTCTTTTCAAAGGAAACAAATACAGATGCTTTGTACAAAGGAGAGAATGAAGGAAAACACCCGGCTTTTGATTTTATTGATATATATCAATGTAAACAACTTCAAGGAGTGCTGCTTAGAGAACATGTTATTTGTATGGCCTTTTCCATATATATAATTTCAGACTTTGTGAACATTTTAAATCTGTTTTTATCGTCAAGAGTAGAAAACCAAAAATATAACGCTAGGTGACCTATAAAATTTTCTACAGATGGAGGCAACCTTGCTAATTGGCCTCACAGACTCAGATAACTGACTCAGATTTCTTAAATTAGACAAAGCCTGGTGTTAATGACAATACTTATTGCCCAATCCAAAAACCAAAGTATGTTTTGCCCTTGATATGTAATCCATAATAAATTTTTAAACAAAATATGCGATTTCCAGCGTTCAGAAAAAAACTTTCAAACATATTTCTTCTCTAGGCACCTCTTCAACGTGGAACAAGATCTTCTGTAAATGATTAGCACCAGCCCTCCTCTCCTTGCGTCTATCTTCTGGCAAGTCACAAGTGCCACCTCCCCCAGTGACAGAGCCAAGCCGACCAGAAGGAAATAGGGCTGCTGTAGTTTACAATATCTCTTAGCACAGTGACAGAAAAACCTCCGTTTGCACCCTCCAGCAAAAATGCAGCCATCCTCTGCACACCACTGTGAGCGACGTCCCCGCAGAGCCACAGAAAATAACAGAAACTCAGCAAAGAGGAGTTGCTGCAATGCAGCTTCTGGATACAGCCAGCTATGCCTCCTTCAGGAGGGCATGAGAGCAAAATTTTGTTGGCCCAGTCCACCTCCAGGCCACATCTGTCTATACTTAGCATTTGAACTCTACAGAAATCTGCTTTTTAGGACATGTATATGATAACTTGGATGGCATTAAAGTAATTTTACATTTTACAGCATCTGCTACCTGACGTGCCAAAACAACTGGCAATTTCTGTATCTTATTTCAAGAGAATTTGGCATTTTTCTGCACTGGTTTCTTCAGGCATACGTGGTGGATTCACTTACCACTGAAGCGTGGCAACCTCTAGCGCAGCGCGCGTTAACTCCTTCGCAGCACAGGACAACACACGACCCCTTTGCACTGGAAGTGAAAAACACTGTAACCAATTAAAATTGCATGGAAAATGAACGCAGGCAAAATTTAATTATCCAAACTGGAATTTGTCTAGGACATAAAGGCTAACACCCATATGGTTTTCAAAAAAGGCACAGTCTCTATAATGGCCATATTTAATATTTTATATATGACCTAAGGTTAAATATGAAAGATCTGCTATAGATCAATTATAACCCACTGACGTACCCTTGAAAATGAGGAAAACAAGTAGTTTTCTAGCAATGCTGAAGAATGTTACAAAACATCAAAGACCTTGCCCCTTTCCTGATAATACCAGGCACGGATGGAGAAGGCTCTCCTGATCATCACCTAATGAAACAGTAATGAGCATGGCGGTCATTTCCCTGCTATCTCATTACGATACATGGCGTCGTGGTGGGTTTCCCAACAATAGCTCCTCGTGCACTGAAGAGAAACGAAAAAATGTCTGACATCTACCTAATGTCAATTTGGGGAGAAAAATAATAATAATCCCGTAAGACTATCTTATATCTTTTGGAGAATAACAATCTTCCCAAAACTGCATTCTTGATTTAAACATTGTGGACCTGGTTGTTAGCTGATCCATGTCACTGGACCTTGAGTGCTACTTAATTGTTAAAATCACAACAAATTACCTGAAGAGGAGATGGCCCAATGGATCTTTATTCATAGAGTGTCATGGCAGAAATCCTTTTTCTCCAGGAAATGAGGATTTTGTTGCTTATGCCCCAGACACTTTGACCTGAGCATTCTTTTCCAGAGGTCCCCTGAATTCCGTGTAGGAGAAATCCTGGCACTGGCAGAGGAGTTCACATGAAAGAGTTAACGTGCTTGCAGTCACTAGATGCAAACACGAATCTTAGCGAGTCCTGCTGTAATGCGGCTCCCCTGATTGCCTCAAAAAGACAAATTTCTGTTACAACACGGAAACATTATAAACTAAATTCACCAGAGTCCCGTTGTGCCTTAGCTAGAGAATATGATTCCTGTATTAAGTGCTTTTAATTTCAGTGCTTGGGAACCAGTTTAAAACTGTCTGCTAATTTGCAGCACTGTAGCAGTTGCGGTTTTGCTGCTGGAAGCAGTGGCAGAAGTTCTTTAATGTGCCTCTTCTTGTGCCACTTTGCTCAGAGATGAGCCTAGGCAACTCTCCACCTGTCCTGGCAAATAAATCAGCTGTGTGAAGCCCTGGCAGGTGAATTTGTCTAGCCTTGATATACTCGTGATACAAGTGAATGCTATATCTGCTCAATATTTTTGTCAGGAACGAGCTTCTCTTCTGCTTTCCATCACCTGCCCTGAACCCCACAGAGCTCAGCCCATCTTTGGGACACCTGCCTGCAGCAAGTGAGGTCCTCCCTGGATAGGTGATGCTTGACCTGGTTTCATTTCCAGCTCTCCCACCCTGAGAGCCTACCTCTCCCCATCTCCCAGGCTGACCACCATCCCTCTTAGCTGCACCAACACAACCTAGAGATGCTGACCTGCAGGTCCCCGAAACTTCAAAACCAGGCACCGACTGAGAGCACTCTTGCAAAGTGTGTTGGATGTCTCTGTCTACTGTCCAGAAGGACCATGTGTGCCTGCTCAGCACCGCCCCTGCAAGCATGAACCACCCGCCTCTCCGCTCACCTAACTCATAAAAATAGCTGCTGCTTGTCCTAGGTACTGACCACAATGAAATACTTGAAAAACATGCAAGTGACCAAGTACTGAAATACTTCCTGTGGGGAACATCAAAGACATTTCAAGAGGATGTGGTCCCCTGTTCCTCTGCCTACCATCAACTCAAAAAAAAATTCACAATGTTGTTGAAGGTTATGTGATGTAATCTGGCTCAAGGTGGTAAGTACTGAAGGCTTGGGGAAGAAAAAATCCTTAAGTTCAGTACTCAGTAGTAGATATTTCACCAGAATTTATTATGGCAGGTGGAAGTAGGGTAGATGACAATGACCTGTGCACCATAAACTTGGAGGTGTGCTTTTTTTTCCTGTGCAAGTGAATTATTTTCAGGTAGTTTAACATATCCCTGATTGTAATTACCAGCCAGACCAAAATCACCCTGAACGTTTGACCTGATTAGCTCCATTTCTTTGTTTAAGAACAGATTTACTTGAGGCTGGTGCAATATGTGAAAGGAACTTGGCTCCACTGCTGAGAACAAAAATTGAATATTAATTAATTATATATATATTTTTTTAAATTACTGTTGTGTCAGAATCTTAAAGTAGGGCATTTTTCTGTGTCAGGAAATGCTTTATAAAAATGCATCTTTAAAATTTAAGAAATAAAAAGGGAGAAAGAAGGAAAAAGAAATCATTCTTCTTCAAATTGAAACCAGCATAAAATATTACCCCAAAAGACTGGGGCTGATTTCTTTATAAATGAGCAGAGCGTTAGAACCATGGCAAAGGCAAATTGGCCTACAAGAAAACTGACAGCTTTATAGCCCCTGCCTCTGATTGAAATGTTGGGAAATCTCCTGGCAATTCTCCCAGACATCCAGGTAGAACAGTGAGTTCACTGATTATGTTAACTAAAACAATCTGGCTTTGCACAAACGCACCTCAGCCCCAGCCAAGTGTGAAGGCTTATCAATGTGCCAGACCAAGAAAAAGACCTATTTACCTGCAGAGAGCAGATTGGTGACGGCGCTGTGCAAAACAGCCCGGGAACGTCAGCATGCGGTGATTTTTATTTTATTTTAATTTTTCGACGTACAGCCTAGATGAAGGCAACGAGCCCTCAGTGGGACTGCGTGGGTGTTAAACGAGAGCACAACCCCAACCGATGCGTTTAAATGCCGGTAGCAAGCATTAATAAGCAGAAAGACCATCCTAAGGAGCACGGTGTTAAAACGCAGATGGGCAGGGAGGAAAAAGCTTGCTTTTGGGTGAAAGAGAGGGTGTTGGACTCAGCCTAGCCCTCATTCATTATCCTCCTGGCCAGCCGCGGCGCGGGCGTCCTGCTCTCGGGGCTGCGAGCCGGCACGGGAAGAAGGGAATTGTTTATGTTTTCCAGGGGAAAAAAATGAAAGCCGTAATAAACCTAAACAATAAAGATTACAAAAAGAAACAACGCTGTTAAGTGGCAATCTTCTGAGGTGAATGCATAGCTGAATGTTATTTTAAACAGCACATAACCCAGGGAATTATGATGTTGTTTACACAGGCCTGTCTCTTGGAATCTGTATATGTTTGGAGTTCGGTTTGTTATATGTCGTGGTTAAGCTCTCCAATATGTCTGTCTTCTGAAAAAGAAGCCTACACTACGCTGAAAGTTAGCCCAGCAAGTTAAGAATATGGAAGAAGTACCTTAAGTAACGTCCCTCTCCCCAGAGATGCCCTTGGTAGCAGTCACTAATGCAATCAGATATCTAGGGTTATTTCGATTGCCTGCCAAAACATCACTCATGTCTATTAAAGCATCCTGAAAAACACCATTACATCAATTCCAGCAATGGCATAATTATTCTTCTTTCTGGAATGTCTTCTGAAGTGAGTCACCCTGCCGGCGTGGGATTTCGCTGGAAAGCGACTGCAGGAATGTCCCAACGGCCATGGGGTGGGGTGGGGGCAGCCAGAGGCACCACACGGTGACACCCCCTTGCCAGCCACCAGCCACTGAGCCACAGCCCCCTTCCCAACCATGTGGAGCCCCAATGTGCGTTTCTTCCCCCGCGGAATTGGCTAGAAACTCATCTGCACAACGTTGAACCAAAGCAAAGCACTGACGACTGTGACTTTGCTGAGTAACTCGGGTTTCTCCTTAAAAAATGTGAGCAACAAGCTTCTAGGAAGTACAAGACATGGTTGCAATAGCTTATCTATTAAAGAGCTCGTCTGTTTACCACAAGTCATTTGGGCTGCAGCTATCTAAGGACTTTCACATGGTCAATCCAAACTGCACCTCCGTGGTCCGCTGCAACGTGACTGCCACCGGGCCGGCAGCATGTGCGTCATTAGGAACAGAAGGATTATTACAGTCCTATATTTTGAGAGTTGACAAAAAATATAGAGAAAATCTGTATGAGAAATTCTGGTTTTGATTAGGCTAGTGTAAACCCCAATTTCTTTGATGTCAATGGATCATCTAGCTCAACACTCACACAACAGAGGAGAATTTGGCCCTCTGCCTTCTCCTTTAATCTTTCAAACAGAAAAGTTTAACTTGATGAAATTCTGCTTCCTTGCAGGAATAAAACTGGCTAGAATAATGCAGTATTAAATTTGCATTTTAAAAGAATAAAGAGCATTTGACGTTATCACTGAATAACCACATAGATCAAAAGTCATCCCTAACAGAACTACATGTAGTTGATTTTTACCAGGAATGGACACATGCCATTGCTTAAAAAGAGAGAGGAAGAGAGAGAGTGTTTTGCTTCATGAACACCCAAACTGTTCCTCTCCAGCCCCATGAAGCCATGCTAACAGGCTTGTGATGAAGACCTGGCCTCGTTGAAATCCAGTTCCCAACAACTTCAAAATCTGTGTCTTTTAAACTAAGTTATTTTTGCTAAACATTTGCTGAGTCCACATGGATGACAAAATAAGCCATTTACACATCTATCAGATAGATCCTAATATCACAGTGAAAATAACAGTATGGGACAGGCTCTCAAAACAGATCCTTTCAGCATCCTAACACATGGGAAAAAATGGCAATTGAAATGCTGAATAGTCACTTGCATCACCATCCTAGACATGAGGACAAATGTGACATTGATCTTCATTTGTTGTGGGAATGCCTGTTTGATGCTGTTTATTAGGGAAAAAAGAAGAAAAGACAAAAAAAAAGTCTAAACTTTCACTCCTAGGCTCAAAAAAAAATTATCAAATTGAGAAAACAATTTTGGAGGGATGAAAAGATGAAAAATGTGTTTTCTATGCAACACTAATATTAACAGAATATCTTCACTATCAAGCTAGTTAAGTTGGTTTGCATGGGAGGACACTGGACCATTTCACAGAGAATAAGTAAACATGGTCCAGAGGCCCTCCCTGCTCCAGCAAGCAGAGAAAATGCTATTAGGTTATATTTTGGGTGTCTTAGCTTGTGGAAAGTGACATCATCCAGAAACTGCATGCTGCCCTGAAAGCGGTATCTCAGAGAGCCACAAAGAGCCATGTTAGAGGATTTGGAGGAGGAAGTTGGCAAGGGTGGTGATGGGAACAATACATCTTCTGCTGGAAGCCTCAAATAACTCCTTTTGCATCCTTCCCTATTCATTCCATCAATTCTGTCTTCCCAAAAAGTACACTGCCAGGGTCAAATATGTGAGGTTAAGCCCTTACCCCATCCCATCCACAGGGAATGAACTGTCTCTACCAAAGAGCTGGATGAACAACACCTTGTCCCAAAAAATGTCTACTCATCTCCCTACAAGAGGAAAGGTCATGAACATGACCTGTTCATTGCAATAAAACCATGAGACCTATGATATGATTAGATCCATTTTATCAATGAAATAATGGAGGCAGGAAAGCATGAAAAATTTTCATACTTTTCAGCAGGATATTCTCATACATTTAGTATTTGTCACAATTTAATCTATTTTATGTTTTCTTGATTGTTTATTGTAAAAATCACATAGATATTTTGAACAAAGCTGGGAGATGAGTCAATACCCAGCAGCAACAAATATTTAGAGGCAACAGATTTGTAATAATTAGATGGAGACGAGAGATGATGAATTGGTAAGTCTGAAAGTCTTTACAAACTCTGAAAATCTCAGATGATCGCTTAATCCATCAACTATCTTCTTAAGAAATACATTCACGGAATCTCCTGCCAAAAAAAAATCCTTACTGTAATCCTACCTTTATCTCATCCACAAATATACATTTTCTATATAAAGACATGATCCCTCTTAAAAGGTCAGTATTTATAGATGGCTACCAAACACACCAACATGCCTACCAACCACTCAAGCTATTTACCATACCTATTTTATAACCTACAGACACTTCTACAGCAAACATGGGAAAATACCTCATTTCTGCATGGCAGACGTGTTTCTTCACGTACCAACTTCCACTTCTGTTTCTCACAGGTTACACACAGTTTAGATCCCCTTTTAGCTGAACATATAGTGAACTTATTAAAGATGAAGTGAACAGGCATTTCCTCATAGTACTACCTCACACATGGGACAGCTTAATGGCTTTGCAATTAATATATGCATAAGTACAACCTGCATTTTCAGTAGTTAAAAGGCAAGCTGGCTACCTGATCACACATAACTAAACAATACCAAAGCTCTTGTGTTCAGCACAAGCTTGAGATATACCTGTTCCGAGGCAGTGTGCAGTATGGACCTATCCACAGTTTCAGCTAAACACTTGGAAGTTTGATGTGAAATGATGTGTTGCTTGTTTTGTGTTTGTTTTTTTTTCGTTGTTTTTTTTTTTTTTCCCAGCCTATGGAAAGCACCTGGTGCTGTCCCTCCTGGGGACGAGCAGTGACTTTAAAATGATGCTACAACAAATCACACTAAGAGAAACAAAAAAATCTTGGCTGAGGAGCTATCTGAAAATTATACACCCCCGCCCCCCCAAAAAGCAGATATCTTATCTGAACATGTTACAAAGAACTGCTGCATGATGGAAATGGGGCCCAGAAAAGGAAATCTGAGGAACTATTGCTTTATGGAAATCTAGGAGAGAAATCCTTACATTAGAGGACTGAATATGGCTTAAAAAATGCTGAGGAGGGTCAGGGAATGGGAGCAGCAGTTTTTGAGCAGAGCCTCTATATACACTCTAACGCTGCAGTTAAATGGAAATGCTTAAGCCTGTAAAACTAGGAGATGAGGGAAGGGGGGAACCCGTGTATATGAAACTAGCAGATACAGAGCCATTTTATACAGTTCAGTAGGCAGGCTAACATGAACTTAATAGTGACAATTGTTTTAAATTGATTCAAATAACAAATACACATTTCAGAGATTATGAAGTTTTGCACTGCATTTTTCTTTTTATCTTTCAAAGAAAACAATGCTAATAGTTTCCTTTTTCCTACGCTCAATGACTATTTACTACTTTCTTGATGTGGACTTTCAAAATACAAAGACGGTTTGGCAAGTTTTCAAAGTCTTTCTTCAAAGTCAGCTCTTAAGTACTTTTTATAAAAACATGAAGAATACTTCTTACTACGGAGAATTGATAATGTACTGCTTTCGTTATTTGTATATGAAATACTGTCAGATAAATGCACATGGATTCATTTGTTTGGACCTTCTCTGTTAACCTTCTGTATGAAATTGATTTCCATTGATCACAAGAGTCAGTAACATAACAATTGCTTTCAACCAAAAGCAACTCCAGACATTACAGACCCAAGTTTCAAAGAAAAAAGTTACTGTACTTGCAAGTTTAGAGTCAAACTTGGCAGTTCTTCCAAACAGAGTGGTCAGAAGAAGAAAAATAAAAACAAACATCCTTCCAAGGTTTTTTTTTCAATTGCCATACAAAATAATGGTACAAGTATGTCACAACCCTTTCAGAAAGTTACTCATGAAACCATAAGTGAAGTGTCTTGAATACTTTATTGCTAGATAGCTAACATTTGTATAGCGTTTTGAGAATCCAAGGAACTTTCAAAAGTTGACAGCTCTTTTCTGTGGTGCAGAGCTAAACTTAAAAACGGATGTGAATCAAAGCAGCATACTCCACATAGCAAACCTGAGCGATCGGATCATTTGTAGCCGATCACGTAGATCTGTTTACTTCAGTTGCAAACTGTGGGCCAAATTCAGAGGTGATTTGTAAGGTGGTGCAAATTACATCGTGTAAGTAGGTGCAAGTAGATGTGAGTGAGTGTGAGAGGCTGTGCTGGTGGTGCTTGCATGCCGAGGGGCCTGCAAGAGGCACCAGTGGAGCTGGGAGGGAAAGGAACAGCTCTCGGGGCTATGGACACACCTTCTTCCAGACGTTGGCTGAAACAGTAGCACCAAGCTTAACTCCCGTTGCTCACCTCACTGCAGGGGTGCACGTGAACATCTCCTGGCCCTGCTCAGGAATGCCCAGCTGGGTTAGTTCAAATGCTATTAATCGGCAGGGTAAAGTGGCCCAGGTTGCTTCGGGGATAATAAGCATGTATACAGCCTCTTCCCTCTGCAGAGCCCTGGGCAGTAGTGACCAACAAGACCACTTTCAACTGGCACAGGAGGTTTTCAGAGGAGCACGTCCATGCCTTTACCCCTGTTTGGGGTCTTTCCTCAATAATAGCAAGAAATTACACTGTGGCCTTCATTTCTCTCTCTATTCCTAATGTCCCTGCTCTCTCAATTTCCTGTCTCCAGTGCTGACACCTCTTTGTTCATCTCCCATCTTTTCTCTGTCTTGTCTATTTAGACTGTAAATTGTTTGATAAAGGGACCATGACTTAATAGGTGTTTGCACTACATCTGGCACCATTTGGTCTTAATCTCAGCTGGGACATGAAGTCTCTACTATTAAGCGAATAATTAATAATGATTAGGTCTTAAAGCAGCAATGCTGCCAGCATGTGAAACTCCACTAACCTTACCCACCGCTCCTATCACTCTTCTCTTTCTGCTGAAGCCTGTTAGCTTCAGCAGGGATTACTTCAGAGCCACGTCTACTGAGGGGCAGACAGCAGTGCTGTTTGGTAGCCCGCTGGATGCTTTCTGAGAAAAAGGAAAGTTAAAGTGGAAATTAGGCTAAGTGTGAGTGCAAGGTCTTAGGAAAACTTCGAACATATTCATGTGACAGAACGATGTTATGCATAACATAAACAGCTGTATGTAAGGGAGATCACTGCTCTGTTTCAGGAAGTAATAGCTAAAGAAGCATTTATTTATTTCTGACAATTAATGGACATAAAAGCCTATGTATTATCTAAAGAGGAGAAGATTAAAGGAGGGAAGTAGCTTACACTATTGGATTGGCTGCACCAAAACAAATAACCTCACAACTTCATTTTGTACAGAGCCTTCCATAAAGTCTGGATAATAAAATGCTTTACAGCGAGCGAAGAGGGAGGGAGGAAGCAGAAAGCAGAACAGATATGTTCTGAGCCGAGATTGGAGACGAAGCAGCGAAGCTGTGCCAAGCAGCAGGAGCTGCAGAGGAGAAGCTCTCACCCCAGCAGCAGCGGCAGCCCGGGACAAGCCGGGCTGGGGTTAGGCTGAGGAGCCCAAAAAATAAGGGGGAGGGGGGAGGAATAAAAAGACAAGGAGCCAAATTCTTCTCCTGATTCCACCAACGCAACCCCACTGACATCAATGGGTGTAACTGAGAACAGAGCCAACTCAGCGCAGCCCAGCGGACACTCAGGGACACTCTGAAAACAAACAGGATGGTCCTGGGGGGTGTCCGAGGGTGGGCAGGAGCCTGGGGAAGGCTCTGTACCACAGAGACCCCATCCCAGACCACTCAGCAGCAGCTCCACGGACCAAAAGGTCTTGGCTGGGTGTCCCCAGCATCTCCCCAGAGCCACGTCTGATGTCTTGGGGCAGGGAGTGCAGAGGTTAGGGCTCCCTTTCCCCACAGAGCAGTGTGCCCCACCTGGGATGCAGAGGGTGGATGCTGGACAGAGGGCTGATCCCTAAAACTCCATCCATGGGGAAAAAACAGACCCTAGGGGGACCCCTGTAAGAGATATTTATATGCCAAATTACAGGACCCCCACGATTAATTCTGGATCCCGAACAGCCACTCCAGCTGCCGTAACATGTAAAAGACCAGATTTCATAAAAAAGCTGACTTCCAGCTCCCCCCAGCACAGAGATCCCTGAAAGACTTAAAATAAAACTTGATTTCTCCAGGCTTGCGCAGTCTTGTGCTGGGTTCAGTGGTGTGCAAAGCAGACACGTTTTTATAGAATCTCACCCTAGATTACTTTCAAACATAGGTTTTTTTTCACGACATATTTGTTTGGAAGATTTTGCTGTCTCTTCCTCTTTTTCTATTTTCAGACAGCTTTGCTTAGTGGGAAATAGATAAATAAATGCAGATCTTTTTACAGTTACTCAACATTTAAAAATTGATCTACTAAAAAAAAATATCGGGAGTGTGTGGGACATGCACACATCCTCCTTAGTTCTCTAATCCTTGTTAGAAAAAATGTCCAACTAGTCATTTTGAAAAGTTGCTCCGAGTACACAGACAGCTGTTCCTCATACATACTGCAAATGTTTCTTTTAAATTCCTAAGGACGCAAGAGTTTGATACAAAGCCAGTACCTCTAGAAATGGAGAAAACTAAACACACCCCATACTGATGCTTTTACTGTCCCAACAAACTTTCTCCCACAACTAAAATGTTAAAACTTTTACCCCACATCCCACATTGTGAGATTAGTCCAATAACTAATGCTCTGTCCAAGTAAAATACATTTTGTCATTGCTTGAAAATGTTACCTTTCACAGAAGTATAGTATTTCTGACCAGCAGGGAACATATGTCAACATTATCTATTATTACACAATGTCAGGACCAGAAAGGGAAGGTGGGTGGTGGATGTTAATAACAACTTAAGTGATTTTCTAAAAGAGGCATTTGAGAAGTACAAAGCCAGAAGTTTTAAATGTTTTGTCTGATTGTAGCTGTGTCAGCAACCTGCCCCCACCACCAGTGCAAACCTAATTCTGCCTGTGACCCAGTGCCTAGTTCTCTTTTCAATTTGAGCCAACGCATTGCTAAACTGGAAAGTTTGAAAAATACCTTAGAAAACTTCTCCACCAAAAGGAAAGAGAAGAAGGAAAAGAAAAACTTACGATCAGCCCTGGTGAAAGTGTTAAGGCTGTGATCCTAAGGCAGAGATTTTTCACTTCAACGTTTTTTTAGCACTATGTTAAACTGATTTTTGTGCACCAACACCCATAATTATATTTGTTTGTAGAGTGTCTTCAAATTATTTTTATTTTTTTTACTTGACAGTGGAAAGACACAGCCCCATGTGGTAGGCTATTGCAGAAATCATCCCACTTCTCGATAGCCAGCATAGGAACAGGAAAATCGGGGTTTGTTCCATGTCCTGCCACAGATTTCTTGCATGTCCCCAGCTGTGCCACTTTGCCCCCTGCACCCCAGTACCCGGTGCACAGCTCGTGCTGCTCCTACCTCTCCCAGGTGTTTCAGGTTGCCTGTGTCAGAGCCCTAAAACTGCAGCAGAAGGGCCTTTGAAATAGCACAGATAAGCAGACAGCAATCTGCCAGGTTTGCTTACCACCCGCCTGCAAGATTTAGCTCTGATAAGCAAACCGGCATTGCTGGAGCAGCATGCCTGGGTCCCAGGAATCACCTGGAAGTGTCTTTAGGATGGGGAACACTGGCCCTTTTGGGTGCTCTGTGGGATGTTCCTTGAACAACCCGGTGTGGGGGCTATTTTGGTAATTACTGGACAAACATTTTTGGCATGAAGTTTCGCATAAAACCCCAGCATAGGAAAGTTTGGGAGACTCCCACTTCCCACCAGAAAGCCTGCAAACAGAAATTAAACAGGCAAATGCTGGCTCTAAATAAATCAAAGGGAGATGAACAGCAGTGCCGTTATTCAGCCGTGCTTCCAGCAATAAGTCTGTTACTGGCAACGCTGAAATAAGTGTCTTCAGCAGCTCTCTCCCCATGGTCTGGTGCTAAATCACAGGAGAATAAAGCTAGAGGAGGGCAGGTCTCTAGTTACAGAGACCGGTGCGCAGTCTCCTGTGCACTCCAGGGACTGCTCATGCAGCTGGATGGCACTGTGAAGGGTGAGCACAAGGTCCCCAAGGGCTGGGGACAGAAAAATGGCATTAAACTTAAAACAACTGCCACGTATAAGGCATGTTTGGTGCATGTATTTTTTAATCAGCACGTTGCTGGTGTATGAACTTGTTGGTCCCAATCTGTCACCTCTCCATGAAGAGCAGCCAACCCCTGGGTATCATTCTGGTGTTTAGATAGGGTTGCCATTAAGCCCCAGTTTCTGCATAACCACGTAAAATAAACTAGGGGCCTCACATTCAATTTTACTATGTGGATTTGGGTACTTCCTAAGAAATATTACTTTCCCCACCACAAAAACAGTAGTGTCAAAGTTGCTGGGCCCCAAATATTTCCTCACCTTTTTTTTTTTTTTTTTGGGCTTCATATCTGTTTACAAAACCTATGCAATTTCTTTGCAGTTTGTTCTTTCCCCAAAAGCAAATCCTTTAGGGTATTTATTCCCCTCCAAATACAAATTATTCTGTTCCCCAGTAATTATCTGTTTTGCATACAGTTACACAGCTGAATCAGAAGCAGCAAGATATGAATAAATATATAAATAATGGACACACTGAGGTGTAGTTTCTCATGTTTAACATAACACAGGGGAATACATTTTTATAGCAAGCCAGTAAATGTTGTAAACTGATGTTTTCAATTCCAGTGACTTAGAATTAACTTCTAACTGTGAGATCTAAACTAGCTGCAGTCTTTTATAATCTCATGCTTTAAAGCTATAATGGCTTTTTTCATCTGCTGTTAAAGAAGAAATTATATTTTACTAGGAGATGGTAAAGGTAAACCACAGTAAAAAGTATACTTCAAACTGCTTAAATATGATTATTTTTGTTCCGTGTGATTTCACTCAGTGATATAAAGGAGAGAGCCCAGCTAGCTCATTGGAATGGGAATGTGCCGGCGAGTACAGAGAAGTACACGTTGTTTGCCAGTGCTTAAGGAGCTTACATTAAAAAATAAATAAATAAATAAAAATAAAAAATATAAAAAAAAAAGGAGAAACATATCAAAAACTGTAGAAAAAAAAAAATTTCCACAAGAAGCAGTTCAAACATCTACCAAAGGCAACACTTTGTGCTGTGCACTTTTTACACATTTCACACACACAAAAATAATCTTCTTTGGAAGCACATCCTCTTCCAAGCCACACCAAAGGACTGCAACCTCCCCAAAAGACATTGCTTGGTCAAGCACAGCACAGCATCTACCTTGTGAGGGTTTAGACTGGTCCAAAGCTGTTCCCAAGATTTCTTCAACAAGTGTTATTTTAAAATTGTTGACCGATAGCTCTCCTGATATGTTACAACCCTATTTTGACCCCAGCATCCCACCTGGGTTTCCTGTCAGATTGGAAGCACCCCAAAGCCTTAGGGCCAGCACCACTTTCACCACTCCGACTGGCAGAAGTAAATCCCTGGAGCTGGGCTTTGAAATGCAAACACGACGTGTGCTGGGGCTCGCAGGCCTGACGCCACGTCTTCAGGAACAAGGTTAAAGCTGTGAACTCAGATCTGAACCTGGACCTTGCATTTAGATCCAAGGGTTTGGGTTGGGCCCCATCTCTAGTAAAAAAGGATAAAAAGAGATGAAAAGATAATTGCAGAAACTTAAAAGCCAATGCTGCATTCTTCTAAAATTACAAATTAAGCTATAAGCAATTCCAAACTATGCTGTTTTTATTAAAAATGACTTAATAATCTAATCTTCCTTTCTTTTCTTTTCTTTTGGAATTTATCATATATCCTAGTAATCGCACATAGAAATTACACAACACTACGCTGGATACTCCTGACAATATAAACACAATTGTTTATCCAGAAGCATTATAGGTTCATGCAAAAATATGGCATTTAAAGCTTGTGGTCAGATGAAGAAACCACAAGTATAATTGTTTGTTTATCCAGCCAAGCATTACTCTGTCGTGTAAGTTTATGGGGGTTTGGTCTTTATTTATTTATTTCTCAACCGTTTTAAAATTAAAGTTATGGAGTGAAAATAAATGATTAAAGGCAAACAGCTCATGCCTGCGCACACGGAGGAACATTTTTAATATGAAAATCGTGCCTTTGCCATAGCTTGTGCTGCTTCGTTTCGTGCTTCCATAGGAGCTGGGTGATAACGGGGCCCTTTGGTGGAAGTTCTACATATTTTCTCCTCAGTTCGGGGCAGCTGGTTTCTTTCCTCTCGGAGGAGAGAGCTGAAGTGTATTTATCACTCCAGCAGTGACTCAAAACAAACAGGAAGTCTTCATCAGCAGACTCCTGGGCAAGGCAGATACTAAGGTACTGGCAGAAAGGAAACAGAGGCTTTCGGCCGTGGGAGTCAGACACACAGCGTACACTGCAGCTACAGCAGATAACCAGATTAGAGATCCACCAAATTATTCTTAAAGTCATAAAAAACTATGTATAAAAATAAAGGCCATCCCGCGCTGGTGGCGGGGTGAGGAGAGCCGCGGGAGGCTGTGCTTTGATGCCGCTCCTCACGCCCCAGCCAGGCTTGCTTCTCAAGCGGGGGCTGCCAGCAGGGCTGGCCCTCTGGCCATGACCTGGGGGGGGAAAGAAAGGAAAAATAACAAGGCTTACATAATGGTTTTAACTACTGAGATGGTTATTAATATTCACTGCTGGTTTTTAGAAAGGTGTCTGAAAACAGGCTAATAAATGGCCCAGCAGCGGGTAACTCCTCCTGCATTGACTGGAGACATTCTGACATAGGAGCTGCTCTGCTGTTGTTTCTTTAAACTTTCTTTCCCCACTTGTGTTATTAAACATTAAAATACTTCAGTCTGTAGTAACAACAATAGAAAATGAAGCACAAGACCCAGGCTGATAGCAACTACAGGCCTCATTCGTGCAGTCCTGCTGGAGACATCTCAGTAGCAGCAGCTTTCCTCACGCTGGGCAGTGGTGCTGAGAGCTCTGCCATGGTGCGGAAGGACGCATTGGCTCTCATACGAGCACCATGGTTCAGGTCACACTCACGGTCTCGGCTGATCTGTCAGATCAAGGACTCTTGCTGAAAATTGGGAGTGTTGGGAAGAGCTATTATCTGCTTCCCCTGCTCTCGTGCTGCTCCCCAGGCATCTGCTGTTTATTGCGCCCCAAGACAGGGCACGGTGATACCTTCACTCTGACCCGATGCGGGCTTATCTCTGGGGCCGGCAGGAAACGGCAGGGCGGGCGAGGCCGCGGTGTTTGCTGGTTAGAAGGAGACTTCTGCACCTTTAAATGGGTGACAGCCTTCTGTGGCTCTTGGCCATCCCCAAAAAGCTGCAGTGCTGGGAGCCTACCACACCAGGCAGCCTGCCCTGTGGAGAGAGATGCCCTGGAGGAGCATGGCAGGGCAAGTCCCACAGTTTGGTATGTCCAGGCTGGACTTGGTTTGAGCTGTCACTACCAGCACCCCGAAGCAGCAGACGTCATGCCCTTATCATGTAGCTGCACCCTGTGACACCTAACCTCAACGTCTCACCACAGAAATCCAGCCTGCTATTATTAAGGATGGCTGGCTTGGCTGCAAACCGAAGGTGCATAGGGCTGATATAGGGAGCACCAGATACTCACATCCTCACCAACAGTTAGAGGGGCACTGCAAACACTGACTGGCCACAGACATGACAGCTTGACATCACCATGTCACCATGGCCTGAGACATCCCAGACAGAAGAGGCATTAGCGGTGAAAGGACCATTTTAAAAGACTGAGTGCTTCATACTGACTCCTGTGCAATCTCCATGGGACTGCCCTACAGAAAGCTGGCTAAGGTCTCTGTCAGAGAGATGACTACCAAAACCGCTGGGTCAGGACTCTTTTTTTTTTTTTTTTTTTTTTTAAGCATCTGGCAAAATGCATCACCACCCTATTGACTCACAGATGTGTCAAGGCATAAAGTCAAGCTAGGTGGGTAATTCTGGTAATTCTGGAGAATTTCTCTAGGGATCAGACTGTCTACATCCTCCTAAGGAACAGTCTGGTCTAGCCGGCATCTTGGCCAGTGCCAAGGAAGAGAAACCTGTTGAAGGTCGGCTGGTGTGCAGTGCCCATCCCTTTTGCCGTGGGACATGACATAGCAGAAGACTTCCTCCCTCCTCCCAGAAGGGTCAGCTGGAAAATGAGTCAGAACTAGGCCCTCAACTGTAGCCCAGTTGCACAGAAGGCAATATCCTTTCATGTTTGTGTCAAAAACTTGAAGCCTTGGTCTGGAAATGGCAACTTTGCTTACCAGATGAGCCCTTTGGCTATTCACCCGCTTAAAAGCAACTTCAGTGACACACTCCATTTTATATTTTGCCAGCTGAAGATCTGAAAGTATGAGAGAATTAGAAGAAGCACAGCACTGGAGAGTTGATTTGCAGCCACAGGGAGCAAGTGGAATAGCTGAGAGCTGAGAAGAGATCTGTAACTCATGCTCAATGCTACATCTACCTCCTCAGACCTCAGAAATGTTCAAGCAAATTAGCCAGCTCATGGTAAATACTGACTGCTGTGCCTAAAGGTTAGCTTTGAAAGTATGCTGGAGCAGTCTTTGGGCTGCTCTGGCTAGCTTGTACTAATCTTGAATTTACCATCTGCAAGCCAAGTAAAGCTAGAGTGAAACATATTTCCACCACATGTCTTTCCATCCCTTTCTTTGCCTCTGGCACAGGCTTTACAACCAGGGCTGTGGAGAGCAGTTAGTGTGCGATGCTGGGAGGATGCTGGGAGAATGCTGAGCCAGGGGTATGACCCTCTGCATGGCACCAGAGAAACCCAGCAAGGCAGAGACCCCACTCCTGAAGTTAAAGAAAGGAACTGTCGTCTCAGTATTTGATCTTCAACCAGCTGCATTCAAAATGTTGGATAGCACAGGTCTTTTGAAGCTGCTCTCCAAGTGATAGAGGATTACTGGCTTTGGTGATGAAGTGCACAAGACAGGATTGGTTGACTGAAGGAATTTTTTTTTTTCCTTGGCATTGCTCTGTGCCATCTTATTTGATTACATTATTTCTTCCTCTCAAATGTGTATTTTGCTTCTCCTAATCTTTGAACAACTTTGTGCTGCAACCCCGAGGTCTGCACATCAGCATTTTGCACCCTGTCCAGGATTCAGGCTGTGGGCCGTGTGCCATGTGCCATGCTTTACCACATGGCCGTGTGCCATGCTTTACCACAACCAACCCAACATGCCATCCTTCCTACAGACCTGACAACAGGCCAGAACGAGGGCTACAGCTTGGGTGTCCCCAGAGCAATATAACATGTGCACGCTCTCCCGTGGGAGGTGGCACGCGAGCAAAGCACTTGAAATTACACATGTAGCTGATTTTTATCACAATTCCTTTTAAAAACCAAGAGCCACATTTTGCAAGCTGGTATTCACAAGTAATATATAAATCCTAAGGAGGGTCAGAAACCAAATTGGAAGCATTGAGGAGAACTTATGTGGAATCAAAGAGAAGAGGATGAAAGCAGAGAAAAATGTTGTGCATTCAACTCTTAAGTCCTGCTCAACTCCGTGATGACAAACAAACAAACAAAACCCGTGTCTCTTTTTCTCAGCTCAGTGATTACAGCAAACCCACAGTGCCAGCTTCAGACTGGCAAGGCAACTAGCACTGCTCACAAAAACAAATTCAACGGACGATTTTTTCTTTGTATCAATTGATTTAATTATAAGGGTCTGCCACATTCTCACCTATTTCCTTCCCATCAGTCAAGGTATATTTCTGTTTCCCTTGCTGTTGTTTCAGACATATGAAAAAACAAGGAATGAAGGGGAAAATCATGATGGTATACTGCACACACAGAAGAACTGTGAAAACTGTTTTCTTTTAAAGTCACTAATTCAATAGCACATGCAAAAAAGCTACTCAGGAAATCCACGTTGCCACAGTAATTCTGATCTGTCTCAGAGCTTCCACCCAGGAAAGGTGTCTCTGATGTTACCTAGGAGTCATCCAAACAAAATATTTCCAAAAGAAGCACTTGGCACCCCTTTCTAATTCAACTTTTCAGCTGGCAGTAAGAAATAAAATGAAAATAAAAAAAATTACCAAAAATAAAAAATAAAAAGGATTTATTTATGATTTATTTATTAGGTAAGAGATGAACTCCCAGGACGTGTTAGTGCCTAGACCCAGCCTGGCTGCACTACTATTCCAGTCTCATCGGCACATCAAGAATACTAATTTAGACTTAGGGCATTAGGGAAAACTCTCCTGTTTTAAACACGGAAAGCTGTCATTTAGTTATTTCTTGAACAAATACACTTCAAACAATGTGAAGGAAATGGCACTTCCCATTTATACGAGTTTACCAACAACAATCACGATGAAAAGGACAAAGACTATTCCAGGTTTATAATGGCTGTTGGTATAACATGCTGTCCCGTGCAGCGGGGCGTGTTGCAAGGTCTGAGAAACTTCTTAAAGTTCTCAGAAATCTTCAGCCAGGACCGCTGCCCATCGGCATTACAAATGCAGTAGGAGATCCTCCTGTTCTGAAAAAGCATTCATTAGGGCGGCTCTGCCTTTGAGATACCCTCATTAGGAATTAGTTGACTTACAAAAGCAGGTTCTGAGCTCATTTGTACCAGCACAACAAAGAAATATCACTCCTTAAAAGCAACAGGTTACTCTGTTTTGGGGATGGGTTTTGAAAAGAGCAGAGCCTGCGCTAGAAAGTATAACAAGCAATTGTTGTTCTCTGCCCAACCTGTGTAAATCAGGAGTAAACATAGTGATGTTAGCAGGGTCGTGCTGGTGGAGCCCATCAGCAGAGCTTGGTAGGGGTAACAACGACCATAGGGAGATAAGATAAGGCTGTAAAGGTTGGGAAAAGAAATATCAGAATTACCAGAGCATTTAGAGCCAACTGAGACAGTTTTCCCACTCTCTTCTAGGAAAAAAAAATGATCCTTTGCACTTCACCCTGAGGGAGGAAAATAATCATTAGTGTTACATTATAGAAATAGGTAAAATAATTGTCTAAGATGCAGACACCCAAACCAAGTAAGCATATGTGTGCACAGCTGTAATTTTTATCCATTGTGACATAACCTACCCTTACTATTATCCTCTCCCATTAGGTCATTTCTAAAATTTAGCTCTCTGTGAACTGGGACCCTGCTATTCTGCTCCTATTTTTGCCACTATAAATACAAGAAACAACTTGGCTGCGTGGCATGCTCTCCTTCAAAGCTGTAGGTTAAACAAAACTTTAACTGTTTCAGATAAAGACAAGCAGAAGGTGTTTTTAAAAACATCCCAAGCGAAGGAGTGCATTTCCTGCTTCCCGAATTCAACCTACGGCATCAGACATCTGTAACTCTGTTTACATTCCAGCCCTTCACAACTTAATACTGCTCGGAGCATCAATAATATAGGGCACATTTCTGACTGTTCTTTAGATATTTTTTTATCTCCGTGGGACTTCCTGGTTTGGGATTTTGTAGTTTACAGTTTCTCACTAATAGTAACTAGCTGCAGCATTTGGCCTTAAGAGTTTACAAATTATTTAAGCAGATATAGGCAGCCTATTTTAATTACAGTAAAGAGTCCTGTAGAGGGCTTGTCTGTTTTTCCCCCTCCAACTATATCAGTTGGCTTAATAAAGATATTACCACTCCCTATAAACCCAGCTGTAATCAAGTCCTCAGATATGCTAGCATTTATTAATGTATTCTTGCAGCTTTAAAAATATACATCCTATCTCCAAGTAAATAGATGTCCATTGCTTTAATGAAAGCTGTGTGAGCTTTCTGTGGCACACACACATTTTATTTGGTGCATGTGTGTGTGAATGCACATTCCAATACACTTAAGCAAATTTCTCACCCTCCTCAGACCAAGGATCGTCTGCTCTTTT
The DNA here is from genome assembly GCF_964035555.1 of Netta rufina. NCBI lineage: Eukaryota > Metazoa > Chordata > Aves > Anseriformes > Anatidae > Netta > Netta rufina. Next base: position 36,671,663 of record NC_140129.1, on the reverse strand, counting down.
CTCTGTATTAGAGCATCCCATTTAACAGTACAGGCTCTGCTCTTAGCACAAGCTCCCCTTTCCTGGAGGATGTCCAGCACAGGCTTTCCTCTCCCCCACCTACAGAGGGCTGCATTTTTACAGGCAAATTCAGCATCCAGCATAATGTACCATGTCACACCTTCATCTCTGGTGTCTCTCTGTCCTCTTCTTCAGATCTCTTCTTCAGATTTCTAACATGCTCTTGCTGAATGCACTTTCTGACCACCATCTATATAACTTTCCACTACATGCCTCTAAAAAAATGCATTATTATGATTTGGATTACCTAGACTGTTGCTGCTCTCCTTGTTTCTTTGAAATCTGCATTCAAAGCCAAGGTGAGACACCAAGACTGCAGTTTGCTTATTGCACAGGGCTTCTTTCCTCTATAACATATCAAATTAGTACCTGAACATCACCTACCAAATCAACCGTGCATATTCACAACTCTTCTAACATTTGCGAGTAGCATTACTACAAAGGAAAGCTGGAGACAGCTTGATTAAGCAACTTGCCCAAGGTCATACAGGAAGTTGTAGAAGAGTTGAAAACAAAAGCCAGATCTTCTTAGCTCCTGTCCAACCCTCTCTGGAATGAAAAGGCCAAACTGCTCTGTGGAAATATTAGCCGAGTCATAGATCTCATTGTATAAATTTCATAATGAATTCGCGACTTAGCAAAGAAAATAACGCAGTGCTCCCAGCGCTGCTTTCCAAGGAAAAACTGCAACGGTGCTGCGGCAGCTGGGAAGCATTCCCTGGGCTGGGAGCAAAGCTGGCCACGGCTGGAGTCACTCGGGAGCTGGTATGAGATTGTTTGGGATGGCAAAAGGAGCATCCCGAGTGCAACAAAGGCAGTATTTGTGTCTGCCCTCCTCCTGGTCTGCGTGGCTCTCAGTGATAGCCACGGGAATAAACAATAGCACTGGCCCCTTGGCTGCAGATAGTTTGCTGCAGAGGCCCAATTAAGTTGTTGAAAGCCTAAACACGGGCACAGGAATCTACTAATGTGGTTGGGCACGCACAATAAGGCCTCGGTCTGGCTCTGCTCATGCGCACAGAGCACCACCTTGCCAGGAGAAGAGCCCCCCGATACCACCAAAGCTCTTCCCACCAAGAAGTCCTGCTCAGGCCAAGCCATGCACGTTCCTACCTGTGGTGGGGAGGACTTCTGGATTTTCATGGGCATGGAGTTGAGGGGAGTTGGGTGGTCTTGGGCTTGCTGCCACCAGAGATGCACCCTCAGTGGCAGGCCAGCTCCATCATCGCTGATCATTGCCATTGCTTGCCTCATATTGAGTGGGAGAAAGGACTGCGGGGGCTCTGAGGAGTGACCCTGCACCGGGGGTCTGCCCACACCCTCCACATGGATGCTGGGGATGAGCTGGAGATGCCTGCAAGTTTATCTTCTATGGGAGCCACATAAAAGCATACGTGCATATCCACACATATTCGCCTGTACACAAGCAAACAGTTACTAAAGAGAGATCCCCCTGCCCAAACCTCGGCCAGGTTCAAGCCTCCCTAACATAAACACTTCCAGCAGCAAATGCAGCCTCAATAGCAATGCCAAGAGTAGATAGAGGCTCCCACATTGTCTCGGTACACAGGATGCCGGCTTGACATCATTTAGCGAAGACAATGCTCGCCCTCTTTCTTTTGGAATCATGTAAAAAACTTGGCCGAGTATGAAACGACTTCAAAGACACGTTTCTGTGCCAGCCAGGATGCATCAAAGTTGGGAAAGCAACGACCCAATTCACCTGATCGGGGTAGCTGATAGAGGAGCGCGGGGAAGCTGCTTTTATCGCTGTACCTTCCCGGCGCTTCCTTCCTGCCCCGATGCTATTTCAGCCCTGCGCCCACCTCCGCGAGACCTGCCGGCCCCCTCCGGCAGGACGCGGGAGGAAAAAGCAAAGGGAAGCCCTAAATAAAGGAGGCCCGTGAGTTTCTGTGCAGTTACCGGGCAGTCACATCCTTCTGCTTTCCCCTGAAAAATCAAGCATCACCTTATCGTTTCCTCACCAAGATTAACTCCTGCTTCCTGAGGAGTATTGCTGAGGTAGAAAGCAGAGGTGGCAAATAAAAAATAAAAAAATAAAAATAAAAAAAAAAAGGAGGAGGGGGGCTGAGAAGCCCAATCTGTCAAGCTCCGTTTTAGAAGAAAGGAAAACTGAAAAGTGAACGTATTTAACATGAGCTATTTCCTGCACTCAGGAGGGAAGAAAGCATGCTCCTAACTGTGTGCATGAGGAGATCTGCACTCGTGTTATCTCTGACCTGCAGCTTAGCCCTTGTGTCTCAGCTGCCAAAAAGCTCCCATTCAACGTTATGCTGAGTTCATCAATGCTCCACGTGTCAGGATCCTAACAGGAAAAAGCAGGACAGACAGTCACTCTATTCAACTGCCTGGGGACCCCATGACAACTAAAATCCCCTTGCAGACCGTCCATATCAACCTACGGCAGGTCAGAGCGCATAACCCCTCCAGAACCGCAAGCCCGGGCCCACACCCTTTCCCCTTGTCAACATTGTCACTTTAAACAGAACATCTCGCCTTATCGCCCAACCTGGAGTAAGGATGACAATTAAGATGGATTGCAAAGCCTGCCTGCGCTTTACAATTAACAATAACTTGGCAGCGGGTCCCACGCAACTGTTGGGTGGTATGGCAAGAACTTTATCCCTGCTTAGTATTGCATTAGCATATTTAGTAGGCTGCAAGACATAATTCCTCAGATATGAACATATTTTGTCTTTTCAAAAAATCTGCAATTAAGCCATAACGTGCAGGCAGTGTGCAGCCGGCAGGAAACTTTGCAAACCCGTTGTTATTAGGGGGACCATGCAAAAATGGCCCCTTTTGACCTTATGTCAATTATCTATTTAATAAGGAATCTATTCAATTAAAAAAAAAAAAATTGTCTTAGCATGGTCTTTGCTGGGAAGCAACAATATTCCAGAGACTACAGCAGATACTCACTCGGCATCCACTCTGTTAACAGCACTGTGCTTAAACAGGTTGGGGGTTATTCAAAAGCAGGGCTGGGGCATTTTGTTGATGTTGTTTTAATTTTTGGCTAGAAAAGCAGAATGCCTCCCTGCTGCCAGTCATTTTAAAACTTTATGTTTCAATAATTGTCAGCGTGGAAGAAATAAACCTCAGCAAGCAGCATCTTCCCGTGTACATCGCACCTCCTTTTTTCTCTCTGACTGTCATGTTTACAGGTAAATTAACAGCCCTCCTAAATTAATTAAACGCGTTGGAGGAGCAGCTATTTAGCACGGCCTGACTTCATCGCTTTCCTAACGCAGCACAAAAACCCCCTCAGCCCTCCAAAGCTTTTTAAGCATGTTTACGGTGTACATTTGTCTACAAAACCTGGTCAGGTTGGAGGGGGGAGGGAGGAGGGCAAAGATCTTCCTCCGATAACCCGGGCATTGTCCCCCGTGACATCTGTGCCGCTGGTGGACAGGATATCCTGCCAAATGGGAGAAGACAACTGCGTGACCCACCTTGGGCGAGAGGCACAGCGCGCTTATTCGAGCACAGCGGGAGCGGGCGCTGCCGCTCCCCGCAGCCCCGGCACGCACAAAGAGCAGCCCCCGCCCCGGCAAGAGCAGGGGGAGGTGAAAAGAAAGGGGAATACACGCTAAAAAACAAACAAACAAACAAATAAATAAATAAGCAGAGGTTTAGGTGAGTAGCTCGTATTCGATAAGGGAAAGCAGATGAGAGCAACAAATGCAATTCAGCACACAAAGTCTTTCTTCATAAGACCGGCGGAGGAGCGGATTAAACCACCTGGCAATCTTGGCAAGAAAAAAAGAAAATCTCAGGCGGTGACAAAACAAAACAGGTGTAACAGGTATAAAACTTTTGCTCTCCAGTAATGCCCCTCTCTTCCCTGGAATGCTTTGACAGGTGCAGAAGTTCAAGTTACAGCGTGGAAGTGGCAAATAAATACACAGCATTAGTGTCTGACGTGCTCGCCGGGCAACCGGGGATGTTAATAACTGGCAAGGTACACTAATCTCTGATTGCAACATTTGGTTTACCTTAATCTGGAGGGACAGCTGTATTAAAGAGGGAATTATACTAATCAGTTCAAGGCCCTTGCATATAAAACTTCCCATTAGGCTTAAAGTACAACAGCTTACGCTCATTCTCTAGGAGCCTTACATCTGGTTCTGAATAAGGCTGGCTCTCATTTGCAAGGTACAAACCGAAAACAAGGGAGGGGGGAGCTGACAGTTGCTGGAGGATGGTTGATAGAAGAACAAGCTACTAATTCTTTGAAATTTTTTACAGCACGAAACTCGCTGTAAGGCATCTTAACGCTAAAAAAACAGGCATGTGTTATCAACCCTAGGCCATTTTTTCCTGTTACCGGAGGTGACCAACATAAAATAAAATTGATGATGTCAGTCAAAAACAGCTAAGCACAAAGCTTGGCTTTGTTATCTTAAGTCAGAAGGTATGATAGGCCATGCCATATGGCTCTAATCCTCCTATATCTTCCATCACCTAACAGGCAACCTTCATGTAGCATGACCTTATTTGGCTGGTCTCAGGTTAGGGCTGCCCAAAGGGGATTTTTCTGTTTCTGCTATATCCAAAGGTTTATGTTGATTTTTTTTTTTTTTTTTTTTTTGAGCCCTGCAAACTATAAATCCGACTGATTACTCTGCACTCTTTTGCTTGACTGAGCCTTTACAATCAGACATCCCCGTTAACAATAAGCTCCTAATGAATCAAACATCTATGGCATTAGTTTCACCTAGCTGCCTCTTTCCCATGCACTGCAGCTCTTTGTCAGACCTGGCTTGATGAGAAAAGCTAGTGACACTTGGTGCACCTATTGATAAACAATTCAGTAATGAGGGGCATAACAAAAATTACCTAAAACAACCTGATTAAAAATGACAGGCAAAGGGTACTACAGAGCTCTGCAGTTAAGGTAACTCTCGTATGTCGGGAGGGATGGAAAAAATAATGAGGTGCAACACACTTTTCTTTAAAATTTACAACTTTATACTCACATTTTGGATTTTTTTTCCCTTTTTCTTTTTCTTTTTTTTTTTTTTTTTTTTTTGGAGGGGGGCATTTTAACTAGGAATTTAATCAGTGTTAAATGGAAAACGTTCCATCATACTCTATAAGAGATTCATCTTTTTTTCAGAAAATTTGAAACTCAGTAAGCTTTTTCTCTCTCCTTTTTTATGAACGACATTAATAGTAAAAAATGCTTTGCTATCTGTAATTCAACTTTCTATCTATAGTAAATTCCTATATTATAACCCAGTACTTTACTTCCTTTGTTTAAATATTGGTTTTGTTGCTTAAAAGCACATGTGGGCTGTAAACAAAGGATAAATAAGCTGTGAAAATAAAAGCAGGCTCCAAGGAATAAATAAGAACAAAATGGAAAAGACTGCACCGTGCTCCTCTGCAATGAACACAGGGATCTCTTTGTGAGCAGGAAAAAATGTGTTAAAAGGGCACATACTGCAACTCTGAGGCAAACTTTGAAATGGAAGTGTGGAAGCATAAGAGCATTTGATTCAAAATCAGCAATGTGTGGGTTTGCATTTGTGTAGCAGCATGTTGGGAGGGTTTCAATCAGTGCACAGATGCACTTGAAAATCAAATATGGACATGGGGAATGTTTTTGGATATAGCAAATGAGGACTGATGACATGTTTACACTTTGCACATGGATCCAGTACAAAACTATACCCTGCAAAGAAACAATAACCACCATTTGCTGCTTTTCAGGGCTGTAACAAAATGGTGGCAAAGGAAGGGAATATGAGTGTGCGGCTGTCCCCACCTGGGAGGGACGGCACCGTCTCGCTGCTCAGGGGCTCATTCTGCTCACGGCTCGCTTGGGGAAGGGACTTCGTAACAAATACTGAAAAAAAAAAAAAAAAAAAAAAAAAAAAAAAAAAAAGACATGGTGGTTTGCAAAACAGCAGAGCAAGAGGAGAAGGAGAGGAAAGGCAAATTTCAATCATCATTAATGTCTTTCTTTGTTGTCAAAATATTTTCTTTACAGAAGAATTAAAATTATAGTTGGAATGCCACTGGAATGGAAGAGGGAATAAATGAAAGCAAATGCACTTTCATAATCTCCAATGGAAAAGCTGCAATTTTGACATTATTTCAGTATCTGCCTCTCTATATCCTTAAAGGAGAAATTCCTGGCTTATAAATAATGTATCCCAAGCTATGCTGAGTTGTTAATGAAAGTTTATCGAGATGGCAAAACTTTTTTAGAAGGCAATAGTAGTTGCAAGCAATTGCATCTGACCAGACTATAATGTATCCTTCTGGAAGGCAGCTCCAATTCACAGTATGAAGTAATCTTTTGTGAATGTTTTCCAAACTGTGATGCATACTTTACATTTTAAAGGAAGAGGCAAAAGTTAGCTATCTGTGAAGAAAGGGGAAAAACATCTGTTCCACACTTTCTGCTAATCAGACCTTAAGGAAACGCACATGAATTAATATTCCACATTTTAAACTTTTATGATTAGTCCATTTCAAAGTTTTAAAAGGGTATCGTTACAGTTCAAATAGTACTTCAGACATTTGACTTCTGCCACTGATTATTAATAATAATCATCCCATTTTCCCTTACACTTTTCAGCATGAATTCAGAATGTCAAAGCTCATTTTCTCATCAGCCTCAGACGCAGTTAAAGCACTGCAAACTTGAGTTCTCCTCTCAGGCACCTCGGTTTTACAATGGCATGGGGTTAGTTCCCAGCTTATGCTGGTGTAAGTGGGTCCAGATCCTTCTGAATCTGGTGACACAGGCTGTGGACACTTGGATTTTTGCTGTCACTACCCAAATCCCTGGGTTTCTTGGCCCTGTCCCTGGCACATGTCCAGCCAAAAGTCCATGTGATTCCTGTGCCTGGTTGGCATCTTGTAAAGTAACAAAAGCCTGCATGGAATTATCTAAACACAGTCAAACCATGGACTTCATGAGACACTTCTGTGTATACTTAGCAAGTAAGATGCTCAAAACTGATAACTTAATTTTCTCTTTGCATGCTGCTACAGAAAGGTTTGATTTGCCTTTGCAATGGTGCCACTTTGCACTGTGCCACCTCAGCTGAGGCCCTGAAATAATACCAGAGGGCTTGGAGCTCCAGAGCAGTTCCCTGCTCCATGCACAGCAATGCCACTCACTGGAGCAAGGTACTCCATGCATACCACTGCATAAATAACTGGGAAATATGGCTCAGGCACTGCTTTAAAAAATAAAAATAAAATTAAAAAAAATGTTTTCTGCTTTATTTCCAAATACATGCTCTAAGCTGTTAATTGCTTATGCAACAAAGCCAAAGTTCTAGTCAGAGACAATCATTGTTTCTCTGCAGTTGTGCTGAAGGTCATGCTTGCTGTAGGAAGTGCGAGTGTGTTACATCGGTGCATGCCTCTCCTGCATGCCGGCACCAGCCTGGGGAAAACAGAGCCACAGAAATCAGCTCCTTACTGGCAGGCGGGTGGGAAAGCAGCCCCACAGCTTCAAAAGTTACGCCTTAGTCTACCTTCAACAGAAGGTAGATCACAGGTATGATAAAGGCTGAACATTTCTTCAGCCCTGTTCTCCAAACTTCTCTCTTCTGAACACATCCTCCTTTAGCTATGGATTTATCACACAGGCAAAGCAAACACCACCAAGCAGTGCTTCCTTGCACTGTGGGGCATTGCTTATCAAAGTTCAGGGAGAGATACCTGGCTTGTGGCTTGCTGCTTAGTTCACTTCTACCATGTGCCATGTTATCTTGTCCAGTGTTTGCACATCCAACAGCAAAAGGAAGAACATGTTTAGCATCCAAGCATGTATGCTGCATAATAAAGGTTATAAGAAATTATTCTTATGGAATGCCATCTGGCTCATAAAATCCTGGTACCTCTATTTAGGAAAGCCAAATGGAATTCTGACTTGTTTCCATGATTTTCCTTTCAAGCAGAGTAAAGCATTTCCATTTATTTTTCAGATAATGAAAAGTGTCATTTCCTTTAAAGAGCCAACAATAAATACAGTCGTGCTTTGGGAGCCTGTTTATTTACTATCTTTTCTTTTACTCAAGAGAGGAACAAAGAGTCCAGTTACTATAAGATCGTTGTGATTTCCAGATGATAGAGATCACCATTGTTCCACTGATGTCACCCACGTGAGGGTGAGCAGAAAGTAACACGGGTTACACTTCCACTCATATCCAGAGTCAGCATCAACACCATGAAGTTTGAAGTGGTGGGTACCAAGGGTGCCTCATGTATGACATGAGGATTTTGCACTCCTAAGTCATGATAGGATGACATAGATTGCGATAACACATAATAACATGTAGAATAGCACTAACACCTTCACTGCATTTTGAGGCACACAACAACCCACTCAGAGTAAAGCCATAGCTGTCATCTCATCCTTTGGCCCACCTCTTGCTCTGTACCTGGTACAGCAGAGAAAACTGCCTTTATTTAAGAGAGGCAGGCAAACACTCAGGCATGGGAGGCATTAAATGCTCAATTGTATGTCTCAGTGGCACTGGGCACAACCGAGGTGCCTCACCACTTTGCCAGGACTAAGTGTTTCGTCTCTATTGTCCTTCACCCAACAACCACCTTAGCACTGCAGTTTAATATTCATGTCATCACCATTGCTAACTGTTAAAATCTGGATGATATAAATAATGAATTAATATGTATGTGCAGATCTCTATTTTGCCCAATATTTCTTACACTTTTTTTATTGGAGTCTCAGCATTCTGAAGGCAAATAGAAATGATTCTTCCCCTTTCAGCTTGTCTTTGCTATCATTGCAGCAAATTAGCGGCTCCACTTCAGTCGCTGCAGTTGTTGCAGAAGAAAGGGAACTTCGCTTGGGCACACCAAAATGGAGCACTGGCACCAGCCAACATACACCAACAGGTGTGAGCATGGTCTGGTTTTATCTATATCCCTAATTGAGGGATAGTGGCTTTACTGGTCAGGGCTGTCCTTACACCTGCAGAGCCTCCAAAGCCTTCAGTGGTCTATGACATACAGGACATGGCACAGGCCAGCAAAGTTAGGAGACTAGCTGAAATTAGAGCCATCTTAATGAACTTACTGTATAGGCACTCACAAGAAAAAAAATCTCCAAAAGTTCACGATTCAGCTTTAGCAGGTGTTTGCCTTTGAAAAGCAAAGCTTGGGTCTACACGCTCGCTGGGTAGAAACAAGCTCAGCTCCGTTTGCCTCGACAGAGCCAATGCCATTTACATTGGCAGTAAATCTGGCCCTAGCTCTGCGTTTTGGGAGGGAATCTTGAAAAACAACCTGCACCAAGCTGTTCCTTTTTTCCTGTTTTTGAAAACTTCATTGGAATAGAAGTTTTTAACCCAAATTCCACAGTCAGCCTCAGTCTGAAATAAAAAGGAGAATATATCAGCTAAGGCTCGATTCTCAGACTTAGTTTAAAAAATATTTGAGGTCAATGAAACCTAAAATAGGCCACTAATATTAATTACGCCTAGAGTAAGATTTTTCAAAACTATTTTTGAGCTGGAAGATGACGAGGAATGCCTGGTAAGTTTTCAAAATCACTTATGATGCGGCTCTCCAGAGCCATAGTACAACCAAAGATGTGTTCAAAGGGTATTCTTACCACCTCTGATAGTTATCAGATAAAACATCTTTTGCCGAGCATATCTTCAGCTCCACCATTAGTGGTGGAGCTATATGCATTTTTTTATTACTTGAAGATCTGGTCTGGTTAAGTTAAAAAGCCAATTAATAAAGAAGAATTTAAGTAACTGTAAGCCATATGCTCAGTATGTTCTCTGTCCCCAGTGAGAACAGGTGACTTTTACAATGAGGCTGCCTATACCAGCACTTGCTCAGCCTTGAGAAGTGCCACAATTTTGAAAGATTTCAATGAAAAGTGGCCATTAATAAGTTAGGTGCCTTTCCTCAAAGTAACATCTTACTTAGATCAGGAGATCATTTTTCCCTCCTGCTCTTAAAAAACATTTTGCTATTCATTCAGTGTGCCCTATTAGCAGAAAATAGAAAAAGTTCTGATGCATCATAGCATGCATCTGAAATTCTAATTCTAATTAACAAGAAGTCATCTGTAGTTGTCCGACATCATATTATTAATTCACAAAGCAATAAAGGGATATATTTCAGACTGAACAAGGAGATAGGTACTGAACAGGGTCATACTATTTCACTACACATAATTTGTCATGGTCTTTAACTATTTCACACCTATACAGGTGAACTAATATAATATCCTATTATAAATATAATTTCTTACATATAAAGAGCAGTTGTAACAATATGATTTATTTTCATGAACTTAAAACCTAATTTAGTATTAAATCTGTATAACCCAAGGTTGCATAAGGAAATATATTTTTACTGTACGTAGACTTTTGTACTCTATGTACTTTTGAGCAAGAAAGGCAATTATAAGGACACTGTAATATGCTTTCTGGCATTATGATCAATATGTACATTAACTTATTTTAAAATTATATTCAGTAGCGGGAACAGTAGATTTGATAATTCATAGGAAAAAAAAAAAAAAAAAAAAAAAAAAAGATTGCAGTTAACTTCTAGTCAAGTTTACATTCCAAAAGTCTTCTGCTAGACTTTGACTTACACCCCAGAGGTATTTCTTAAAATGCATAGCCATTGAGTAAAGCTTTCTTTCTCATTAAAATAAATAAATAAATAAATAAAATGTAGGGAAACCTTAAAGCATCCACCCATCTATTCATCCACCCATTACCTTTCCAGCAAGAGAATGTGCAGTTACTAGAATTTTTTACAATTAGTTTTCTGAGAGTCCTTTAAATGCAAACCTGTAAGAGGAAAGTAAAAACAAATCAAAGTTAATCATGACTGGCTGGAACAAAATGCTTAAATCAATATGACGACGGCTCATCTGCTCGTCATTTAGCCATTACCTGGGAGACGAGGACCTCCTGCTATGCTGATTTTTTTTTTCTTTTTGATACATATTTACCACTGCCTTGGTTCTGCATACACATACAAAGCCAAAGTCATTCCAGACTCCCCCTGTCATTATACTGTTTACTCTTCATATCTTATTTATTCCTGTTTGTTCTTTACATTGGATACAGAGACAAGCACATACAAACATTGGGATGTTCAAGAAGTTTAGTTAGAAGGGAGGGCAAAAGGCACCGTCTTTCATTTACAGCATCCTGGAGAAAATGACAACACAACAAAACAACATAACAATTCTCCTAACAGAGAAAACCTATGTATGGAAAGATTTTCTTTAAATTAAAATGAGGGGGAATGCTGCACAACATTAATCAGCTTAGAAGTAGTTTGAAGTATTTCTTTGCCATGTACAGAAGCCAGGTTAAAACATGTTTCTAGTACAAATTTAGAAATGGAAACCTCATTGTCTGCTGTTTAATGCACCAAAAACCTAAAGATGTAAAGCACAAAACTACAGAGAAGGCATTCTGGTGGTCCCATAGACCTGATCCTTACCCTACTCAGAGGAGCAGAAATCCCAAATCTGTTCACATTGGTGGTGTTTCACTAGGGTCTGACACTGGGAGCAAAATCAAACACATTGTGTGCACTATGCACACCTTACTTTTACTGAAAGCCACAAAACTTCCCCAGAAACATAGTCTCTGGATTCTGATGGCAACAGACTTCTGGATAGCAAAGACTACCTGGTCATAATCATGACAGAGTAAAGCCTTTCCTTCTGGTTCTCAAACTGGAATACATAGTCATGTCTTCTTTTTGGGAGATGACCACCAAATGGGAGCCAATGCCATCTCTGGAAGAAAAGACTATTACACAATCTCAAAATAAATACACCTATTTGCATATATGAGCACTAGAGCATTATTTGCAGCCAATAATATCTCTTCCTTACACCATTAGGAATACAACATCCTACAACTCAGGCCAACCAGAATAATGGGGGGCAGGAGGTGCTGTTGTTTTGGGATATTTGTATAAATTCATATAATCCTACAGTCAAAGCAACTCTAAGTTGATCAGAGCTGTCTAATAAGAAACCAGACTGATCACAAACACTGATTTAATAATCAGTCTTAACTGCACTCCTCTCAGACCTGTATGTGTACAGGCTTTCTTGGATCCTGATGGCACCACGGTTACAGAAAGGCAAACTCCGAACTGAACAGCTACCGGCCCCTCCTTCTCGCTTTTCTTTTCTCAGCAGGTTAAACGTGGAAAATGCTAAAAATCCATGGGGAGGAGGTACGAAATGAAGCGTAAATAGGTATGGAAAACCTATGAGAAAACTGTTATGGAAGGTGCCTGAATGGCAAAGTGCAAAGGGTGACAAGAAGAAAATTGTGATGGCACACAAAAGGCAAGAGAATAAGAAAGATGTGATACAATAGATAGCCGGCGTTCGCCTATCAACTGCCTGGGAGCTCCTGTTCCTCCCTCCTCCCCCTCAATACGTGCATTTTTTTTGTTATGATAAAGGACATTCATGATCAGTAACAATGTTATAATGATAGTAAATGCAGGATTTAAGGTATATAAAACCTCCAGCCAGCATTAGAAAGCCACCGAGGGGGAGTTACCTTGCACTAGGTTCTATTTAGTGATGGTTCCACTCTTTCACTCCCTGACTGCAAATCAGCATTTTTAGTGGACAATAGGCTCAGCAGTGGCCTTATGATTGCCTCTTTTCAAATGGAAATGGCTATCCTAACTCCTCTGCCAGGTTTTTCTTACTAGAGCACAAATTGCAGTTTACAAGGCTCTGAGGGGAAAAAAAATCTTAGCTGAATATCTTTTTTTTATTCGACAAACTGACATGTAAATTACCCTTTAAGTGCTCCACTCTAGGGCTCTGATCATCTCCTAATTGTCACAGTCAATTGTAGCCAACAGTCTCTTCAATCCCAAGCGCTTTGACAACAAGCATAAGGATCAAAGCAGAATCAGCTCCCTTCAATATCCCTCTGTTTAGGATGCTACAAAAAGCCTGAAAAAGAAAGGTGTAAGGGCATTGCTGGAGAAGGGACTGAGAGTAGAAAGTACTACAGCAGTCATTTTCTTCTTCACTAATATTATATATCCCTATATGCTCTGTTATCCCGTGTTCGGCGCGAATACATAAACATCACGGAGAATAACTGGTATAAGATGACTGATGTTTTACTACTTAGAAATAAATTCATAGTGCATTTGTGCCGTCTCCTGTATGCCCGTCCCCCCCATACACTCAGCTCTCCCCTCTGCTCTGGGAAGGAATACAACAGCAATCATTTCCTAAGCAACTTTCGTGTTGTTTTTTGTTTTGTTTTGTTTTTCCCAAAGCAGTCCCACATTGTCTTCCAGGACAGCCGGGGTGCCAAACACCCTCCCCGATGGCAACCCATGGAGAGTTGCATTCACGGAGCCGGTGCGAGGGAGAGGAGCAGCGGGCTGCTTGTGCAGCTCTGCCTTTGCTTTCTGAAGTGCCTATAACCCAAGGTCAGGCAGAGGCTAGAGCAAAGCCCGCTCGTTCGGTTGGAATCCAACACTCGCAACAGCCAGTTTCAGTCACATCCAAAACGGCTGGGAAGAAAGACAAGAATAAAAACAGCAGTCCTCAAAATCTGCCCAGGGAAAATGATTTGCTGCAATTCTGAAAGGAGATTCACCTCTTATTGTATTCCCGGCCACTTTAGATGAGCACAACACTGCACTGCTTAACTTTCTGTGCTGGCTGGCTGCGTTTGATGATATGAGCTTGCTCGCTCTGCAACACACTTTCATACCCTCAGCGCCTCGCAGACGCCTCAAAGTAAGCCTTGTTGAAGTTGTTTTTCTAGGGAATAGGAGTAAGGCGGAGCTATTCTGAGTCATATTTTTACTTCTAAACTTGTACGTACTCACTGACGTAGCAGTAACTCCCACAGAGGCTCCCAAACAGCCTCTGCCGTGCAGGCTGCAGGGGAGGAATGGCACAGTGGCTGTAGGAGATGTGCTGCTGGAGTGGGAAAGAGCCTGCAGGATACCAGGGAGGCAACCCAGGGATGTGCCAATCCAAAAAGATTTCCAGACACATAATCTGGCTCTGCACGGTTAGGCAACTGGGTCCTTTGGGGGTCTCCAATGAGCTTGCTGTGAAATGGGAAGGATACAATAGACTTCATGCGCTTCCCTGGAGCTTCTGTCTCTCCCACTCCTGCAAGAGAGATGTTCCACAGGAGAGCCTGAAGGCCCAAAGTCCAAAAATAAAGGGAATTTTGAGGTGAAAACCTCCTTGCTCCGTCTTAAGAAACTAATTCACTTCTTACAGCTATTGTCAAGAAACCTCCAATTGACATTTCTCAAAGACAATGCACTTTGTTGGCTCATGTAACGCTGGAGGAATGGTGGGCGAGACAGCTGGAAGCGGTCAGCAACCTGCTGCCCCCCCTCTGTGTACAAGATGAGCCAAGTCAGATCCATAGGCCAGCAAAAAGCCATTCATCTGCCTAACAGGACCCCAAGGCAAGGCTTTGAGGTAGATATCTCCAAACCATCACTTATATCGAGTTCCCCAAAGAAGACCAAAATCTAAACAATGCAAGCAGTAACCCTGTTTTTACAGACTTGGAGCTTGTAGGAAAGATGGCACAGATGCAACAAGGCTTCCTACAGAGCTGCTCCGTGCCCACGCACCACTCGTGCCCGCGCCCACCACCGTGAGCCCCCTGGTACCCCTGTGTGCACGTCACAGAGCATTACTGGGTCAGGTATGATAAACACAGACAACAAACGAGATACAGAGTTGACATGGGGACTGGTGAGAAAAGTCCTTTCAGTAAGGAAGGGGAACAAAAAGTCAGCATTTCTCATGGGAAAGATATTCCAAAAGCACTGATTGGGAAGCATCAAGAGCACTTGGTTGAATGATGTGGAGACAATACAGAAGGTTAATATATCATTTTAAATAAATACAAAACCAAAGTGATAACATTGAAGTGAAATGGTTGTCAAGCTGTTTTATTTTCATGCTATCAAGGGGAAATATTTTAACTCTTTCCAACCAAAAATTTCTCTGAAAAAGGCATATTTTAAAGAAAACTTTCAGCTTAGTGAAACTTGCTTTCTCTGGCATTTCTTCATCAGCAAATTTGCAAAAAGTTCTGTAGCTCTATATAACAGTATCTCCTCCAGACAGCTAAATCCTGAGGTGGCTCGTATTTAGATGTACAGAAAAGCTTCTTTGATATTCAGCATTGCAAGGCAAACCTCATTATTTTCTAGGAAGATTGTTCCAAGACACTAGGATACCTTCCAAATGATGTCTTCCCAGTATCAGAAAACTATTCCATTGCTATTTAATTCACCAGAATTAATTTGGTATATAAAGATATTTTCACCTGCTCATTTACTCGCAAGAATACCACAAGAACTTTACAGTCGCAGGAACATGATTAACTTTGTTGTTGTTGTTGTTTAATAATAACCTATTCCTATTTAAAGAACAGAAACATATCCAAATAGCAAGAAATCAGCTAACACAGCTTGTACTATTTTCTCACCTCACCTGAAAACACATCCAAATACTTATTACATGTAACTTGCTTCCCAGCTTTGTCTGCGGAGTCGCTGCTGACAGTCTGCAGACAGATGAGTAGCGCAGTAGTCTTGGATATTTTCCTTGTTTCCAGCTGCTAAATCATAATAAAGAAGGTTAAAATAATACTCTTTTCCTATCAGAACTTTTCCATGGAGATAATTGCTCTAGTGTTTGCAAACTACGGATTTCATTACCAGAAAGTAGTAGTCCACGTGACCGTGAATGGGAGGAGATAAGCTCAATGAGACAATTTTCCCTTAAAATAAGACGCACATTATGGAAAAAGTTGGAAAAACCCTGCTCTGCCAGAGAACACGGACTTTTTTCCAACACAAGGATTGCACAGCACTAGAGACTGTGAGATGGACTGAGCTATTTGTTGCACGTGACCGTTTCATAATCCCTGCAAGTTGCAGTTTATTATGGGGGATTGAACAATTGCCTTGCATGACTGCAACAAGGGGGAAGGTGCCATAATATTGCTCATGTGATGGAGCAGCAGGCAAGAAAGTGCCTCCTCCAGCCACACCACCTGTCTGGCAAGGCACTAAGCCTGGCACTGCCTCCCACATAAAGCAGTGAGTCCTGGAGCTGCCCAGGAGTGCAGGGGCTCCTCTGGAAGTGTTACACCGGGAGGGAGTTCTGCATGCTGCTCAGCAGCATCATTTACTGATAGGATGCTGGTGCCCTTTACTACAGCCTATAACATAACCCCCCAATCTGGTTGTAAAGGGGTGGAATAATAGTGTCCATTGTGTCGCTGACATTTCTCTCGGAGGGGGTGGCTTTTCAGTAAGCAGTTATGTTTCCCTACTTAGCTCTAAACCATGGGCATGGATTTTTGCAGCCCTTACTTTTATGCTTCTGAAAAGCGAAAGGATGAAAGGTTACGCTGGGGGAGTCCAGAAGGGACAGCCAAAACGCATGCACTGATGGGATGCGAAAGTCCGTGGCCTCACAACCACTTCAGGACAATTGCAAGGTTACTGATATGACTCCTAAATCGCCAATGATTAACCACTGTGTTCTGGTCGTTAAATCCTTGTGCAGTTAGGTCTTTCAGGCACCAAAGTAAGACCATTTCTCGCCAGGGTGCTTTGCAGGTATCCACACTGAGTTTGCTAAATACATGCATCGAGTCTCTACTTCTGCAAAGGACAAAGCCATGCAAAGCGCCCTCAGAAGTGCTTGGGAAGCTGCCTGCTAAGGCTTTATCTGGGATTCGTTCTAAGAAAATCACATGCTGCTTTTTAAGTGATTATTTCTAGAAGGTGCCCAGAGGCAGAGAGGGTGGGACAGTGACCGCAGCTCCTTCTGAGCAAAGGCAGAGGTTCAAGCCACTGAATGCTCACAGCAGAGATCACAGGACTTGTGCTGCTGTAGCCAAATTTCATGCAACTGGTTGCTGTTGGGGAGAAGGAGCTCTCTTGGGTGCCTTCGCAGCTCATTAGCAGAGTTCCTACTGCAGCTAGCTCAACCACACAGCTCCCACTCTAGCCACATCCTTCTGAGCCCAGGAAAACATCACAATCCCATTTTACAGAGGAGGACACAGAGGCCATTTTAACTCTGGGATCCAAGTCTATTAAAAGCTAATGAGAAGATGCGTTGTCCAGTGAATTCACCAAAGTCATAAAAACATGGGTTTCCGAGCCAGGGCCTCAGCACAGAAGCTCCCAGGTCCTCTGTGCTCAGACAGTTTGCCATCACGGAGACCTTCCTGCTCTTAGCCGCTGCTTGGTCAATGCCAGGCAACTTAATTTACACTGGAGACACTGCTCACTCCCAGACTCACGCACACCATCCAGAACAAGGGCATCATTCATGGGCATCAGCATCTGAACTTGTTTGTAAAGAAAACTCTTTTAAATAATAACCAGGGAGTTACAGAGAGCACGTCTAATCACAACTATTAAGAAGAACATTGTTCAGTATTTATCAGATCAGACAGGAGTTTGCTTCAGAAAAGTGGTTTCAATAGAGGATCTTAAGTATATCCCCAGTGCTATAGTGAATGCAGATATTATTTTACAATAGCAGAATTTCTACCTATCACTGAACTGTAAATTTAATTGATGTTAAGCAAGAAGAACCACAAGAACACAATGAGTGCCCATTTCTCACAGCCTCTCTATCCTGCATGCAGTTACTTAGGGCTTATATACCACCAGTTTAGAAACATGCCTAATTGCTTATGGTCAACGTCGTACCACTGCCAGATCACACATTAAACAGATAACCACTATTATTATAAGAGCAACTTCCTTGACCTCATATTTTGGTCTGGCTCCGAATTCCTGTATTTTACCAGTTTGGTTTGTTACATTATGCCAACCTTCTGCCTGTACATGTCATTTTCTACTCCTGTAAGTGACCGGTGCAATAGAAAGCTTACTATAAAATGCATATTTGAGCACATGAATAGAATAAATTCAAGAAATGTGATCACAGTTGCTCCTGCAATGTTTTTATAAACACAGTCTCTGCTTTTTTATTATAGTTAAGGTACAGTGTGTTATTTGGCAGGGGAATCTGACTTGAAAATGTAAAAGGTTCAGGCAACCACACATTTGGAAGTAGAAATCTTTCCTTAAAACATGGCTCTGGTTTTTAAACATAGCAAAATTTCTGGAAACTTCAGTTTCTCAAAGTCTGCCAAAGCTGCAGTCACATGTAACATATTCTTGGGGCTTACATATAATGTTTCAAGTAATAAACAACATCTTGTTTAGAGCAGCATGGAAAAAAAAAAGGGGGGAAAGCACTCATTAGGAGTCAAAGCTCTACATCAGTACTAAAAACAAAACATGTTTCTCACAATGAAAACTCAGAATAACTTTTATGATTTATTAATAAAAGATTTATGTGCTCTTCACATCTCTAATAATTGCAGTTAAAATCATAGGTTAAATTCTTACGGCAATTAGGTAAATTATTTTACAAAAGAAAGAAAATTTCATATTCATTGAAGTGCACTCAGGTTTTCAGTAACAAAATGAAGAGATATTAGCTGTAATTCAGTAACAGAATGAGCTATATATCGTACATAACTATACATTGCCAGCAGCCCTTCAATGCTTTCTGTATAACTCATTTATCATACACTTTTTATTCAGGAACAAGGCTGTATGAAAGAAAAAAAAAATGTTGCCCATGTGAAGTCTCATCATGCAAAATATTCACAGCTTAAATATATGCACAGTCATCTCTACTAGTCAGACACCATTTCAGTCCACGCATCAGAATACATATTAACAAAATGATATTGAGACAGAAATAGCACACCGCAGCCAGCAGTGAAGTATGGGCCATAATGCCTACCTCACTGGGATCTGGTCGGGTTTAATTAATTAATGCTTATGAAGCACTATGAGCTCCTCAGATCATCACTTCAATTCATTACCACCAACATTTGTTTTGTATCCCACTTTCCCCCCTTAATTCAACAGTGAATTTCCTTCAGAAAGTGTTGCATTTACGGAGTAATGAAACGGCTGGAGTGATCTGACAGAGCTGCATTCGCAGGAGTACAGAAGAGAGCAGGACCCCTTCCCTTTCCTTTCTGTTCTTTTGGCATCAGGTCTAAGGAGAGTGTGAAGCTTCATGATGTACAATCCTTCCCCTGAGAAGCCATTCTGGACCAAAGCTATGTCAAAACACAGCAGGAAAGGTTAAAGGTAAGATGTAACATCAAAGAATTAGATATTAGTCTGGGAAGCACCATCGCTCACATTCATGTTAATTAAGGATGGGTATGAGCTACAAAGTTCAGAGGAGGATATGGATACAGGCATCTAGTTCTTGCCTCATCTCTAATAATTATTAGATACATTGGCTGGAAATAGTTGGAAAGAAAATCAATAAGAGAATGAGTCAAGAAAATGAATGGCAATTTCAAATACTTACATGCATAGGATTTCACTCAAGGGCGAGACAAGATAAAATAAGTAGTCTGTATTAAAACAAAACAAAATATACTTTGATCAAAACTCCATTCAGTGGAATTTCCTTTAAGGACTTCAAAATTGGAAGGCTAGAGAACTTAACAGAAAGATTATCTGGTAAAACTCTAAGGTTGTTATAGAATTTCAGAGAAGAAACCAGATTAAGACAACAAAATTACTGGTGGAAGAAAAGTTGATAAAGAAGACTAGAATTTGATAATGGGGGAATTTAATTATTCAGGTATTGATTGTTATGATAACAATGTGGAAACCAACGGAGTTTGTTTGTAGTGGCAATGCTATTAGCCCAATGAGCAACCAGTAGTTACGCTGAACCCTATACTTGGAGATAAGCATGTGTACTGTTCTAAGATTAATTTTAATTATAAAATTTAACTCTAATTACATTTAATTTTAATATAATTTAAAAGTTAATGATAGGGAGCTCAAACTTCACTATGATAAAGATCCTCATAGATGTAAGGGATAAATCAATAGAAGACATTCTTATCAAGAAAATCTTGGGAGAGTCTCAAAGTAAATACTCAGGTCAAAAGAACAATTAAGGAAACCTAAGACACTCTTAGTAAGATTTCCTTTTTGAATCAATATTAACAACAACAGAGTTCACAGAGCCAATAGGGAAAAAATGGCCAATAACACATAATAATGGCAATCTAGTAATAGTGAACCAGCAAAAAGCAAATAAGCTTTACGGGGTGTATTTTGTAGATATTCTGACTAGCAAGTTCTTCATCAAAGATGGGACCTCATCTTTCAGGACTCACAAGTATAACTTCTTGTTATTTTTGTTCCTGGCATACCAAAGCATGGGCTTAGCAGTTTATAAATGGAATTGACCTCATGCAGTCCCATGACCATAAGACTCATCTGCAGTTCCATATATTATATCTCCAATCACTGTAATACAACCAATGTACCTGGGAGCAGGTACTTAAAATCCATCTCTCTAACAGGGCTCCAGCAAGAGGAGTGAGAAGCAACCTCTGAAGCTTGGTGAAGATGTGGTCTTAATTTTTTATGCCTCCTTCAGACCAGTGTTAAAGCTGACTGTTTTTCCCACAGGCTGGACACATGCACTTTTGTTGCCAACTTACTGCATCAAGGAAAGCACCATCAACAAATGCTGTGCTTTGCACAATGCTGCAGACTTCTCTGCCAATGAATGTCCACTTTTGTGTCTAACCTTGGTGGAGTGGAGGCTAGGGACTCCCACGGTGTTTGGCATGTCTCCAGGCTTCTGAGTAAGAGCTTGTGTTGTCCCCAAAAACCTTCCTGGCTTAACTGAGTGTTGTTTTGCCTAGCTTTTCCCTTGGTTTGTACAGAAGGCTCAGCTCCCTTAGATCTGATGGCCATCCCATGTTTCCACCATAGGCAAGAAGAGTGTGGACCCAAATTGGTCAAAAAAAATCCTATCAGACTTCTTTTATCATTGGTTTAAAATTAAACAAAACGAAGACACTATTTTTCATGGAAACTAATCTTCTTTCAGGGTAAAATGCAATTTTCATGGGGAGAGAAAAAAATAGAAATATCAATTTTGTTTTTCTTGTGGGAAAAAAAAAAAAAAAGTTTTTTTGAAACACCATCACAGTGCCTCACAGCTTATTCCTTTCTATGATTTATAAACCAGATTACAATTTGTGAAATATCATCGCACCTCAGTAGAGACCTGGACACTTCAGAAGGCAGAACCCTCTTTTTCCAATAAGAACTAGATTTTTAAACACCACTTTTTTTGGCCTTAAATTTTTAGTTTGGTTTCAGCCTGAGGAGAGGGGCTACTTCCTCTCTAAAATGTTAGTTTTCCAATCAAACTAAGCATAGCACTTTTAACTGCATTTACCAAAAATTGCCAGGTTCAGCATTGCAATGGAAGGACCTACAGATCAACAAGCTGATATGTGAACAGAAAACTGGAAAGGATAATAAACTTTGTAAAATAATGGAAAATTAAAGCAAAGAAACTACTAATCTGCTACAAAATAGTATATAGTACATATAATTTAGTAAGACATTAAGAACTATTTTGGCAGCAGCAAATAAAAATATACTTCTTCAGCTAGAGAGATCCATAAGAAATGTGAATAGATATCTGTGATAAATCAGAAATGTTAAGAAGCATCCCAACAGTGATTCTGATCGCTTGGCACAGAAGTAAAGCAAATACATTGCATAAGGGTTAACTCCGCATCTCACATAAATCAAGTTAACACCATTTAAGTTAGCAAAATTTATTCAAAGTCAAATTCATTTACTCTAGCCAAAGATCTGTCCCTAATTGTATCCTTCGCATTTTATACTGCATTAACTATTTTAACGTATTCAGCTTTAAAGCCCAATGTACTTCAATATAAACTCCATTACATATACATATATACACTTTTGTGTACATATGCACATGCAGAGGAATACATACATATAAAATACTTTTAAATCGTAATATAAACAAATTAACATAACACAATTCGTAGCTATGAAGAATAGACTAGGAGCAGTTTTACAGGATTTAGTGGGGAAACATGCTGAAAATCCTAATTTGAGTAGAGTCAACCAATGTGGATTTAGGGCCGGAAATCTTGCTCAAATAATTTGTTGGAATTGTAAAGATATCACTGCCAAGGTAGGCAAAGAAAATAGTATAGGTGGTATATAATATGCCTAGACTTTCTTGAGAGTGTTTGATAAGATCCTACACTGCAGATTACCAGCAAGGTACAGAGCCACTGTGTAAATGATAACAAACTTTAATGAACTGATAACAGTAGGAAAACAGCATTCATTGAATGACTTCAAGATTGGCAGTCAATACAGGATAGTGCTTTGGTCAGGTTAGGAGCTTGTCTTGTCTCTAATCTATGCAAAAGAATTAAATCAGAATATCAAAGGTAACATATCAAAATATGCCAGGGACATGAGTTACAGTAGCAACAACTGCCTGAATGCAAGATCCAGATCACCAACACATGCAGCATCAGCACCACCAGGAACACTGCTGGGCTGGAGCACAGAGCTGATAGAGCAAAGTAAACAGGCTTGTTTGATGCAGAGAAAATGTGAAAGCGTGCACCAGCTCGGGAGAAGGGTGGAAAGAAACGATGGAGGGATGCCATGCAAAGGGAAGAGAGGAGAGCAAGAAAGAGCTCAGGCAGAAATTGGAATTCCAGGAAAAGGGAGGAATAGAATAAATAGGATGTTGCTCTGTTTGTTTGTTTGTTTTTAGCTTTGAATTAGGAGCTTGAAAATTTAGAAATTAAAAAAATAAATAAATAAAAATCCAGATTATTATTATTAATTAGTAAAAAAAAAAAAAAAAAAAAAAAAAAAAAAACACTATCTATTGCAGTTTAATGGGTAAGTACCTGGGTAAGACTTTTTAACCTAGGGATGGTGCTATCAGGAGAATCAGATAACAAAGCTAATCCTCCTTCCTTTGCACCCAAGCCCCATGTAGTTTTGAAGCACTGCCGGTCCCTTTCTGCCCCCAGGGTGATATGAACCTGTCCGGGGTAGCTTAGCACAGGCAGGAGACTGGAGGCAGGACAAAAAGCCTGAGGGCTTATTTCTGTGCCACAATGTCTCAGGTTTAAAGTGAAGACCCTTAACAGCCCTCATTTTTTTCCTAATGGTATAGGTTATTTTTTTCCCCTCATGGTAATAACACAGAATTTCACCAGATATTTAAAAAAAAAAAAGAGCATCAGTTAAGAAAGGGCAGTGTTGACTCTCTAACTTTTCTCAAGTTATACTTCCATGGTGTTTCAAACAACTCGTCTAACATTACAGCCAATTTCTGTTAGCTTTACTGCCATGTCTACTTCATTTGTTTTAGTAGAACATCTTTCAAGAGTATGACAAAAAAAAAAAAAAAAAAAAAAGATTTGGCCTTGTAAGCATTGATCAGAACTGTACAAAGACTAAAACTTCTGCTCGTTATACATATTTTTAACCAATTAATTAACTCTTTATGTGAGAAACCTCAGGAAAAAAAAAAAAAAAAAAAAAAAGTAGTCTGACATTGTGGTAGTTGCTATGCTAATTTCAGATTTCACTGATACAGTACATTTAGATGGGGAATGGGAAATCCAAGGATTTTAGTTGTGGGTGTTTACAGTGCAACAAATGCCAAGGGAGATGTCTCCCATCCCTCAGTCCCATGAGCCCAGTGTCAGAACAACACTGTCTGGGATTCTTGCATTTTCAAATCACCTTTGGATCACCAACTCTCTGGTAAGTTTGGACTCAAACCCCCAGATTAAAAAGCAAATATTTTAGCATATTTTACAGGTGGTTTTGGTTGTTTTTTGTTTGTTTGTTTGTTTGTTTTCTGAATCGCTGTGGATCCTGAATTTGAACTTGAAGTTTTCTGTGCCACTTTGGTACTGTATACTGATTTTTCTCCAGCTGGATGTCCGTGGCTTCCCTTCTCAGAACTGTTTCCTCACCTGCCTGAAACTAATAGATATTTTTCTTCTGGTTCCAAGTTTCTCAGAGTTCTTTGTCCACCCTCTGCTGCCATCTTAGTTCCTGAATAAAACCTCAGCGTTTCTCAATAGGGTGGAGAATTTCTTCCCCTAAACAATCTCTAGTTGCAACGCTTCTTTTATTTTCAGATCAAACGTTAAACCAGACAAAAATCTCCTATTCATCATATAAGTGCATTGTTTTTCTAAAAAAGAGAGTGTAGCTAGATACCAGAAATAATTGTTCCCATACTAGTTTTCTGGGATTTCAGCACTTAAACAACAAACTTTCTTTATCTCACACCACAGCAACCTACTTTGCCTGCTTCCTCCACTTACACTTTACCCTGAGTATTTTTGTTTCACCACCATTTTGCTCTTTGAAATTTCAAAATCACAAGGGTTTACTTGTGACTTGTCTCTTTCCCCATGTTTGTTTTCAGATCTCTAATGACATTCTCCTTTGAGTTGCCTCAGAGGAAGGGGAAAACCCATTTTTTTTAAATGTTGGCATTCTGAAGAAGCATCTGTATGCTAATTTGCTCTCAACTTTGCTAGCAGAATATTTAAAGGGAGATAGTTTTGAATAAATGAAGACCAGTTAGCAGTTAGAAGTCTTTGTAATGCTACTGATTTCTTGGGAGCTTTTTTTCCTCCCATCAGCCTTCAAAGCTGTTTCTCGACTTTAGGAGATCACTGAGTTAATGCTTGACTACCAAAAGTCCTGCTCCACCTTAAGAATTGTACTGAATCTGTCAAACATCAATTTTGAATCAATGCCAATTCAGTATAAATAAAGTGTGATATGGACACTCCAGCAAAGGATAGCCTGCAAATCAAAAGAACTCTTATTGCACAAGGAACATGATAGATTTTCTCCAATAATTCCAATTTTGATCACCTTTTCCAAAGAAGAACTTCAGTGACTCAAATAGGAATAAGATATGAAGCAATCGTTGTTTCTGACTGTTAAAGATAGTTGATACAAATTAAGGATGAGACTAATCCTTTCTAAAAAGACCTAAACATTAACATTTTCATAATTAGGATGGAAGCTGAAGTAGTGGTTATATCTGGTGGGTTTAAAAAAGATGCCAATTAAAAATGAAAAGTCTAAGAATAAACAGTAAATTCATGGAGAGCTATCCAATTCACAGTGTGGCGGGCATTTTGTTAAATAAAAGCACCAAGTGAACTGGAGTATTAATGAACAGAAGAGATAGCCAGACATGTTTATATAGGCAGACAGGGCTGGAGGATATATCGACAAGGCAGGGAGGTGTGTTGTAATAAACTTGATGGGGGACAGACTTGTTGGGCCAAGTGTCCCTTTCCCGTCCAGGAATTCCTCCTGTCCTCATTACCCTTTCACCTCTGGACAGCTGCAATATTAAAATCTGGCTCATGTCTTAAGGAAATTGAGTTTAATGTCCTTAATTTAGTCCCCAGTCCACATATCTCCGTATCACAATACAATCATACAATTTGGCTCGACCGGCAGCATCTGCTCAGGAAAGAGGCCCATGCTGCAATGGCAGGGCTGTTGCAAGGCAAGGCTGAGACCTCTAGAAAGCATGCATAGCTCATCTCTCTGTAATGCCTGTGTGGTAGGTTCATACTAAAGAGAAACCCTCTCTTTTTCATTCCTTTGTTTTTCTGGTATCCTTTGCATGTAACATTTTAGTTGCCGAAGCAGTCAGCCTGCTCCTATATCCATGACAGCAGCCAAGCTGGACAAGCACACACATGGTCTCATGGTTCCCTGTTTTTTAACTCACCAAAACAGGTAGTAGCCTCAAAAATGCAATGAGTAATGGGCCTGAATCAGGGCAGATTGCTCTTCTCTGAAGCATGGGTGAATGCTGCAAGTGCTGCAACCATCGATTATATAGAAGAGAAAATTTTAGTGGTGGGTTTTGGTCATTTTCAGTTAATAAATCATTTAAATTGATAACTTCATATCTCCAGACAGACTTCTGATTTGAAAACTTCAAGAATTGTTGGGTAGACATACAAAAGGCACTTCTTTCTCTTTATCTGGAAAACATCTATGTTACACGCTTTCCAACACTGAGGTTTTTTCTTTGTATCTTTTTTTAAGAGGACTTTTATTATGCCTATGCTATGATTTTCTTCTGATACATTTGCTTACCAGCCTAAGGAGCATAAAATAATACATAGATACTTGACAAGTATTAGCAGAAATGTCAATGTACTGGGTGCGTTTTGGGGTGGAAAGGAGGGTATAAGATGGAGAGTAAGTCTGTCAGCTTGAGGCAGAAGAAGCTGATTTGTAAATAACAAAATTGTAGGATTTATTCTTTTTGATGCACTGCACTTTTATTAAAAGAAAATCCCCTGGAAACCTCTGTAAATGGCATGAAACATATAATTAGACTTAGCTTTTCTCACTCTCTGCTTATTTAAATGCTCAGTAACTTCAATGGTGATTCAGTAACAACTGATTTTATAGAAACATCTGACAATGAGAACAAATATTTGCAGTGGTTTCAGTCTCTGCTCTGTGTTTCTGTCCCTTCACCACAAGGCATGAGAGAGAGCTGCCTTCCCTGCCTGCACACCCGCACCACTTTCCCCACAGCTCCACCTCCATCCGTGTCTGCTTCCCAACACTAAATGCCAGGAATAAAAACCCCTAAATAGGACACACCTTGACTCATGCTTCCTAAATGCTAACCCCCAAATTCCAGGCACAGATCTCAGTGATGGCTTTTATCCTCCCCAAAATAAGTGCCAACAACAGGTGGGTTTGGCATAGACAAGACACCACAGTCATATGCAGCTGGTGGGTGGTGGTGGCACAGCAGCTAACCCCAGCACCCACCTGCCCCAGCAGCTCAGGAAGGCTGAGGCACTTCAGCTGCAGGTGTCCAAGACCATGCCGTGGTTGGGTTTGTTGTCTTTTGCCTGGCCTCGACCACTTCTGCCCTTTCTGTGTCTTCTAGGGGAAGAGATCTTGAATGTAGAGCCACCCCAAGCACCCCAGCACCCCAAGGCCTGTGCCCACCTCTGCTGGCTTCAGTGGCATCTGCTGTCCATGCCATACACAAAAAGAAAGGTCAGATAATTAATATAGTGAATGGGCACCATGCTGGACCCATGGAAATGTCTGTGCTTGGTAAGACGTGGCTCAGTCAAATTATAGAGTCCCACTGGTACAGCTCCTGACTCATCAGAGCCATGGATGTCAATGCTCACAGCAACCCAACCCAGGTAGAATTTATTCTGGAGGTTTTGCCTCCCCTCTAGCCCAAAATCTGGAAAATCACAGCCATTCATAACCTCCTTGTGGAGGGCCCTTTATCAGGCGGCCCCACTGGCTGAGCACCAAAGGCTAGTGCCATATTCTGCCTCACTCATCTTCTGCACCCATTCCCAACCTGTCAGAACGGGGGAAGAAATACAGTCAATATAGTCAATTCTGAACTATATATATGTGTATATATATATAAGTAGGCATTTTTAGAGAGTTTCAGGTTGAAAGTTGCTTGTCAGAATCCGAGAAAGGAGCAGCAGTTGTTCTGACACTGCGGTTTTCACATCCTTGTCAGAGACTTGAAGCAGGATAGCTGATGTGTGTTAAAAAAAGGATGGCAAGGTTTTAAAATAGTTTAGATGCTGCATGGAGCAAATTTTGAGCGCTGTAGTAAGAAGAGCTGGTACGAGTGTACATGCGCCTACCACCACCCGTACGGGGAAAAGGCTTGTTCGAGTACCGGTGTCTTTACTGCAACACCAACCCGGAGAACCACAGAGCAAATGGCCAGAGGGGTGTCAGGAAATTTCCAGATAAACATTTTTCAAACACAAACTGGGGAGGGAAGGAAGACCTGGGGAAAAGTTTCATGGCAGTAAAAATAAGCTCTCCTGTTTTTGACAGCTCTAATAACCCAGAGCCCAAGATTTGGGCTTGGAAAAGGGCCAGTTGGCCCGGCCTCCATCCGCAGACGAGCTGGAGGTGATGCTGATAGTCGGGGGGAAGCGAGCAGAAGAGCTGGCAAGTCCAATGCCACCACTGACGGAGGGGATGCCTGCCAGTTCACACATAAGTCTGCAGGTCAGACGTGCAACGTCGCTGGGACAGGCGATGCAGAGCAGCAGCAGTTTTCCAGATATTGGGCAATTCTATAAACAAGGAATTTCCTTGAAAGCTATGTGGCAGAATCTAATCGTTTCAAACCATTCGGGCTTTTTTCAATATTTTTGTCACCCTCACGTTGGTGTAGATTTTGAAATACACAGACAATCTCCTGGAGTCACAGAGAGAACAAAATGCTTTCCCCGGGGCGGTGATAAGAGCTGTCGGGGGCAATCATACAATCACGGAATGGTTGGGTTGGAAGGGACCTCACAGATCATCTAATTCCAAACCTTGCCTTGTGGGATTGACTCAGGTTGACTCAGAAACTTTTGGATGGCCACCAAAATGTCAGCTTTGAACCTGGATTCCCTGCCAGTAACTTCACCTCCACTGGCTTAATCGGTAGTCAATAGGAAAAGAAAGAGATGGTGGGAAAGCTGGGGAAAATAAATTTGACCTAGTTGTGAAATAGGTAGAACAGGATCTGCCCTGTAATTTTATCATTTATATTCACCATTTTGCCTGGCTAAAACAAAACAAAACAAAATAACATAAAATGTAAAATAAAATCTGCATTTCCGGTGTAAATAAGTCTTCTACAAAGCTGTCCGTTATCCTCATTAAGGCACAGCACGATCCAGGGGGTTGGGGCTAGCTCAATGCTGCATTCGCTCCAGTGCTGCTGCTGCTACCAGAGGAGAGGAGATCCTGGGGGATCACCCAGAATGGTCCCTTTGCAGAGAAGTGTGGGTGCCTCTCAGGGATGTTAGCTTTTCTCCTGCTTTCAGAAGCAAAGTCTGCAGGTTTAACCCCAATGCTTGCCTCGTCCCTTTGCAGAGAGCTTGCTGCCACTGCTGCCCCCCTGATGGCCAAAGCGATGGCAGCTCCTGGCACTGGTCTCAGAGCTGGCCCCCTGTGCTGCAAGGCTGCAAGCTGACTGCTCTGCTATTACAGACTCAGCCCCCCAGGAAAAAAAAATCTGTTATCACTGAGCATATGCAACTGCTAAACATCCTATTCAGTATAACTTCAGCCTGTTCTGAGAACTACATTTCACAGTTTCTTTATACAGTATCTGTCTGTCAGATATTGCCCACTAGATTACCATAATCTATATAATATACTTCCACCATAAATGTATATATATACATTTCTTACACACATATATATTTCTTGGTCAAAATTTTTACTACCTACTGTGAACAACAAAAAAAAGAGATTTAAGTTTTTATTTTAATTTTTCATTTCACGTGTACTATCTTCCCTATATAAATGGCACTAAACAAATTTAAACACTAACATGCATTGCATTCCGGTATTTGTGCCTCCATTTCAGTGTAATTTCTTTAATCTCCTTTTCTTTAATCTTTAATAGTACTGCATCCATTTAAGGTGTTTCTAGAGCATCTATTGCTGTGGTTCTTAAGTATGACAACAAGGAATAGCTCATATGCAGAATATCTGGGATCCCTGTGCACTTAAATGTACCACTAAATATAAATGCTTAAAAGATTTCATTTCTTAATAAATCTAATTCAGACCTGGCATAAGCGAAGGCAACTCCTAGCAAAACCCCGTGGGTGTCAGGCGGGCAGTATTGCTGTAATAATTAACCAGGGGTCTAAGGCAGTAGAGCAGAGGCTACTCCTTTAATTTCTTGCTTTTCTCTCTTTCTTTCTTTTTTATACCTTTCTGGGTATGGTTTTGTCCGGCTGCCCCTTCCTCCTTTCTGTTCCCCATGTGGCTGAGCTGTGCTCATACCAACTGAACACCAAGTGTGTTGCACAACAGGCACCGCTGCTTGCACCTATTTGCTGACCAACTTGCAACTGCTGTGCAGCTCGTGCTCTTGCTTTGTCGAGCAAAGGGGGGGCTTGAAGATTATGATTTAGGCATATTAAAATATAACGAGTAAATGCTGATGTCGTCTCGCCAGGAAGACACTTGAAACAGTAAAAATGGATATAAAAAGTTCTTGATATTTTAAGCACCTCAAATTGAAACAACCTTTGGTCTTCTCACTAAGTGTCATATAAACAAGAAGGGAACACTGCACGTCTGAGATATTTCTTTATGGTTTCCTAGCTTAACTCTGCATGGTTTTAAGCACTGTGTGTGTATTGCTGGAGACCTTACCACCATTTTTGAGAAAATGGGGCCTAAATGCGCTCATATCTGAAAGATACACAGTCTTATTAATGCATATATGCCATGCATAGATTATTAACAGCTTCATAACTAAACACAAGCTTACATTTCAATAAACATACTTTTACAACTGCAAAGAAAAAAAGTTTTACATTAGGATGTTACTTACTTCGTGTCTTTGTCCTGGGAGAATGCAACTAAAGAAACCACATTTAAAATCAGACATTAGATATGCAAATATGTGTTCAGATCAGAGATACGAAAATTATTCAAATGATTAATTATTCATCATAAAAATGTCAATTAATAATTCTGAAGCATAATAGGCATCTTTCTGATGCATCTTTATTTTTCAAGCCTAAATACTGTTGAATCTGTGTTCAATTGCATTCTAACAAGTTTTTAAAAATTCAACAAAGTAAACAACCAACTATAAACAAAAGTAAGCGGCGAATTTTAATAACTGCCGAGAAACGTGCCTAAAGTTCAGCACCAACCCCAGAAGAGAGGGGGAAAATCCCATCGAGTGCAGGATGCGCATCCTCGCCCACCCACCCGCTGCCCCTCGCCCCGCAGCCCCTCGCCCCTCCTCTCTTCCCAGCATGAGAAGCGGTTCGGGTCCCACGGTTGCTGCTCTTCTGCCCCAGCACACGCTGTAGTCAGGAGCTGAGGCGTCAGATGTGACTTTATATATGACAAAATTAACAAAAACATATGAGAGAGATTCACTTTTAACATGCAGGGACTCACACGAGATTAAATATTACAGTGATCTGCTTGTTAGAAATGCCCAGGGATAGATAAATTAAAGCCAGACAATCTTTTCCCTCGCTTTTGGCTCACATCCTATCCCTACATGGGTTTTCCGCAGAGGAACTTGAAAACTTTGGGAATGTTGATTCAAAAGGTTTCTTCTCAAATACCTCATCAGCGGGTGGGGGGAGAGTCGTTCCCTGACCCTTTCTTCCTCTCCTCCGTGCCCTCTCCTCCATGTGGAAATGGCAAAAAAACAAAAGGCTTTGCTCTCTACATCTTAGTTTACACGGACACCTGTATCAAGGAAAAGCATCCACCAGCACCTTGGGGCCACACAGGGCATTCCCCATGCAGAAAAATGATTCCAGTCTGCCCTGTCTTCTGCCACCACAGGTGGCTGCAGAGCTCCCCTTA
This sequence comes from Netta rufina, assembly GCF_964035555.1. Classification (NCBI taxonomy): domain Eukaryota; kingdom Metazoa; phylum Chordata; class Aves; order Anseriformes; family Anatidae; genus Netta; species Netta rufina. The sequence goes on along the minus strand of NC_140129.1, from coordinate 36,640,196 downwards.
CCCCCCAGTGTGTTTCAGTCTTTTTTCTTTTTTTAGAAAAAAAAATCTTCCACTTTTTTATTTTATATTTTATCCCAAGGCGAGGGCAGCTTCTACACCAGAGGTCTGCTCATGAAAGCAGCCAACACCCCCAGGGGCCTGGGCTCCCCCAACAGGGCCCAGTGCCAGGCTGAGGGAAGGATGCTCTCCCTGGGCTGAGCTCGGCTGGGAACCCCTGAACAGGGATTTTTCATCCCTAACGCAGGCAGAGTTTGGTCCTCGAGAGCCCTGGCTATGAAGGACCTGAAATAAATGCTTCAGAGCAGCTAACGTGTTTCTAGAGGCACGAAACCTCTGTCTTCACTAGCCTTAATCAAAACCTATCAGCTAGAGCGTTTCTCAATACAGTCTCTTTCTTCTGGTGAAGACAGAACCTAACATACATGATTATAGAGGGGGGGAGAATTGTGCCCATCCTCTCCCTGGCCCTATTCCTTCACAAAGTGCAGCGGGGGACCCTCCAGCAGGGCAGCAGCTGGCAGAAACCTGGGGTGCAGGTGCTGCCCTCAGCCCCAGCAGCCCCCTAACAGCAAAAGTGAGGGCATGGGCAAAAAATGTGCTCCCCATGGCATGTCCTGGGGAACGAGCGAGCACACCCGGATAGTTAGGGCCACAAATCATCCCGCCAGACCGGGACTGAGCCTGCAAAGACACCGGGGCAGCAGGGATCAGCAGAAGGACGAGGGCCTGCAGGGCCTGCGCAGGCTGCAATGCCCACGGCAGAGCCAAGCCCCGGGCCCCCCTCTGTTGGTGGGGATCCTTGGGGGGCTCTCTTCCCCTGCCCAGCCCCTTTCTCATGGTAACAAGCCCCTCACAGCAGGGATGGCCCCCAGCTGGCCCCACAGCCCCACACGGGGCCGCAGGGGGGGGACGTGGGGTCATTTCCATGTGCAGCAGACAAAGAGGAGGCCATGGAGGAGGCAGCTGGCAGCACCCACCATGGCATCTCCGGCACAGGCTGCCCCCAGCTCCCCTCTCTGCATTTCCACGCAGGAAAACTTGAGGAAAAGGGGAAAAACCCACAGCCAGGGAACTGTCCTTAAAACTGCCCCTTGAGCCACACCACCCAGTGCCTTGCACAGGGAGAGAGCTGGGTATTTGGGGTCTGCTCAGTTTAGGATGGATGGGGTGGGGGGCTCCTGTCTGAAGTGGAGAATTGCGTGAGGCTCTGCACGAGAATGCTGAGCACACTGCGAAAGGGAAGAGGCTGGGAGCCGGGCTGCCAGCACCACCCCAATAAAGGCAGGATCTATAGGCTGTCATTATTTCCATATCCTAAAGAAGCTGCACGCCCATTATTAGTTCAGAGCAGGGCAGGAAATCATCACCCGGATTAAGGTTAAATTCCATCTCAGAAGGGCTTAGCTGACTGCTAAATGCTTATGCCCAGTGTCCAAAAATTAAAAATAAAAAATAAAAAAATAAAAATAAAAAAGAGAAACAACCCACTCCGCATAGCATGTTACAATAGCATCTAATAAGGTTAGGTGTTATGGCACTGCTGCGAGGCTCGGAGCAGTTTATCGCTCTGATGCAAGCCCTGCTAGGGCGCTTCAGAGCTGGAGGAACTGTAAGATTGAGGGCTGGAGAGCAGGCTGCAAAATTATGAATAGGGATTATCTGACAATACCAACATGTTCCTTGAAGCCCGTGAGCATCATCGCACGGTCTGAGGGTTTGTTTTTTAGTGTAGCTGCTGATATATGTTTTATGATACAACATCGGTGGCACTCCTTCCTACTGCAGGTTAGGCTGCAGCTTCTCTTAATCTGCTGTTCATCCTCCCGTTCTGTAATCTGGAAACATATGAATAATATGTAAGGCATTTGTAATGGGATTAATTTATTTTGAGAACTTGTTTGTGTTGTGGGTTTTTGGTTGCTTTTTCTTACATAAAATGTGGATAACTGGAAATCGAGCGAGTCAGTAATTAGCATTCACTTTTTTCTTTTTCTTTCTTTTTATCATATGCATCTAAATTCAGTTTAGCTCTTTAAGGAATTGCCAGACTGCCCTTGATTTATAGGCAGTGTCTTCTGGATCTGAGAGGATCTAATTCAAATTAATAATACTTGAATCTGATTTCAGGATATTTGCACTGTGCTATACATTTCATTAAGATATCACCACGTTGTGTGCCTGTGTGTGTGCACATGACTATCTACAGGTATATTTAGGCATGGGCAAGTCACGTAACCTGCAAGAAAAAAAAATAATAATAATAATAAAACAGCGTTGGCATTTAGACAGCAGTGTCAAGAAAACTTTTAGCAAAGCCAAGCTAGCTCAGATCCGGGGGGAAAAAATAAAATAAAATAAGTGAATAATGAAAATAGCGAATCGGGGGGGGGTGAGGGGGAATAAAATAAGTGAATAATTAAAATAGCGAAGAGAAAAGCCTTGTCCCCACCTCTGCGCAGCTGCCGGGCTCGGCGGCAGCAGCCTCCAAGCACTGCGCGGCCGCTCGGACCCACGGCCCGGGCAGGGCGCAAGTAGGGCGCAAATAGGGCGCAAGTAGGGCGCAGCCGTCGGCGCAGCCTTTTTCCCCCGTTCCTCCTGCCGCGCAGGGACCTGCGGCCGGGGGACAGGTAGCGAGGGGCTGTGGAGAGCCTCGAACCCCCCCGGGCTGTGCTGAGCCCCCCCGGAGGCAGCCCCCCGCCCTGCCTCTCCCTTCTCCCCCAGACCCGGATCACACCGGGGCACCGACGCCTGCCTGGAGCTCGCAGGGTTAGGTTCGGGGAGGAGGTGAAAAATAGCAATCGCATCGCGGTGGGGAGGATGAGCTGCTGTTGGGGGGCTTGGGGGACCCCCGCCGTCCTTTGCAGTGTTTAATCATCAGAAAGGTGTCCTCTGATCAGCAGCATTTTTGAGTGCAATTGCTAGTGACTATTGCTCGCGTTCCTGCTCTTGCTGTAGGCACACATTCAATGCACAGTTCAAGAGCAGTTTATCTTAGCTTAATGTAAGTAAAAGTATAGTGTCGGATCAGTGTACCATTTGTTTCAGTTTTCTTCAGGAGGGAGGGAAAAAAAGAAAAAAAAAAAAAAGTGCTGTAATAGATTTAACTCTGTCAAAGCAGGGAAATTGTTCCGCAGCTCCCTAATACAGCCCTTTGGGCAGCTCCACGGTTACCTTCAGAAAGGATCACGCAAGTAGGAAAGACGTGAAGTTTATCTTTGCACGGAGAGCATTTCAAGCCCTTTTAGAGGGAGAAGCGGCTGCGGGTTGTGCTGGGAGCCGGGCAGGAGCGGCTGAGGCTCAGCCATAGCAGCCCCTTTGCACTAAACCGCCTCGCTCAGCATCCCCAGCCTGGGCTGCCTGACTTACTTCTGTATTAGTTCTCAATTACGTGCAGTGTAAACCAGCTTTTTGATTAACAAAACAGCAGAGCATTGGTTAAGAACACTTAAACTTCAAAAAAAAATCCCCCTGGGAAGTGGGCTCTGAATTGGTTAATAATGTGCAGTACTTGCTAAATTGCTGACTTCCAGATGTGGAAAATATCTTTCTTGTTTAGGACCTACGTAACCTGATTGGATTACGACAGAAGCGTCACATTGGAAGGCTTTTGAGTGATGATTTAATTAACCATACAGTAGAAAGCTGTATTTGCCAGGAAACCCCTTCCATATTTGCATAACCAATCCCTTCAGTGCAAAGGTGGAGTCTGGGCTTCTTCTCTCTTTTTTTTTTTTTTTTTCTCTCTCTCTTTTTTTTTTTTTTTTCTAGATGCAATTTTATTTTAATTTTAATACTTTGCAAAGGTGAAAAACTTGTAACCTCCGCGAAGTTCGGTACCACGCGTTGCTCGCCCGAGCTGCCTGCCGTGCAGCCAGCCCCGGGCAGGGCAGGGGCAGGAAAAAGCGCCCAGCTCCCCCCTGCTCCCTATCTGTGAACAAAACAGAGCGACTGTAAGATCTCAGCACGGTTGTTGTGTTGTTTTTTTATTATTTTTTTTTTCATCAGATTTAGCTGACTATTCAAATAACCTGGACGAGTGCTGAAATGAAATGAAAGAGAGGGAAAAAAAAAAATAATAATAATAATAATAAAAATGCCCCCAAAGAAACGCGTGAGGATAAAAATAAAACAGCAGCAAAACGAGCGGGAGGCAGCCAGGAGCTCGTTTGCGGTGCCCGCACAGAGTTTAGTTTCTAGGCGTTGCGTTAGGGTAAGTTTTGGCCCTCCGCAAGCTGCGGGAGCTGCGGGAGCGCAGCCGGGCAGGATGCGGCCCCCGGCGGCTCCCGGGGCGGCCGAGGCGGGGGGGGGATCCCGCGGGGGGGGGGGGGGCGGGATCCGGCGGGGGGGATCCCGCCGGGGGGGGCGGCAGGGATCCAGCCTGAGGGCAGGGATCCGGCAGGATCCTGCTGCGGTTGGGGGGGGGGGGATCCGGCACACATCTTGCCTGGGGGAGGGGGATCCCATATGAAGGGGGGGTTGGGGGGGGAGGTTTGCAACCTGGGGGGGTCTCAGGGGGGGAAGAGGCATGGGGGGGGATAGGGATGCACCGCGGGGGGGTGGGGGGATGCAGCCTGGGGGGGGGAAATGCACCCCTGGGGGGTAAAGATGCACCCCTAGGGGGGAAAGGATAAACCCCGGGGGGGTAAAGGATGAACCCTGGGGGTTAAAGGACGCACCCCGGGGGGTCAGGGGATGCACCCCAAATTGGAGGGGGGCAGAGGCTGCAGCCGGGGGGGCCCGAGGCCGCATCCCCCCGCGGGGCAGGGGCTGCGGGGGGGCCGCGGGGCGCGGAGCGGCGCGGAGCGGGGCGGGGGGCGGGCGCGGGGCGGGGGGCGGGCGGGAGGAGGTGGAATTGCATTTGTGCCGCTAAAGCCCTTCGCGGAGACTTCAAGGTATAATCTATCCCAGATCCTTTCCCAGAGAGAAACTTGGCGATCACGTTTCCACATGATGCTCACGTTTGGTGCTCTTCAATTATCCCTCCCCACAAAGATAGGTGGCGTGTGTTTCAGGGTCTCTCCTCTCGCTCCTACAGAAAAGAAAAAGAAAAAAATGTCATTAGAAGAGGCGTAACACGTCAGTCCGTCCCCAGGTTTGTGTTTCCTGGAGTGGCAGAAAGAGATCAGTCCTAACCTGCCCAGCAGGAATAACGGTCCTTCCGACAACTCTTTGCAAGGCTTTTTACAATTTCTCCAGGAGCTGCATCTCCCTTCACCTTTTCTCCTCCACTTCGCGGCTTCTTCATGCTTTTGCTTCTCACCATTTCTGGCCAAAACTACAACCAAGACTTCGCAGGTAGGTTGGGAATTTAATTCCGTTTTCCTTCTTTTTTTTTTTTTTTTTTTTCTCCCCTTCTTTTTCCTCCCACCACCTCGCGCTCCAGCGGGCTTCTTTAATTTCGATAGGGTTTGATTTTTTTTTTTTTAATTTTATTTTTATTTTTTTTTAAAGCATGCTGGCTTCTCCCTGCCTTGCTCAGACTTGGGGCGAAAATCTCCCTTTTTTTTTTTTTTTTTTTTTTTTTTTTTAACCGAAACCCGAAGTCACTCGGGCTCCTGCTCCGGGAAGGGGCGAGCGGGGTCGGGGCGCTGGGGGCTGCCCCCCCGCTACCTGTCACCAGGTACGGGAGGCGCCTTGCGCACCGCAGCAGCCAAAGTTTTAGCGCCGGGGAGGCACCTCGTCCTCCCGCAAAAAGGCGAAATCAAAGGCTGGGGATTTAAAATAAAAGCCACCCGGCCACCTCCTGCTCTTTTTTGCTTGTAGGGTTCCCTCCGGAGCCCCAAAGTTTGCAGGTACCTGTTAATGGTAAAGCCGAGCCGGCGCGGCCGGGCACCGCTGGAGCCCCAGCCCGGGGCAGGGCTCCCGGCGAGGATGTGTTTCCCCAACCAGAAAGTTTGCTGTTTTGTCTGCTTACTTAGTTTCATTTCTTTATTTTATTTTGCGAAGCTGGGTGAAGTAACACCTTAGCTTCTGGGATCCTAAAGCAAGAAGTGAAAGTACTGACTGGAACTTAAAAGTCGTTTACCAAAAAGCGAAAAATATATATATATTTAAAAAAAAATGCTAGCCAGTTGTCTGGGAAGAAAAGTGTTGCCGAGATCTGCAGGTTTCAAATTATTGACAACTTTTGGGGGGAGGCTGAAGAGCAGGGGAGATAGCGAAATGCATTTAAAACAATTCTCCATTGGGCGTTTTGCATGAAAACGCCACTCGCCGAGGAAGGCTCAGAGCCTCGCTCGCCTTGGCTCCTGTCCTCCCCACTCTGCTGCATCCCGTGTCAGACCTGCCCCGGTGATGCCAGCCTTGCCCACTCCAGAATCGGGAAAAACTGGCAAATCCTAAACTTTCTGGCGCATTTCTCAGCCTCTCCCTTCCTCGGCCGCATGCATCCACATCCAGAGAGCTCGCAATCCTCCCTGCCCAGGCGCAATCCCAGGCAGGAGGGTGTGAGTAAACATGCTGACCCCGCACACACACACTCTCAATATTCCCATCCTCTTACCTGCTCGGGGATTTTTTTAGCCAGGCAGGTTTTATAACCGCAAAGGTCTGAACAGAGAGTTCAGGCGGAATAAAAGACCTAGCAGCAACACACTTCCCTGCTCAGTCCTGGTGTGAAGCTCCAGCAAAGTCAAAAGACACAGGGAATAATAATAAATAGAAAAGCCCACTTTGCTGGGGAAAAAAAAAATGGTGAGGCAGGTAATCATTTATTTTATTTTATTTTTCTACATTTTGTACAAAACTCCCAGTGCAGGGGAAGACAATAGATGCGAAGGCGAGGAGGGGGAATCCTGCTCAGGAGAGCAAGGGTTAATTGCCCTTGTTTTACAGTTTGCATCTGTTACATCTTTTATAGCCCCCTGTTTAAACTAATCCTCAAGTCAAAGCATCTTTAAAGCTACAGCATCTTCCTCGAGGTGGACTGAGTTTCAGGAGCGTTCTTGCAGCAAAGCAAAGGCTCCAGTGACAGATAGAGGCTCCTGCACAGCCGGGCACGCACAGTAGGTCCCAAAGTTTACAAGTTAAAACACACACACCCAGCCTGAGAGCCTGAAAACTCTGACAGCGGTAGTTTTGATTTCTGTTTCTTTTCTGGGGAAAGAGAAAAAAAAAATGACACTCTGAAGCTTTGTTTAAGTAAGGGGCAGGGGAAACCCTGAATATTGTCAAACTGACTAAAAAGGTGACAGAGGTTTATAATTACCCCGCTCATTGTTAGGGGGAGGGGGAGGTCTCCGCACTGTGCTTTACCCCAAAAGGGCAGGGGAGAGCCATGTTTCCCTCCGCTCTTATCACTTCGCCGGGGTGCACTCTGGCAAAAAAAAATAAAAACAAAATAAATAAAATGAAGGCAGGGGCAGCAGCAGAGAAGGCTAGCATTTCGTGCGCAAACAAGTCCTAATGTCAAATTAAAGTACTTTTAGGAGGAAACGGTCCGCCTAGCATTGAGTCAGGCAGCCTACTGTAAAAGCTGTGCTTCTCCTCATATACGGTCATGAGTTATGACTCATTTGAGATGTAATTCTGGGCTCTCTCTGATCTGCTTTGCTGGTGCAACACACACACACACACACACGCACACACACACACGCACGCACCCGCACACGCGCGCACACGCACCCCGGGAGCGAGCGGGAGCCACACGCACACGCACACCCGCACGCAGGGGCACGCACCAAAAAGAAAGAGAGCAAAAAGAAAGCGAAAAAAAAAAAAAAAAAAAAAAAAAAAAGAAAGAGAAAGAAAGAAAGAAAGAGAGCAAGAAGGCAATCTGCCCGGCTGGGGAGCGAGGGGGGAGCCCGCTCCGTCTGCGTCCCACCTCCCCCGGCACGGCAAGCCTCGCCGTGTGCGTGGATGGGTTCTTTTGCGGGTGCAAATTCGGGTCCCCGTTGGCGCCCTGCGTTTAAATGGGATATACCAATGCCCACATTGTTGCTGTGTTTGGTTGTTACATAGAGTCTGCGTGCTGCTGAATCAGGGAGTCGAGTCCATGCGAACTGCCATCTGATCCACTCTTATCAATGAAGCAGCAGATCATGGCGGATGGCCCCAGGTGTAAGAGGCGAAAACAAGCCAACCCCCGGAGGAAAAACGGTAAGCAGCCCCCCGAGCAAACTTTTCCGGCCGGGCGGAGAAGCCCCGGGGGGGGGGGGGGGTGGTGAGGGGGGGGCTGGAAGGCGAAGGGGGGGGCACGGCGCAAAGAGGGGAGGCAGCGGCGGAGCCCGGAGCGGGGCGTCCCGCGGAGGCTGCGCGGCCGCGGAGGCTGCGGTGCTCCGGTGATGCTGGGGGGGGACACTCGGGGAGGCAGCGGGGTGCTTCAGGAGGGGGCCAGGGGGGCGCGCAGCGCGCCCCCGCCGCGCCCCAAAGTTTGTTGCGCGGGCGCGGAGCGGGCGCGCCCCTGCCCCGCGGCGGAGGGGAGGCGGCGGCCGGGGGCTGGAAGGGCCGGGGGGGCGCCGAGAGGAGCGGAGAGGAGCGGAGGGGGGCCGAGAGGAGCGGAGGGGGCGCGGAGAGGTGCGCAGGGGGGCGGCCGGGGAGCCGCCGGCCCTGGGAAAAAGCCGGCACCGTGAGAACCCCGGGGCGCGCCGGCACCGGGCAGCGCCTCTCGCTCGGGCTCGGCGGAGGCTCCGCAAGGAAACTTCCTCCCCGGGAACCGGGAACCGGCCCCACGAGGTCAGGGGGGGGGCCTCCGGGCCACGCTCGCCCTCGCCCCCCGGCCCCGGAGGCTGCGGGGGGCAGGGGGGGCGCTGGGACGCGGTGCTCCGCTCCGAGCCCCCCTCGGGAGGCTGGCACGGGTGCGGGGCTGTGTGTGCGTGCCTCCCCGAGTGCCTCCCCGTTGTTTTTTTTTTTTTTTTTTTTCCCTTTCTCCCCCCCCCGGCCGACAGCCGCTGCCCCCCTCCCGCAGCCCCTCGCACGGCCGGGCCGGCCCCGCTCGCAACAACTTTCCTCCCCGCCGAGGAGCCGGGGGAAAGGAAGATGTTTTGTGCGAACCTGAACCCGCTCGCTTAGGGCTCGGCTACTTCTTTTAAGTGGAGAGGTGGAGGTGGGGGTGGGAAAAGGGGGGGGGGGGGGGACACGACAACAATAACAAAAAAAAAAAAAAAAAAGAAAGAAAAAACAAAGAGGAGAGAATGTTGATTAGAAACAAATGATCCTTCCCCCCCTCCCCTTCCCTCTCTCTCTCTCTCTAGGTTGTGAGTGTGTGCGAGTGTGTGTGTGTGTGTGTGCGTGTGTGTGTGTCTTTTTCTTGTTGTGGTGGAGGCGTCGAGCCATATGGGGGAGTGATAGAGGAATTTTAGTCAGAAACTGTTCGCTGTGTTACACTGGCTTTTCCCTTTGTGTTGTCTTTGATCTATTTGCTTGGCTTAGTATTACAAAAAAAACCAACTAAAATAATATATTCCGAGCAGCTTCCCAAGGATCCGTTCCTTGTTATCTTTTTTTAAAGTCTCTCCCCCTCCACCACCACCCTTTACTCTTGTGTCTGTCATTATTTAAGGTGGTCCTCACAGAGGAGACCTCCCCTTCCCCTCATCTCTGGGTAATTTAGTAGACATTAAAATTACACGTAATGTTTCCCTCTCCTCTCTTGTGTTTCCTCTGTTCTTTTTATTAAATGTTGGTTATTGATTTTCTAAAATCAATGTCTGTTGTGGGGCTTTTTTCCCCTTACAAGTATCTAAAGCACGTTGCTGATCAACTGGATAACAAAAGCTTTGTGTCAAGTAGCCTTTTTTCTTATGTTAAACAGTCATTTTTGAGAGAAAAAGAGAATGAGATTTAAAGCAACGCATCCAGAAGTGCTCTTTTGCAGGAAAGAATATTCTGAGTGTTTGAGGGGGGTTTATTCTTCTGCTTTCGCCTCCTCGCCTTTTAACACAAGCTTATTAGTTTAGCGTGTTAAACCCATCACATGCTCCGTGCTGAGGGATGCGCCCGTGTGTCTAATATTTTCTCCCCCCGATCCGAGTGGAGAAACAGAAATAAAAGGGCCGGGTGCCCGCGTTTGGGTAGGGCACCCCGCCGCAGCCTCTGCCCCCTGCCCTTGCGCGCAGGGCTTGGGGAGGACGCGCGGCCCGGGGTGGCACAGGCTCCTGCCTCCCTTCGCCTCGGGGCTTTTCACCCCAAGTGCTCTAACTTGGGAAGCCGCCCCCGGCTCGGGAGCCGCAAGTTGAATTGCGATTTTGGAAGGTAACCACCGAAAGAGCCCGCAAACTTCAGCTCAAGTGTGCGCGCTGGCTGCGCGAAGGTCTAACTTGTGCGCCGGCAGCCTCTTGCTCTGGCCAGGGCAGGGGGGAAAGGCTCCACTTTCTGCCTGTCCCCTCTTTTCTTCTCTTTGTGCCCCAGAATTTGGTTCTCTCATTCATTTCCGAGTGAGAAATGTCCTGGTTTTGAGAAGCAGGTAGACGAGCGAGGGTGGGTTTTGGTGGTGGTGGTGTTGGGTTTTGGTGGTTTTGGTGTTGGGTTCTTTTTTTTTTTTTTTCTTTTCATTTTCTCTTTCTCGACAAGCACGTATCCAGTGCCTTTCCCGTTGGGAATTGCCCAGGATTTATCTGGACTGAGTGGATTTTTGCTTCTTTCCTGGATTCGTGGAAAAGATGTCACTTCTGAGCTTGTGTCTTTGCTGATAACACTAGAAACAGTGATGCTTATCGAAATCAGACAGAAATTCCTTATGAAACGCGGCAGGACCAAACTAAAAATTAAAAACACGGGAAATAAATAAATAAATAAATAAGCCACCCAAAGTAGATGGCCATCGAGGAAGCCGGAGTGGCGTGAGTGCAGTCGGCCCCGAATTGCAGGGGGGGGACCCCGCGGGATCGCCCAGCCGCCGCTCCGGGTGCGCGCCCGGCGGCGTGTGCGGGGCTGGGCAGGGCTCGGCTCGGCTCGGCTCGGCTCAGATAACGGGGCCGGCTGCGATCGCGGCGCCGAGCGGGGGGGAAAGCCGGGGAGGAGCCCAGGGGGGGCGAGATAACGGCACGGTTGGGGGCTGAGAGCCTGGGGGGGGGGCGGCTGGGCAGGACGGCGCCCCCTCCCCCCCCGCCCCCCCCCCGGGAATGGAGGGGGGGGGAAAGGAGGGGACCCTATAAGTGGGATAGGGGGGATTTGGGGTTGAGGGGGGGCCGGGGGAGGCAGCCCAGGAATGCGACGGCGCCCCGGGAAGTTGGGTCAGATGATTCCCGGCGCCTGACTCACTTCGCGGCACTTTCACTCGGGAGAAGTGGCGGCGGAGCAGGAGGAGGAGGAGGCGGAGGAGGAGGAGGAGGGAGATGGTGGAGGAGGAGGAGGAGGAGGAGGAGAGGGCAGCGAGCCCCCTTTCCGCCCCGCTCCACACGGGCGCCCCGCGGAGGCGGGGGTGCGCAGGCAGCGGCGCGGGGATGCGCAGGGATGCGCGGAGAGGGGCGGCGGGGTCCCTGCTGCCTGCCCTGCCCTGCTCTGCCCTGCCCCTCTCCTCCTTAGGCCAGTGTATTTTTTTCCCCTGATCCCCCCCTCAAAAAAAAATTAAAATCCCCTGGAAGGAGGGGAAAGGGGGAGGGGGGAAAGTTGGAGCTAATTTACTCCAAAGTTTCAGTAAACAGCTCCCTTTGATTCCTTTGCCATCTCGCTTCCAGTTGCAAAGAAAAGGGAGAAAGTTCAATGCTTTCAGGGCGTCTGAGCCGAGCAGAGCCCGCAGCAGCCGAGCGGCCGCGGTCACAGTGCCCGGAGCCTTTCCCCAAAAGACACTCAGCCTCCTTTAGGGGATGTGGGGAAGGGGGGAAACCCACTTCACTTCCCACTTGCCAAAGAGAAAAACGAGCCCGGCTGCTGCCTTTAGCGAGTGGGAAGCGAGGCTCGCCTTCCCAGCCGGGAGAAGTTTGGAGGCAGCCCGGGGGAGGCTGGCGAGGCAGCGGGGAGGCTGCCTGTCGCGACATTCAGGTGGCGCAAGCTGGAGAGGGCACCTGGGAGCGCTGCCTTGCCTCGGCACCTTGCCGGGGGGGCGAATCCGTTGCGAGCAGATTGCTCGGGAAAGCGGCTTCCTCGGCTGGGAATTAAATGCGCTCCGTCGAAGGAAGCACCTGGAGATAGGTATTAAAAATCGAGGCGCAAAATGCGGGCAGGGCGCAGCGCATCCCCCGCTGCACCTCTCCACGCACCGTGGCGGCCGGAGCGAGCCGTGGCAGGGAGCAGAGGAGGCTGCTCTCCGTAGCAGGGCTGATCTATTCGTTTTATTCGGAGTTTGGAGAGAAGCAGGGAATTTGGAGGTTAGCGCCCGCTTCGTCGTTTGCCACTCGTGACGGTGCTGCGCTCCCTGGGCTCTGCTTATTGCACGCGAGGAAAGTTTTGGGGGAACCTCTGATTGCTGTGAGAAAATACATTCGGTGCCTGGCAAAGCCACGTATGAAAATTTTAAAAAATAAATAAATAAATTTAAAAAATGAGAGAGTTACAAGTTAATTATTGATAACGATACGAAGCCAACTGCCCAAGGTAGGGAAAATAGATGGAAGACCGAGATGCAGGCTCAGGACAGGCTGGTAATATCGCCCAAGAAAAATGTGTGTCTCCCTTTAGAGTGGAAGGCAGGGTGTTGATCCTTTTACAGCAGCCCCACATTCATTCCAAGAAATAGGAAATTCTTCGCCTCCCAACAGTTTTTGGCATCTGCATTATCCCAGTGCTTTTAAGGTGCATTTTCTCCTCTGTGAAAGAGAACTCTTTGTCCTTTTTTCTCCAAGACCATGGCTTCCCAAGGTAGACACTATTTTGTGCCTGTCACATAGAAAGGGAGTGCAGGTTTGCAGTGCTCACAGACAATTGATTGTCTGCCCTAATGTGTTTCATTTACATGTTTATAACGTCAATAGTGCTGGGGTGTCCACTGTACCATTCATTCCAGCATTCCCACAAGGGTGCAATTGTCTGAATGGCCAAGTCAGACACCTTTTTGATTGCTCTTTAGTTGTCTTTTTAGAGTACGGAGAAAAAGGGGAGAAATCTGTGAGGCAGAAACACTAGTTGAAAATATTTCAGAATTAAACGTCACCATTAAAGCAGATGTGAGCATTAGACAAACAAGATATTTTAACTAAGGCTCTGAAGGTGTAAACAAATTCAGAACAGAGGGGATGGTTACTGCACGCTGCATCCAGTCTTGCTCCTTAATTTTTTAAGCTCCTTTCTTTTTTCATGTTTTGTGGTTTTCATTTTCATTTCAGCCTCTGTAAATGCAGCCACCTCCTAACTCTTTGTATGCTTAGCTGTAATTTGCGATTTTTTCCCTGTGTATTTACATATCTCTGTTTATGCCAACAGCGTCAGCTAACCGCTTGGAAAGTCTAGTGAGAGAATATTCAGGCTGCGAGAAGCATAAACTTAAAAAAATAAAAATAAAAATAAAAAAGTAAGATCCAAATATTTCTTGATTAAGCATTTTTAATGAAAAAAGAAAGGACAATGCCTGGACTTCTTGAGGCAGTTTAACTCAAATAGCTGTGTACCAACTTCTCAGGGCTGCGGCTGCCGTCCTCTAGACTGTGAGCTTTCAGCAAAGAGCTCCTAGGAGTTGCAAAGTCCCTCAAAGCTCGGTTTTTAAGGTGTGCTGTGCTGTTTGGATATGCCACGCTCTCCTTCAGCACAGAAGCTGCTTTCTGAGGGAGGCGAGGAACGACTGCCTGCGTTTCCTACCCGAATAACTGAGCCTCGCAGATGCAGGCGGATCTGTGCATGCGTGTGCACCTACCTAGGCGTGCGGGGAGAGAGGCTGTGCGCACACCCAGCACATGCAGGTCCGCCTAAAAATAACGGCTCGCCTTTCAGACGAGCTCCTTTCCCCCTAAAAAATGACGACGGTACAATTAACACGAGTTGACCTGCTCCGTCCACGGGCCAGAAAGGGGAAAGAGCCCCAAGTCCTGGGGAGGTAAAGCGAGAGAAAAGTTTTGTGATTTTTTTTTTTCTTCTTCTTCTTCCTTCCCCTCTCTATAATTTTTGTTGTAATTTTAAAAAATGCCTGTTTGTGGAGAGATTTTTTTTATTTTTATTTTTATTTTTTTGTGCCTACCAGGGAAGACACACACAGTAGATGCACCGTTAGCTGAACCCCTGACACGGCGGTCTTTTGAATGCCTTAGGTATGATTTCACTTTCGCTCACATCAATGCTGACCTGAATGCCTTTCATATCTGATCCGCTGTGTCTCTCCCAGTAAACATCCCCTGAGGGGAGAACAAAGAAAGGAGCTCTTCTTCTTCTTAATCACAATTCAGCCCATTCACCGCCGGCAGGCTACATTTGCATTCTGCAACAGAAAGCCAAGATGAAAAGAAAAAAAAAAGAGAGTGAGAAGAGGGGGGAAAAAGCAGAAGGGTGGAGGCTGAGTAAAATAACTTAGGTGTTTGTAGCTGTTTGTTGGGCTTCCCCTAGTTACAAGCCTTATATAGATCCTGCTCTACCCAGCCTTGGCTCCTCTGACAGGCAGATAGTGTTACAAGATGGCATGCCTGTACTATTCATGGCCACTCGCTCTAACACTTGAGGTAGAAAGTGTCAGGGAGGGATCAAATTCTACTCCGAGCAGCCTGCTAGAGTTAGGGTCAGGTGTGTGTACTCTCGGCTCTTGACTGCTGCCTATTCTTTTCGTTTAATTACGATTATTGTTTACTCGCCGTGACCTTGGGCAGAGGGGTGGCCGGGGGGGAGAGGCAGGCTGGGCCACCCCCGGAGGGCTGTGGAAAGGGGGGGAAAAGCCGGCTCCCCAAATTAACGGGGTGTCACCTCTTCCCCGGGGAGCTCCGGGTGGGGGGCAGCGGCTGGGGGGGCTCCGGGGCCGTCGTTTTCCTCTCCCCCCCACCCCCGGCTTTGGCCGGCCCGCCCCGTCGGGGAAAAGCAGCGAGCTGCGGCCGGCAAGCGGCCCCGAGGAGGAGGAGGAAGAGCAGGAAGGCGACCTTCGTGGCACTTTCAGTGGCCGGGCTCCCTGGTGGTCACGTCCACGTCCATTTTCCCATCGCCCCCCCCTCCTTTATTTCCCCGGCTGCCCGCTCTCCCCCAGCTCTTCTGGGCTTTTCAGAAGCCACTTGGAAAGAGATGGCGAGGTCTTTGGTCGGAGCCACTTTTTTCGCACCAAGAGAAGGTTTATTTATAACCGGATCCCGCTTACTGAAAAGTATTTAAGCCCTTTCAGGCAGAGCTGTCAAAATTTCCCGTGTTGTTTGCCTCTATTTGCAACATGCAAAAAGTCCTATGCAGTTGCTGGTATCGGAATAGCCGGGGTAGCACAGAAATCTCAAGTGACAAGTTTTCAGCTACACCATCTCCTGCCGACCAAACTGTCATTTTTTTTTTTTCAGAAACCGCTTTTAAGATCCTCACTTTTTTTTTTTTTTCATTTTTATTTTTTTTTTCCCCATCAGCAAATAGATTAAACGTGCTAAAGCAACTTCGGGAGGGAAGAGCAGCTCGAACAATGCGGAGCGGGAGGGATGTCTTATTTTCCTGTAGCTGCTCTGGCAGATCTCACTCAGAAGGAGCACGCTAAGCGAGATGTTACCAGTTGAACAGAAGCATGTGACACAGATTCCTGATTTTTTCCCAGAAGATTTGCAGAATTTACAAAAAGAGATTATCTCTACACCTTCCACCCTCCTAACCACCCCCATGACCCAAGCAGTGGAGGATTTAGGCAGATTTACTTCAGTAAACACCTTTGGACACTTGGGGAAAAGTAGGAGTCTGTTTGCAAAAGCAGGCTTTTGTTAAGTGAGGTGCTGGATAATGCTTTACCCGGCAGCTGTGATATTAACCTCCCCGGCGAGGCTGCAAAGCGCCTTAACTCCTTGCGCGCTGCGCGGCCGCAACCCGCGCAGGTACCGCGCAAGGGGCGCGCAGGCGGGAGGTGCCCGGGGGCAGCATCGCCTCCTGCCTCTGTTCTCCATCCTCCTCCCTCCAGCCTCCTGTTTCTTGCCTCTATCCTGCCTCCTGTCTCCTCACCGGCCCCAGGGCTGCCAGGGCAGGGGGGCACCGCCACCGTCGCCCCCTTTCCCAGCCCTTGGTTCCTCTCTGTTCCGAGCCCTCTGCCCCAAATCTCGGCCGGCCCCCAGCCTCCCCGTGCAGCTCGGAGGCTCTCCCACGCAGCCCGTGGGGTGCTTATTTTATTTTATTCATATTTTTTTTTTTCAGGAGACTAACTTTACAGGTGTTTCTCTTTTTATCTCCAGCACAAGATTGCCTCGTTTCAGGATTTTTGTTGTCGAGGGTTCTTTTTTTTTTTTTCCTTTTTTTTTTTCCCCCCGCCCTTAAAGTGGAGGTGTCGATGTTAGAGCAGCCACAAACGTGTGAGAAAGCAAAGGGTATGAGACGTGACAGAATTAAAGGTGTTTGCTATGCTGTTACCCGTGTGTCAAGCTGCAAGCTCCCTTTGTCGCAGCCTCCCGGAGGTTCGCTGGCGCGGATCCTCTCCCCTCCCAGGCGAGGCAGCAGCTCCCGGCCGGGGGGTCCGGGAGGTGCCCCCGCCGCTGTCGCCTGTCCCCCGCAGCCCCTCGGGGCTCCGACGGGGCGCTCAGCCCCGCACCGCCACCGGGCCAGCACCGCGGCGGCTGGCAGGGAGAGCCGCTTGGCAGGGACGTCATCTGCCAAATCATCCCATAATTACGTTTTATGTTATTTGTATGAATGACCAAGCATGCAGTATTCCTTTTGGAAATCAAAGGAAGGCTTAAAACGCGGGTTTGAATACTTTCAGACCATGGTCAGGTCACAGTTTGGGAGCTGAATTAAACTGATCTCATTTGTGATCTAATTGAGGTTGGCAACAACCTTAGCGGTAGCAATAACACACAAACACACAAATCAAAGAGCAGAATTCAGCAAATCAGATCTTTTGCTCCAATTCTGCCCGCCACTTATTCTCCGGCTGCCAGCGGAGAAGTTAAACTTTGTCCTGCTTCTCGGCGCCGCCGCAAAGCCTTGCATATTTTCGGGGCCGGGGCAGGACACCGGGGCTGCCGAGAGGAGCTGGGGGGGTTGGGATCAGGGGAGAGGACACGAGTGGGGTCTCCAGAGACCCCCCGTCTCCGGGTGTGGGGGGGGGGACACGCGTGGGAGAAGGGAGCGAGGGCCGGGGCGCTGCGGGCAGCAGCGAGGCTCCCTCCCTCCCTCTCTCCTCCCTCCTCCCTCCCTATCTGCGCATCCATCGCTGCGGATTCCAGGAATGCAATTACCAGAGTGGCTGCGAATTGTTGACAAATTTGCCTGGGACCGTCGGGGAGGGAGCTGCGCCGGGGCCGGGGCACGGGGGAGCCCCGACGGGGACGGGGGGGGGCGCTGCGCTGGGGACCGACACCGGGCACGGCCGGGGGACCCCCGGCGGGGCGGGCAGGGGGCTCCCAGAGACCCCCCCCCCCCCGCCTCCAGGAGCCCTTTGCCGGCTCCCCCCAGCCCCGCACAAACCCCGAGGGGCTTCGTGGCCGCCCCCACGGGGGCCGCCCCCTCCCCAGCGCGGCTCCGCTCGGCGCGGCCCCAAACTTGGCTCACGGGAGGGGGGATAATTTAAGGGGGGGGGGATAACGAGGAACGGCCCCTTACCGCCTCCCCCCCCCAGTGAGGGCTTTGAGACGTGTCCTCAGCTCCCCCCCTCCTCCCGGCCGGTGTTTTCCTCGGCTAAAACCTGTTTACTCGCCTCTTTGTTTTTTGACGTGCAATGAGTTTCCATCTCCTGCGAATCTCTAAGAAATAGATAAAGCATTATATATCCCCCCCCCCTCCCCTCCCCGGCCCCCCCGCTCGTATTTTAAAGCAGCGATCCTGACAGCAGTACTATTATTGCACTTTATGTTTTAGTGGATGTTTGCTGTTGCTAGTTACAGCAACACTTATCATAAGACAGCAAGAAAAGAGTAGTCCCTGGTAATTAAAGTAATGAAATATTCATTTACTCTACCTTTTCAGTAGTCTCACAAATTAGGCTGCTACATTTAATGCCTGCACTGCCTCTGTTTTTATTATAATGGCAGCTTTCGCATCTGCAATTAGGACTAATTCTGACAGTTACAATTTCTGAGGGATGGTAAACAGTGAACGAGATGTGCAGCAGTGGTATTACACGTGAAAAGCCCTTGTCTCTTTAACCTTGTTGTTTTTTTTTCTCGCAGAGGTTACCTTTTCCCGATGGTGCAAAATCGACTTGACATAACTGTTCATCAGTTTCAGGGTTTTCCCTGGAGGTATTTGCATCAAATCAGCCCAGTCAAGCTTCAAGTTGAAATTGGCAGGCCAGAAACTGACAGGGTAGGGACTGGGAAAGAGACAGCTAAAGTGCAGGCAGCGAGCTGACAGCAGCGGCGGGCAGGCAGGGGGAGCGGGCTCAGCACCCGGGGCTGCCATGCCCAGACCCCCCCAGACCCCTCCAGACCCCCCAAGACCACCCGACCCCCCCCATGCATCTCTAGGGAGCGAGCATCCCAAGCCTGGCCCAACCATCAGGGTTGGGGATGGGGGGGAAAATATAACCAAGGGCCAGGGAGGGGAAAGGTGTTTGGCAACAAAGAGGTGCTGGGCAGAGGTTGGCACCGCCAGCAAGCCGGGCCGCCCTCCTTGAGGGGGTGGTCGTGCCCTTTAGTTAGGAAGAGAAGTGACTGAGAGGGTCGTTCCTAGCCATGGGAGCGTATTTTGATACGCTCAAAATAAATAAATAATAATAATAATAAAAACAGAGGGATGATCAGCTGCGAAGATAATTACGCGAGAAGCAAAACAAATATTTCCTCAGATATGTTAGTTCATTTCCCCTCTGTTGGGGGGCGCTGAGCGGGATGGGGTAGGAATTAATTTTTAATAGGTTATTGGACAAATCGGGGCTGTTCCCCCCTCCGCCCCTGATGGAATTTCACTTCTTTGCAAATAATTCCAGATCTTGTTCAGTGCATGCAAGGGAGCTGCCTAGCGAGGACCAGGCAACGCTGTCAGACCCGTTCCCTCTTTAAAGGTGAAAAAGAGCAAAACTGCGTTACTTTCCCGGGGAAGAGAGCTGACAATATATATATATATATATATATATATATATATATATATATATATATATATATATATTTCACCCTAAATACATATACGTAGTCTTTACCAGATGATTAAAAATCCCTCTCACTTTTGCTACCAGGCTGGTGCTAAAGTAAGCCTTGCTTTCAAACAGTTTTTCAGCTGTGTGTGTGACAGGCATTGGCTGATCTGCTGATGCCCATTCGACAGGCACTGTTGAGCTAAAGTGGTGTGACGGCACAGTTTTGTTAAGCTGTGAACAAAGGGCTGGAGATGCCTCGCTGGCATCATCCATGTGCATATTGGCCTTGTCACAGTTTTGCTTGATTTAATGCTCTGTTTATTCCTAGATATTAGAACTTAAATTCCAAACAATATGTTTTCGTATACTACACACAAACTTTATTTTAAAGGCTTGTGCTCCCGAGAGCCACAGATCCGTTTGTCTGTCCGATATCCGTGCAGCAAACACTTAAAACGTAGCTCCCAGATAAATAGGTGGCCGGTAGCCTCTTAACTGTTATCCACTTAAAAATGGGATTTCAGTTTTAAAAAGTCTTATAAGGGTAAAAGATTTATTTTTTCTTTGATCATTCGTTGAGAGTTGTTATTTATTTCAACAGTGGATTTTCTCATAAGCTCCCGAGGAGAGGTTGCCCCGTGTGCAGGCAGGGCATGCAGGACGGACTTTCCAAGCACCACATCATCCCGGCGGGGCTGCTGTGATAAAAGGAGCGCCTTCCAAATACCTGTAAGCGTGGTGGGATGACTCCTGGCAGGCAGACATAAAGAAAGCTGGGTTCCGGCAGGTTAGTGGAAGGGAACAGGAAACGGGATAAAGATTAAAATACGTATTCATTAGGTGGCCACGACTTTGCATCTCAGCAGTTCACCAGGAGACAACTTGAGCATGTGGATCTATATTTAGGTCCTGGTTGTCGTCTTGTAGAGGTGCCATAGGCTTTATTCGTAGAAAGTTTTTTCCCCCTTCTCCTTCCTCGTCGTCTCTGTAAACTCTCCTCAGGTTTGCTGCAGGCGTTTGCTCAGAGATTAGCTGGCCAGCTCACATGGCAGAGGTAGCCCTGGGAGGCAGCTCCTGGCTGGGAGGAATGCTCGGTAGGTCGGGGCGTGAAGAGAGAAGGAGCTGCCCAACTGGGGCTGGGGATCAGGTATTTTCCTCTTTGTTTCCTATCAGAGACAAAGTGCTTATGGAAAGGTTTGTGGTGAGACATCAAATCCCAGCAGGAGCACAGATGTTCCCACTTTTACAGGCTTACCAATGAACATTTCAGCTTAAACAAGTTTATGAAATAAAAAGATTTATTTATTTTCCCTTAGTAGATGCAGCATCTTAGTTTGATTGTGTAAAGATTGTATCGCTCCAGCCACTCGGGGTTATTTTGTCCAAGGCACGGTGCTTTACTCGAGGGCTCCAAGTAGGGCTGGGAGAGAGGGGAGGAGGGGGAGGAGGGAGCGTTCAGCAAAATGAAAGTATTCCTTCTCCAAACAGTGCGGTCGAGAGCCTAAATCTGAAATTGAATCTGCTGGACGAAACCTGTACAATTTTTCTACCTGCCCTTAGCCTGCTTCCTTTCAACTATGACAGTTTTACTAACTGAAACGAATGGGCTCGCTTTCCCCTGTACCTTTGCTCAGTGTGCGTTTACATCGAGTACTTCAAACAGAGAACTGGGTGATATATGTAGGGGGACAGCTTGCACAGGAGAAGCCTTAATGGTTAATTTTTGTATAGCTTTATAAATGAAAGGGACTTAAACCTACTGGCAGTATAGATCACAAGACCTTATGTGGTCTATTCTTCTCTAGATGCACAAGAGATTTACGTGCCTAAGTCCCATAAGAGTTAATGGGAGTTACGCATGTAAATCTCTTCCGCAGTGAGATAATAGACCCTTTTATGTATGGATAGTGGGATCCTTACGAAAATCACCTACTGAACAGTAGACTTTCCGTCCTTCCCTCTTGACCAATATTTAGGAAGTGAGCAGGCCAGCAGATGAGACCAGGAACCCCCAGAGATGTCCCCAGACCTCAGCCCCTGGAGGCAGCACCCAACCAAACCCAGGTCCTTCTCGTCCCTCTGGCCGGGTGTCCCTCTTTCTGTCCACTGTGGGTGGCATCACAGGTGTGGAGGTGACAGGATATGACTTCCCCTGTCCTGGCCAACTCCAGGCCTGGGGTCTCGCTCTGCTGATTGCAGAGAAGGCCGGGCTGGGGAGAAGGCGAGAAGACGACATCTCAGAGCTTCTCGGCCTCGACACGTACATAGCTGAGGAGATCTGTATCTGCAGGCCGTGAGTCAGAAGCAGATCTTATCCCCCGCAGTGCAGAGCCGGAGGTGGCTGGTGCCCAGCGCAGGCGCGCTCTGCGCCCTCCCCGCGTGTCCTGGTGCCACCATTGTTCCTGCCCAGCGCCCGCGCGCTCCTCCCGATAGCGATCCGAGCAAGCCGGGCAAGCCGCACGCTTGCCAGCTCTTGGCTCCCAGGCCCGGCTAAGCACAATTCAGAAAACTTGTGCCATTAGGCTATCAGATGAAATCCAAGGGTTTCTACCAGCGGCGGAATGGGAAAAGCCCATTGTTTGTTTATTATCGTATCATCAGCCCCGGCTGATCCGCGGATGCTCAAGGAAAACACACTTCAGTTACAGTTGATTTTCAGATTCCAAAATGGTGCTGCAAAGTCTGTGCATGTCTAATTATATTTTATGCTAGGCTGTGCAATACAAAATGTATGCTGCAGCAATCAGTGAGTTAACAGTATCAATCAATTTGTAAACAGATGAAGTCACTCATTCCCAAACTGGTTTTCCAAAAACAATTACTAAATTACAATAGAAAAAAATTGTACAGTTACTGTATTTGTGTGCTGTGTTACAATCAACATACCAGGGAAACAAAACAATTTAATGCAGAAAAATCATCATTCATCTACATTATAATTGCTTCTTTTTCACATCTACAGGGCGGTTAATTAAAATTGTGATTAAATGCGGTCGCGCTGCCTAAGATGTCTTGCCCAAAACAGGTGGTACAGAATTTAAAAGTAAAAAAAATGTAATTAGCATTGGAAATTGAGAAATTGCCTGTAAGAATCAGTGTTAATTTCAGTCAGTGATGAGGTAATTTATAAATGAATGCAGTGGAGGCTGTGCAAATGCACAATTGCCTTCCTGCCTATTCTTAGCATTCTCAGCATGCAGGTGAAAATGTTTTCAAAATATTGAGGTAATTTGAAAATCAATCCGTGCATTCTGTATCTTTTTTCTCCCATTCGCAGCAAAGGCTGAACAAACGCTGCCGTAGATGGCACAGTGCATTGGTTATGCACTTTCAGGGAGCAGCGCAGTTACGTGCCCTGTGGCATCAGCAAAGAGTTTAACTAAACGAAATGTTTGGCTAAGATCCTTTGCAGAGGCCAGAAATGTCGACTGAAGTCCCCGGTAATCCCAGCGGTCTTCAGATGTGTTTAAATGACACGATACCAAAAAAAGTAATAGCAACCTGCAGTGAGTTGAAATAGTGCAGCACAGATACTGCAAAATAAAAGAGATGCTAATATGGCACAGAAATCGTAATGATTTCTTGTTTAAAATTAGTACAGCGTACTAGAAAAGCCTCGGTTGCACTGACGCTTTCTGTAAAAACTGTTGTTTTAAACATGCATTTCAAATCTCATCCTGCAACCATAAAAGAATTAACTGGGTTATGCATACAGAGATTTTCCCTTAGATGAACTTTGTTTATCAGTATTTCAGTGCTTTCTCTGAACTTTGAGCTAGCAAATGAGAAATGCTAATTCCTCACCAAAACACGACCTGCAGACACAAAAAGCTAGAGGCAAACCTGACAACAAACAGATATTAAAGATTTAAAATCTTCTTGACAGTCAAAAAAAAAAAAAAAAAAAAAAAAGAATCAGAGACACACAGTGCTGCAGCTCGCCTTGCCATCACTTGAGCAGCCCTTGTACCCCAGTCGGCTCCACGGAGCCCTCACTTAGTTATCCACATCCCTGGCTAAAAATAACTCCTTCTTTCGATAACGTCGATCACTTGGCTGGGACATACGCAGAAGGCTTTGAGTTTTTGAGCAGGAACATCCAGGTGTTGGTATCAGGTTGCTGTAAAACACCCGCACGATGGCTTTTGGACATAACGTGCTTTAATTAAAGCAAGCTAGGCTTCCTGCAGAAAGACTGCCTCAGCCATGTAATTTAACTGTTGCAGCCCTTTCTATTAATTTTGCCCTGACATACAATAATGAACTTTTCTTCCGGCTGACACTTGTGGTTTGTTTTTTTTCCTCTCCCGTGACGAGCCCTGGCGTGCCTCAGAGGTGATGTGGGTGCCATTCCCACACTCATGAGCCCTCCGAAACCCCGGTGCCCTGCACGCCGTGCCCATGCTGCATGCTGTGGGCAAGGTGAGCGCGGCCCCCGAGCACCACACGTGCTCAATTAACCTCGTCGTGCTCGTTTTCCCTGTCTGCGAGATGTGGAAGTGCTGTTGAACTCATTGACAGGGCTCTCGCGTGGGGCTTAGCGGCTCCGAAGCACGCCGCGATTCTCCGGGACCGCGGAGGAGCGGTCATTGTTTCGTCAGAGGGCGAGGGGATGCCAAGGAATTTGACTGAGATAAATACGAAGTACATGCCCAAAAACCAAATTCTCAGAGTTTATCACACAACGGGTTGATCTGATTTACAGTGCAATATTGCTTTTAACTACCCCCCCCTCCCCAGCCCTCTGCCACTGAATATAAAGAAGCTAGCGGTAATCACTGAAGCAATGATGATTATTGACTGAAAGGTATTTTAAAACGTGGAGCTTAGCAAGCAGCTGCACTGAGGCATTTGAACTCCTGCTTTCGGTGTAGGGGCTGTACAAATATAGCGAAATATTAGTGAATTGGTGTAGATGCAAACCCCAACCTGGCTGCAGTGGGTGGGAGTGCACCGGCGAGTGCCATGGGTCAGGGGACAGCAAAGACTGCTCTGGTGCCTGTGGTGGTAGTGGAAGGCTGCAGGATCGGGCCTGGGTGGAAATTTGGCCTTGCTGAACTAAGTCCAAGTTTTGTTTTGCTCTTTTCAGTCTCCTGGGGACTCTGTAGAAGGCGGGATATCGAGTCCTGCTCTGCTCCCGCACCTCACTCCTCACCCACACCGTGTCCTCCGAGCCGTGTGGGCCCACCCGTGTGAGGGGAGGCCCCGTGCCATGGGAAGCGCGAGCAGGATTTGGCCCCAAGCAGGCAGCTCTTAGTGCTTGATTATCCCAGCCATGGCCATTGTCGTGGTGGGGAAGTGCAGTAAAGGAAAAGTAGCTTCACGTCCTCCTAAAATAGAAAGTAAACATAAATATTTCTCCATGGCATGTCAGATTTCAATCACCTCTCAAAACAACTGAGCTTCTCGATTTAATTAATTGCAGTCTTTTTTTTTTTTTTTTTTTTTTTTTTTTTGTCTTCGGAAAGAGCCAAATGAAAATATCCTCTTTGTTTCCCCTCTGTAACTACCGGAGCTTTCTTCGACTTTAACTCTTCCGCCGCCCCAGCACCCTCAGACCCGGCTTCTTATCGCCGCCGTCCCATGGCAAGCTCCAGTGCCCGAAACATTTTGTAACGACGATGTGACAAATTGTTGTGCTTTTATTTGCGTCGGACATCTTTGCCAGGATTGCTTGTTGTTTTCTCTGTTTGGCTGTGTCATGGGACCAAAGGTGGCTGCTTTTGTGCAGCATGTCAAATCTGGTTAACATGCAGCCATTTATCTTTAAAACCACTCCCGAACAATGGCAGTGGTGTGTTGGGCCACTTGTGCGGGGCTCCAAGCATGAAACATTTTTTTTTTTCTGGTGCCATCCTCTCTGTATGTATGCCTGCACCTTGGGCTGAGGCACTGCGGTGAGCAGGTCATGCAGCAGACAAGATGTTTCATAATTTTGGGAACCTTTTAGAGACAAATTGTACAGTGCAAGTGTAGTGTAACTGAACTGCTGGTTGCCCAGTGAAGTGTAGAAAATCAGATACAGCACAGCCTGAAAGAATGAAAGGAGAATTCATATCTATGTATATACACGGTACTTTATAAAGAATTCATATACAGAGAAAAACACATTTATTCCCTTCTTCTCTGCTTATATTTGAGGAGTGTGTGTGCGTGTGTGTGCATGTGTGTGTGTGTGGAGAAATGTGTTTATGTGCACGGTATATATTCATACAAATAATATGCCACGGGATATGGGGATTGCTGTATGTGTGATGCATTTATATGCGTAAGTGGTAGGTCTGCAGGTTAATGCCTGCTTGGCTCCGCGTGTGCGTGTGTATGTGTGAGAGTGATGGAAAGGTGCTCGCCATGAGGAAAAGATGAATTATTCTACAAATAAAATTTAAAAGCCCCAAACTTCCACAGAAAAGTTTGCAGCTTTGGGTGCTTTCCAGATCTTTAAGCCACGCAGCAGCATCTCAGATGAAAATTATTTCCTCACAGATACGGTGATAATGAGAAAATAAAAAGAGCCGGTCAAGAAACTGAAAAGTT
Organism: Netta rufina; assembly: GCF_964035555.1. NCBI lineage: Eukaryota > Metazoa > Chordata > Aves > Anseriformes > Anatidae > Netta > Netta rufina. Next base: position 36,614,626 of record NC_140129.1, on the reverse strand, counting down.
TGATTCAGTCAAAAAATGAGTGCTGGCTGCAAAGTGTCGCTGCCTTTTTGCAGTTAAGCATTTAAGATAGCAGGAGTCTGTTTTTTTTTTAAATGATTTGCTGTGTCGTGTAATAATTATACATATAGTGCAGCGAGGTTACTTGGAGGAACACCACACTATGTATGTTTTTTGAGCAAGGACCCAGGAGATTGCCTTTCACTTTGAAAACAATCCCTAATATCAGGAAAATGCTCTGTTTGTTTATGCGTACATAATGCAAGTTTGTCCGCCTGGGAACTGCAGCAAATGGGAGAAGTATGCATGGATTTCACAGGTAACAGGATTACGTGGGCACATAATTGATCCATTTGGAGAAAAAAATGACAGTGCTCTAAAGATGCCTAGGCTTTGGAGATGGAGTTTATGAAACAGGCATTTGTAAATTCAAAGGAATCAATATGTCAATTTTATTACATCTCAGGACCAGCTGGGCATTAAAGGAACAGTAGCCTTTTTAAAATTGCAGCTGCGTATTCTCGCATTGTGTACCTTTCTTAAAAGGCTTTGAATTATAGAAAATGTACTTTACCAGCAATTTGCACCTTTTCAGTGGCCAGTTTGCATGGACAAAAGAGACACAAAACATTACATTGTGTCACTTCTCCTCTTAAGCCGCAGTTGGTAAAAACTGCCAGACTTGAGTTATACCATGCAAAAATCTTACTAATAAATATCTACATGGAAGGAGACTAATGCCTGTTTGTATCCCAAATATTGAAAAAAATTATTTGAGATCCTTTAAAACCTGTACCTGTACTTCAAGCCAAATGCTCAGCATGTGTTGCGGGGGCAGCATCACAACGTGAGATACCTGAAAGATTGTATTAAAGACCTCACACGAAAAATGATCTGAATCACTGTAAAATGCTATCTCCTATTTGCCTCTCACTGGAGTTTTAAAACCCAGATGATTACATTTAATGCAAAGCTTAATTTTTCCAAGGGACAGCAGTCTTCAGCTGTTGAGGTTTTGAAATACAACTTTTCACACAATTTTGCAGTGTGCGGCACAGAGGGAGATGTTGAGAGGAACTTGGGTTGCAGTGGCAGTTGCTGCCTGTAGGCTTATCAAGGCCACCCAAACCAGGCTTTAAATCCCAAAGATGCATTCTCAAGGAATTAATGATGGCCGTTGAAGTTTTTTTCCCCTGGAAGGAAGAAGGTTAGACAAGGAGCAATGGTGGCGTTCCAGAATGTGCTGTACGCTCCTCTACCTGGAAGGCTCTTGATTGGGGAACTCTGTTGGCAAAAGCCAGGTGTGCCTCCAGCCTAAAGCAGATATCCTGTTGTTTTTTCTCCTCTGCTCACTGGCGATGTTGCTCTGGACCCGATGGCTACAGACTACTGTGCAACATCAATTTTATAATTAGTATTGTCAGGGCAGTCACTGATTTGGGGTACCTAGTGAGGAACAGTAGCAACATCTCTAGTGGTTCAACACATCTGAAAACCTGACTAAAAATATCCAAGCTAGAATCCCAAGAAGGAAATACCCGGGATCAATGGCCACTGTTCCCCGAGTCTTCCTTGCCTCCTCAGCTTCCCCAGCTTTATCACGATCCTCTCTGGTATTCCATATTGTTCTTCTAGCTCCTTTTGCAGCTTGCTTTGAGCTCATGTTCTTCAGGTCAGCCCTGCTACACATAAAGTCTATCTCTCAACCTGCCCTGTAATTCTTATTTTTCTTGCTTGAGGATCTCTGCTTTCCATAAGGTATAGTTGAAGTGTTTCTCCAGCGGTCTGCTAACACTTAACGATTCCAATACCTTGAAAGATGAGGGATTACACCATAAATTGGCTTATTGCACTAAGTCAGCATTGCAGAAAATAGGTAGAGTACACTATAGAGGTGTATGTTCTACACATCTCCTCTAACACTTGAGTATGAACTGAATATGAAAGAATAAAAAGTCTGTTTTCCCCCAAAGAGTATGGAAGAGCAGATACAAACAGTACAAACTAGTTAGGTATTGCTTTACGGTCATAGACTTAGCATGACCTAACACTTTATTCTGCAGTGATGTACTTTATAAAATCTTCATGTGCTAAGAAAGACATGGAAAAAGAGGCTCAGAGTGTTTTCATAGAAATTTGTGGCAGCATAGAAAACAAAGATGACCTTTTGCCAAGCAGGTATGTTCAGAAATGATGTAAGTACACGTAAGTGAAATAAAAGGAAACTACATGAATGCAACAGAGTAAAGCTTAGAAAACAGCTGGAGACTGAGGGGCAAGACTTCCTTTCTGCCAAACCACTTTTCTCAGAGTCCACCTCCAGTGACGAGGTGGTGAGACAAGCCTTAGTTCTGAACAGTCTAAACTATCATTTCCCAAACCCCACCACAACCTCCTCTCGAGGCCCTCATCCCCTTGCTCTGCTCGCTAGAGGGGCAACATATGAGTAAATAGACGTGAGAGGATCTGGCCGAGGTCTCCCAGCAAGTCAGCTGGAACTAAAAACCTAGGACTAATAAAACCAGAGGTCATATTCTGATCCTGGTTACCTCCACACAGTCCCAGAGCCACTCTGTGGGCAGCCTTTATATTTTGTCAGTTCTTTGAATCTAATTGTAAAAGTAAAACAAAGCTTCCCAATGATAAGGTGGAAAAATGGAAAAACAAAACGCTGTCCTCGACCTGATTGATGGCTCTTCCACTGAGATCATAACAGCTTCTTCAGAGACTTTTACAATCTCTGTAGAAGTGCAGGAGGCACTGCCAATATCCGCAGATCATTGGCATGATAGACCGTAACGGCTTCTTCAGAGCCGTTCCGGTCTATCGTGTCAATGCGTACTTAGGGAGTCCTCAATGCATGGATCATTGACACGGTACTACATAACGGCTCCTTAGAAGCCATTACTGGGTATCAAGTCAATGCATACTTAGGGAGCCCTTAATGCACGGACCCACGCAAGTTGACTTGCTCTGAATACTAACAATCCTGTGGAAAAGTAGTTACTGCATGTGTCATTGAGGGGGATTATTGATACCCGCCCCAGGAGCTGGACGCACGCGCAGCACTCCCAGCGCATCTTGCCGGGCTGCTCCCCGAAACCCACCGACCTGCCCTCCTCCACCCGCCTTGTTTTATTTCCTGAAATGCGCTAAAAAAAATAAACACCCTCGACTAGAGACAGGAAAGCCAAGAGGCAGCCCAGAACGAGCATTTCAGGGGTAGAATATAGAGCCTGGAGCATACGTGGTTGCGCTAGAAGTGCTGACAAACCCTTGCGCATGGAGCAGCAGCTCTGCGCATCGCGCCGCTCTCACCTACTTCGCTGCAGTTATCTAAACCACCTCATATTTATGATGATCTCTGCAAGATGGTTAGCTATCTTTCCACATCAAGCTTGCATAAAACAGCCCTCTTCGCACGAGAAATTCTTTGTTAAATATCACGTCACCCGGCGAGGAGCTCGCCTGCATTTTTTGACCTGTTCCCGGGGGGACGTCAGGCGAGACTTTCCAAATTGTTGCCGCGCCTCTGCTCCGCTCTGCCAAGGCGCACCCCGTCATTTCGCTTCCCGCAGACGAGATTTCCCTGCGACCGAGTTGCAAAAGGCTTCTAGTTTGCTGTTGTTGATATTTTTCTTTTGTGTTCTGCTTACTGACTGACATCTGCTATCATGCTAAGCAGGTGTTCCTGTGTAAACGAACGTGCCCTGTTTGTGTTTCGCCATCCTCGCTACTGCGCACCCAAATGAGCAGCATGATTAAGAATCCTGTAAATTTTTGAAAGGAAACGGATGGCTGCCCTACTAGAACATAATTACACCGTTCCAACATCCGCAGCTCACTGCTGCAGCCGAGTTGGAGAACAGCAGAAATTAATAATATATAATAGCATCATTCTCGTAATTTATAAATGAAATAAAGTAGAGAGGAGATTCTGCTGATATGCATTTTCTTCTTAATTCTAAAAGACAAAGTATAGATTAGAATTTTACTGGGGTGAAACCTGGCCAGCAATATCACACTAGTTGCAAGCATAGGACCTGATTCATGAGAGGGGTTTTGCTTAGGGAAAAGAGCTAATATCTTTTATTGGACTAGAGGAAAAAAATGAGTATACAAAGACCTCTCAAGGCAGCCCCCATGAAGAGAGGCTTGGAAACCTCCACAGATTCTGAACCTACTCTTTAGCTTGATTCATTTGTAGGTATTGCAGAAAGACTTTGTGCTTGCTGCAGGTTTTCTTCTCTCACTAAAACCAGACTTGGGTCAACCCCTCTGAGAGGAGAGGGGATTAATCAGTTAAAGATGTTGTCAAATATCCTATTTTTGTTGAAAAACAGTAACGTTTTCAAAAACAATATTTTCAGCTCCATGGAGGTGCCAAAAGGAACTGCACTGCAAATCACCACTCCAGTCAATCCTTGGAGCTAGTGCTCTAATTACGCCTCTCAACCCTGCTGAAAAAAAAAATGATACAACTTTCTGAAGACGAAAACATGTTATTTGTAAAGACTAAGCGGTCTGACTTCCCTCCCCCCCCCACTGAATATGAACAGTCAAGTTGGTTAAATGGTTTTTATTTGTCTTCTCTAGTTACCCAGATATACTCATCTGGGTGACGGCCCAGCTGATTTATTTTTACTGGGATAAACTCAAATGGGAGAGCTACCAAAAAACCACAATAGTGTTTACTTACAGGTTAATTAGGGACATTTTTATAAATCGTGACGCTGCTAGACTCTAAAGAATGATAACTGCTTTGGTGGAAAAGGTCAGCACCAACTCCCCAAGTTTAACCCAGTGGGCACAAGCATGCATAGCGAGCTGAGGAAATGCCGCCCTCTGAAACGAATGGGTATGTTTGAGCTGTGCACTGCTAAAGGGCCCCTTAATAATTTGTTTCTGAGAAAATATGTGCATATACAGATTTATTTCATTAACAGGTATTTATTTAAGTGGGCTGCACTGTATTTAAATCTCTGAATAGTTTCCATTACTTCCTCAGCTCACTTACTTCAAGTTGACTAATTTTAATAAGGCTAAGGTGCCTAGGGTCTTATTGAGTGTTCGGTTTGATCAATATGGTTAAATTAAAATAGTGCAAAATATAAGCAAATGTACTCTAACAACTCGGTGAAAAATGCGGAGCATACCCAACATTGATTAGCGTGCCACAGACATTAATTTGTTGTTTTAAGTACACAAACGCTGCCCAGAATCCGCCTCCACCCCTGGCACACCCATGTAACCCGGGCACGAAGGGGCCATATCCTTCCCATGTGCCCTGCCTGGCCCCGCTGGCACCTTTGGGCACTGCACCAAAAGTGCAGTGTCCCCACAAAAAGGTCCTCCCGGTCCAAATCCAGTCCCTTCCAGGAGAAATGGGGTCTGGGGCTGTGCCGTGCTGCTCACCGGGTGAGCCTGGATCACATCCACGGGAAGCAGAGGGAGGACGTTGTGATTGTTTGCACGAGTGAAGACTATTTATATAATCATATTCATTATGAATTTGAGGCTATACATCAATTCTATACGTGTATTTTTAAGACAGGCACAGACTCTTCGGGAAGCGTTTGTATGTACAAGGAGATATTCGTTTCTGCCCTACTGTAACACCACAATATTATTGTCATAAAAGATTAATGTCAACCCCCACCTGGTATTAAATTGCTTTTGGTAGCCCTTGCATTCATGTCTTTCTGCACAAGACAAAAACACTTTTAAAGTAACTAAATGCATCCTCGACTCAAATTACTGCTATTACTTGGTTACATTTTATTTTTCAGAATCCTTAGCTGTTGTGGTAGTTTGTTTTTTTTTCCCCACAGATAGGATGTTCTGAATAAGAATATGGTATAAGGAAGTTAACCTGGGGGCAGCAAAAAAGCATACTTTAGAAAACAGGGTCTTATCATAGTCTTAGTGATAGGTGTTGCAGATGTAAATTATGTGATTTTTTCATATGCCAACAAAAACCAGCATTTTCCATAAACTAAAAATAATTTTACTTTCTTTCTTTCTCTTTCCCTTCCTTTTTCTTGCTTAGCAAAAGCAATGAGGCTATCGTACTTTGACATCCAGTGCTTGCAGACAGTTTTTAATGGTTTCTAAAAATACTACAATAACTCCTTAGCAATCATACTTTTACATCATTTCAAAAGGTTTCTCATATCTTTCTTGGTTTTTCAGCAGTTTTCCCTTCTACCTGTAGTGTGATCTTTCTGCTTATCTTTAATCTCCTTGGTAAGTGATATTCACTGTAACAGTTCTGTCTTTCCTTGATACCATCTTTTCCTATGTGGCCAAAAAATAATAATTTCACATAGGCAGAAGCTCATTTTATCAAAGGTAAATCAGCAGTGTGGGTCTGTGCGACAGTGTGCATGAGAAAGAAAGAAAGAAAGAAAAAAAAAAGGAAAGAAAGAAAGAAAGAGGAGTGAGTTCATATGTTAAAAAAAAAAAAAAAAAAAAAAAAAAAAAAAGCAACCTGAAGGCAAATGCAGTCACATTTAGGAGAAGTAAATTCTGTGAAGACGAAGTCAAATATGAAAAGCATTTCTCTAGTTTAAACTGACCAAATAGAGTTATAAACAGCAGAAACATTTGAAGTTCCCCTTTTTAAATTAAAGCTGGAGCTTTAACTTCTTAACCTTCAACACAACAAGTAGAGCACACTGTGCAAAAACAATTTTTAAGTCTTCTTAACAAACATCTCAAGTGAGTAGGGCCAGCACAAGTTCAGAAGAATTGACTTTTCATTTTGTAGCTATGCCAAAAAAAATGCTTAGCTTTTTTTTTTTTCTTGCTTTTTTTTTTTTTTTTTTTTCTTTAGCTTTGGTGCATGACAATCTTGATTTTTTCCAGCATTTTACATGTTTAGAGTTTTTAATATCAAAGGTATTGCTCTCTGTAAACAAGTGTAAGTTTACCGAGGCAGCTTCCCTTACTCTCTTCCCTTGTAATCAGATGTGAAAATTACACCCTCCCTTTTGGATACATGATAATTACACACTTCAACATACAAAGAATTGTCTCTGTTTCAGTTGCTGGAATGAAACAGCTCAGGCATTCAGGGAAAATATATTATTATATTAAAGATCAGTGCCATCGCTGTTTTTAGTAAAAGTGAAGTTTGTAATCACAACTTTGATCAAGATACTTTGGGATTTACATATGCACATATATGAGAGAGAGACAGAGCAGTTAAAAATAAAATGAAACCAAGGTACCTAAGCACGGAGGGTGAAACTTAGTCCCTGTACCAAGGGCCAGTAAACAGCCTGCTGCTCACTGCTTAAATCTCTCTGAAGCCCTATTCTGAGGGCGATTTTTACCCTGAAAGCATAATTTATGGGGAACTTCAACAAAGTTTCCCAGGCTTTGTCTCGTTTCTGTCCTCTTTCTTTCTCCTGGCCATTCTCCTTCCCTTACCTATAAACTTAGCCTGGATTTCTTGTGCTTCTATTGATTTGCTCGCAAGAGCTGGGTGCAGAAAGAAGCCGGAATTAAGCACTGCTCGGAAAGAGCTGTGGGAAAAAAATTACATATGCAGCAAAACATGTTAGAGTTGTGTTTTGACAGTTTCATGACCAAGCCAAAAAATATACATTTTTTTTGTACCTGGCGCTGTTTCACAAAAACGTCCCTTTGGGGAATAGTCATTTTTTTGTCAGAATCAACTGTTTATTTACTTTAAAATCTAAAAGTTTTGCCTGACATTAGAGGCAGAGTTTCTGAAGGTTAAAGTTCAACGTTAGCTCGTTATGTTACCTTAACTGTAAAAGCATGGTTTGTGTCGCAAGAGAGGGATAAAAGCATTAGCATGGACGCTGGACAAAATAAAAATGCCATGCATTTTAAAAATAGAGCAGACGAGGCTCCTGGGGGCTCTGGTTACCCCTTGCAGCCATGGCCCAGTGTACTCACAAGCAATGGGCAACCACCTTGGACCTGCCACCACTGTGGTGATGGCTGGGGCTGCAAGTGATGGGTTTGCCCGAGGGGTCTGCAAGTGATGGGGTTGCCCAGTGGGGTTTTGACAGTACCAATGGTGTTGAGACCCTTGTAATTACCCAAGCACCCATGGAGACTTTTCTTGTGGCAGGCAAGGCCTTGAGCACCCTTCCTTGATCACCCTTCCTGGAGTGTCCTCCATCCCATGTGGAGGAAAGGAATGGGAGGGCTGTAGGGACCTCAGGGGGTGGCTTCCCACCACCATGGGAAGAAGGAAGCCAAAGCTGATGAGTCACATCCTATTCTGGGACCACCACTCTTCTCGTTTCCATAAGAAAATGGTATCTAGTGGCTTGGGGAGTGAGGAACAAAACTGCAGGGCTTGAAGAGCTCAGGGGCCCATGCTCTGTGAGACTGCAGGGATGGAGCCATGGCAGCCTGGGGGGACTTCCCACCTTGCTCAGACTAATTATGGACATGGATAGACACTAATATAGGAGGATTTAATGACTTTTTCAACCAATTGCGTTGACCAGGAAAAAAATAATTAGGTCTGACACCCTGAAATTAGGGATAAAACTTGGTGTTGCTGTTTTCAGCAGCGAGGTGATTTTTTGATTTGTTCTTACCTATTTCTCTGCCTACAATCAGTCTGTAAGTTTGCACAGTTAACAGAAATGCACTGTTTCAGATGCTCTTTCACGTATATATTTACCTTGACCATTGCTCAAAGCTGCTGGAGCTGGCAGGCTGACCTTTCGCACTGGCTACTGGCCATGTTCAGTGAATAATTTTGAAGCACATTTTTACTAGGATTTTTAACATAACTATTCATTTGGGGAAGCAATTTGCATCAAGTAAAAAAAAAATGAAAATAAAAACAAATGTAAATATATATATTTCCCCAGGAGATTAAAAATAGTCCAAAACTAATAGCCTGATCTAATTCACATAATAATTATCTCACCACATATCCATTGGGCCTAATCCTGCCCTTGCTGAGTCTCTCTGAAGTCAGTGGCTCAAGATACCTGTCTGAATCTGAGTTTACCCTTCACATCCCGGTTACAGCAGGGGAGCAGCTTTTGTCTCTATGGTGAATAATATTTTGCAAATTAGACCTCATTTAGAAGCAGCAATCCAGAGCCTGTCCTGACTCACACTCACAGGGAGCGGGTCACAGCTCCAGCAGGAAAGAACTGAGCATCATACAAAAAATAACATGAAAACTGTGACTCAAAGGGATAGAAACAGAGTTCATCAGAGATAAGGGCAGCACCCGCGTTAACATGACGATCCTGGTGGAAGGTATTTCTCCATCCTCATTAACTTTGCATTTGTTGCATTTTATTTATTTTTTTGCTCCTTTTCTCTGCCATTTCCAAGGCTGAGTGTTTGCCCCATTTGACATCGATTGGCCAGTCAATACCCAAGCTAATTCTGGGCCAACTTCCATTGCGTTACTTCTCGGCTAAAGTGGGAAGGATTGAGCCAAAGTGGAAGGGCGGTGCAGGATGAGGTCCCCTGCAAAGACCTTCTGCACTGCAGCCACCTGGGTTCCTGCCAGGCTTCCAGACCTGCAGGGAAAGTTGTACCATGACTTCTGGTGCTGTGCTCAGAGGTGGGGTCCTTGTGGCCTCTGCTGCTTTTTAAGAGGAGCAGAGACAACTGGGAGCCAGCTAATGTGCTTATTGATGTACCCTGTACCTCCAGAGATGACGGAGGAGAACATTGCTTACATCCAAACCATAAGACTAGGAAATATTCACAGCGACCCCACTCCTCTACCTGGAGAACTTCTCCCAGGTGATGGAGCAAGGAGATGTTGATTTTTTCCCAACATGAATTAAAACAAACAAACAAAAAACAACCAAAAACCAAAAAAACAATTCACCCAAGTTGTTTGTCAGGGCCGCGATACCTTTTCCACCAGCACGTAGATATGATATAGCTTTAATTTGTATTCATCTTGCCCACTGGGGCTAGAAGATGGAGGCACTATTATGAAACCTTTTTTGAATTTGCTTTATTCACTGTTTACTATGCTGGGCTGACATGATATGATTTGTGCATTGCGGGGTCACAACAAGCTACTTGCAGGACAATTTGCTGAATCAAGAGGGTGATTGTGTCTGGTGCCAGTCAGTCGCAATTAGGGCCAGGATCAGGGAGGCCCAGAGCTTGTGTATCGTCTTGGGCAAACCTCATAGAAATCAGCTCACCTGAAACTAATTGTCACAACAGAGACCTTATGCAAATGAGCCCTAGGGTTAGCGTGGGAAAAGAAAAACTGTCGCAAAGATAGGTGACCTGCTGAGCAGGGGGTCTGTTGCTGGGGAAATCTTTGTTCAATGAGTTAAAAAAATGTTCTCATTGTTCAAAATCCAAGAAAACGTAGCAGATACTCTCACTAAGAAAGCGTGGCGAGCACACTCATCTGAAAGTCCAATAAAGTGGCAGCCAGCTTTCGAGCCTGCAATAAATTGGAAGTCTTTATTCTTTATAAGGGCTGCAGCAGGAAAATGATTTTCCTTTGCAAAGGGGCCTTTAAAGTTGAGCTGCCCGCAGTCAGCCAGCGCTTAAAACTTAAGCTGCCTGTCAAAGCCCCCGCCTGCCCAACCTGGCGGATCCCAGCAGATTTCCCAACCCGGGGTCGCAGCAGCCGGCCCGCTGGCAAACATCCCTCCTGCTCCTCCCAGAGGTGCTCCCGCAGTGGTGGGATGGACGGACGGATGGACAGACAGATAGATGAGCCTTCTCCTTTAGAAGCCTTTGGGGTTGCTGCTCTCAAGCCCTCTCTGTCTCTGCCCTCGCACCCATTTCAGCCTCGAGTGCTGCAGGCAGAGCAGGGAATTAGGCACTTTTAACCACCCAACCGCTGACGTCTGAGTGCGAAAGCGGCTGCTCCCGACATGCTTCCCCCCTCGCTCCTTCCCTCTCCCTTTCTCTCCTCTGCTTCCAGCCCAGGCAGAGCAAAGCATAATTCTCAGCGAGCACATTACACAACATTTGTCTTGTTCACTCCTTCCTCTTTAACAATTTTTATGGGGGTTGCTCAACACGTTCTAAAATAGAAATGGAGACGATATAATAAAGTGCTGAACTGATGATACACATGGCAGTTTATGCTGTCAATGGCAAATTCAGAAGAAAGGGATGCAACACGCTCCAAGTGAAGAAATGTAAGCCCGTGTCCTGCAAGCACGCAGAGTTAGAGGCAGCCAGGGTGTTTCTGCATGTAAGGCTTTTCCAAAGAGGCTGACGGCGTCAGAGGGGAGATTAATTGCACGAAGAGATACCAGACAAATTTCAGAGCCATGAGCTGCCCTGCGCTATCATCGGAGGCAAAAGAATAGTTATTTTGTTTGGCTAATAATTAGATCTCTGCTTTCGATGTGGCTGCTTTAAAGGGGCGAGATGTGGATGGTATCAGATCAGCAAGTCCTGAAATTAACTTCCTACTCACCAAACATCATGAAATAAGGATGGCTTAAAAGTAATGCAGATTAATCACCAACTTTTTTTGATCTCTTTTGTCCCTTTACCACTGTCTGAAATAATTTCCACAAATAGGAGACGTTTCACAGTGGGTATGAAGTGCTCAGCTTTCACTCATCAAACTTTAATCGGAACTGCATTTTAGTTTTTGAATAAAGAACACTTAAAAAATTTAGATGCAAATTATTTTGCATTATTCATGCTCTAAGTGTCCTTGTAGATTTAAACACTTCTGAGGCCACCTTGATTCAAGTAATTACCTAGGCCCTCACTGCTCCATCATGAATAAGGTATTTTGTACAAGTAAAGTATGCACCCGATGAGCTTTTAAAGTGGCTTTACACTGAACTTGTGTATTGCTTCTCGTGCATGAGTGATTCGAACACGCGTCGCAATCTGTCTCAGGTGGGAAATCCTGGCAGAGCATCCATGAGTGACGGAACGAAGCCTGCGAGCCTCGGCGCACACTATTTCTTTGTCTTCGCCTAAGACTCTCAAAGTGATTCTCTCGCTCGAGTCTTGTGCCTCGTCTGAAAAGTCTGAGGAAGCAATAGCCGCTCGCGGGAGAGAAATGACAGTCATTTCTCACTTAACTCTTTGTTCCCCGCCCCGCTGCCCATTCTCCGGCTGCCTGCGCTCAGGCACTTAAGGCGTTCACATAAGATAATATAAGTCTCTCTACTTTTATGTAGCATTGTACATCTGCCTCCCCATCTGTCTGCTGAGCCTCCCTCACACGCCCGCGCGAGGTACCACCTGAGCGGTATTTTTCACACAATAGGACTAGCTCGGCGCTCAGCGCCGCAGCCAAAGGCTGCTCGCAGCAGGAGCCGCTGCTGGAGGGGAGGCTCGATGTATATCTGCACGTATATCCTCAGCTGAACGAGCTCGCAAGAGTTAAATTTAATTGGCTGAATCTCGTAGTTGGCGTTTGTTGCAAAGTGCCCGTGTTTTTTTTCTTTTCCAGCTACATCGCTTTGAAGAATTATAGGAATTTTATGATGTGCTATTGGAGTTCCACTGGCAGAGATTACAGTAAAGGGGTTAAAGTTGGTTTATGTTAAAAAAAATTATGCAGAAACCAATAAAAATAAACACACTCCAGTAGACTAAACTTGCTGGGCTTTTAGTTTTAGCTTAACAATAGAAGTTTAGATGAAATCCAACATTGCAGCTTTTAGAAAATTAGTTGACACTCACAGTTGATCATCTTTACTACACAGCGGTATAATTAATATTTAAACATTCTAATAATGCAGCTTGCTTTGCATGCACTTTTCAGCCCCACTACAGTATATTTTATCAGGAATAGTGCTAGCATTTTCTTAGGTAATGTCATTTTTTAAAGTTATATTTAAAATAGGATATTGGCTGCTCGCTCACTGCAAGAGAAATATCAATAGGCCAATAGGCAGGTTCTGTGTGTCAGTTTATGATTAAAGCGTGTCTTTACTGAAGACAATAGAAAATATATAAGGGGCTACTCCTTTGCCATCATCATAAAATAAATATACCCAGAGACGATGGGTTTAGAAAACTGTCTCTCGTTGTTCATTTTTCTTCATGATATCTGTAATAAGGGGAACTTTTAATATCTACATGCGGCACAAAATCAGGCAGTGACCCACGGATCTGTGAAATACTGCACCTCTGACACCCACTCATTTAGAGCCGAGAGCACTTAATAAAGAAGTCATGCAAGTAAAAAAAAGGAAAAAAATTAAAACAGAAAAAAGAAAACAACAAAGCCTGAAGTTTTCACATGAGTGTTGTTGGGGTTAAGGCTTCTGTCTGCCTGGCAATTTAGTAAAATGGCGAGAAATCATCAAAATGGAAAAGGGCTGCGCCGGTTTATTTACTTGTGAGAGCCTTTTTCCTCTGCCAGGGCTGGCGGTGGGAAGGCAAAGTTGTTTCAGGTGCTTTGCTCATCAGCTTAATCCCCCTGCTTAGCGCAAGGTGCCCTTTATTCCTGGTCATGTAACTTCCAGCAGGACGGGGTGTCCTTCCCTGAGCGGCTCTGGCCTCGGTTCCAGGGTCTTGCCACCAGCCAGAGGGGAGGCACTGGTGTCGTGACCGTCAGCCACCACTGTCCTGTGGCTTTCCTTCAGGCAGATCCTGGGGAACAGAAAGCATTCCTCGAAAAAGAAAAAAAAAAAGCAACCAACACCAATGACAAGACATGCGCAGGCACATCTGATACACCCATCTTGGCTGCCCCGTGGTGTAAAGAGCATCTCCTGAGCCTCCTGGCTTGAGAAAGTGCCCACATCCCGCAGCTTCTGGCCCTGGAGGTGTTTGTGGTGTGCCCACGGAGGTGTTTCACTGCCAGGAGATGGGGTCTAGGGGCACGGCGGCCAGGTGGCCATCCCGCTGTGCAGTGGGTCGTGAGGTGCCTCAAGTGGAGCTGAGAATCTGGCCCTGGGCTTTGTCACGTTTCGTTGCGAGTTTGAAAGCGGGCCCATTTCTATTAATACTGTTAATAAAACGCATATGTTTTGTCAGGCAAAACCGCCCTTTCATTAAAATGGAGCATAATTTCATGTTTTTTTTTACGTTTGTGCAAAAATAGCCATTTCCCCAACATGTCACCAAAAGCAGAGTCGGGGAGTGTGTGTGCAAGGTTTCACCAAGCCACAAATATCTTCATGCCAAATACCACCAAGCAAAAGCGCTCAGCGTCTCCCTGCTCCAAGCCAGTCCTCGGGCCTCATCCTAATTGCCTGGGAGGCAATGGGAGTTTTTAATTTACTCAAAAAGTAGCAGAAAAAAGGGCTTTTAAAATTTTGTATGTGTAACAACAGCAGGGCTGACGCCGTAAGACCTATAGCATGTGTGAAAACAGGCTGGGTGCTGTCGTGAGCTTTCTACAAGCTGTGCCATACATTGCCGTGCATCATGCGTGCCTGCGGAGAATTTGGGGATGCAGTCTTAAGGGCCGGCATCGCGGGGCACGGAACAAAGTGGCATTGTAGCGGCACAGGCGCGTGGGAGCCGCCGTGCCACATGCCCGCCGTCCCTTCGCAGGGCAGGGGTGGGAGTGGGAGTTTTAAGGAAACAGATAAACAGCAAGTAGAAAGTGCCTAACAGCTGCTTTAAAAAACCCAGCCACGGCTCCCAGCCTCGCTGTATCGCCACCGACACATGTAGCGAATTACGTGCTAGAGCTGCTCCGGCTCTTGCGTTTCAAGCGAGGGAAACTAATGCCGGGAGATGCTACGATGGAAACGCCTGTGCTTGAGATGGGAGCAAGCTGCCTGTGGTAGTTTGGCTTGCTTCTGCTTTATCGGGTTTTGTTCAGTACGGCAGTTACACACACCTTGGCTGCACACAGCTAAAAGAGTGTGATCTATTTTAAACCTGCTGCTGAGGTGGTAAAGAAGAGATAAGTTGAAACCTAGCTGCTATCTCACTTGTGCGTGTGACAGATATGTCCAGAAATGGATAAAATTAAAAGCATTTTTCATATGCTAATAGCAACCTGGATGAGGAAACAAATATAGGGAACAGAGTGGCAAAGTCAAGAGGTTTCTATCACAAGTATATTTCTTCCATTACCTAAATTATAGGACTCCTTTCTCAAAACTGATATACATATTTTCACTGTGTCTAAAAGAAAATTCTATAGTTCAGTTTGATTTCAGCATCAACCTTATGGCAGCCATGTGGGAGTGAGATTATGGGACATGTGGAACAAAAGTCTTCCAGCCAGAGGAGGCCTTCTGAGCATAATGATTCTTATTTAAATTAGTCTATGTTTTATTACTCAGTTGGGGAGGGGAGAAGGAAACCAAGGAAAAGAATATTTCTTTAAAACCCCAGTCACCTGAATTGTAGTTGAAGAGAAATTAGGTAGTTTGCAGCCTGCAGAATGGACAAATATTTTCATATCATAATAATTGTTTCAAGCAATCCTCATTTATTTTTTTTTTTAATTTTACATTTAAATTTGTTTTTCTTGTTGGCATGCCTGCCGATTCATTTGTAAATGTGCTTTAAATTCCTTTGTATATTACAATGAATGCCACCTCTTTAAACGCTCTTAGTAATTTAGCGAACTTCTTTGCCAGTGGGTGAAAGTACAGTATTGTACACGCATAAGAAAAGGTACATTCATTATGCTTCACGTATGAAAAGGTATATTAGGAACGGTTTTGCTTAAAGTGGAGGGGTGAATGGAGGAGTCCCTGATCCATCACAGGGCTTTTGCATGTGTGAGAGCGTGTCTCTGGGAGCGCCACGTCCAGAAAGGCCGGTCAGGAACCCACCGGCAAATGCTTGCCTTTGAAACCTGAGAAGATTTCTAACAAGTAGGTAATCGTTTCAGGCCTACGCGAGGGGAGCGGGAGCTGAAAGCTCACGCCGGGGCAGGGCAGCTGTTGTAGGGAGAAAGAGAGGGTTTGGGGGTCTGGTTCTTGCACCTTCTGCTGTGGCTGTCACAAGGCGACGTGCCGCGTGAGAAGGATCCTGCAAAGAGCAGGTTTGAGACCGTCCCATGACCTCAAAGCCTGTTTTGGTGTCAGGGCTGACCCTCGCAGCTGGCCACGCAACCCATTTGTGGTGAGGAACAGGCAGAGGAGAGAAAATGAGGTGTCCTGAAGAGCCTGGTGCTGTGCTGCTCCTCTGCCCAGCTCCTGCCCCTCAGCAGCCGTGGGCAGGCCCGGCTCATGGCATTTTTCGTGGTGCAGTGCATACGGCATGGGCCAGGCCCAAAGGCAAATGCTGGCCAGGTGAAGGCCACCCAGGGCAGTGTGGGTCATCAGGACCACTCGCTTCAGGTCTCAAGCCACCAGCTGGGATTTTCTGTGAGGAACAGCCCCAATATTAGGGAGAGGGCTGACCAGAGTATGGCCAATAATCACAAGAGCTGCGAGGGTTTCAATGAGACATTCTTCTCCAAACCAGAGGTCACTCGTTTTGCACTTATTCCTTTATGTGGTTTCTGAAAGTTTAATTTTAAGGAGAGGATGTGGGTACGGTCTGTTTGTTTTCTTTCTTTCTCTTTCTCTTTCCCTTCTTTTCTTTCCGAGCTCTTTACTTCGAATTAATTTCATGGAAGCGCGTGCGAATGCTTTCCAGTGGCATGCCAGCTGTCACTTTTCGATCGGGGGAACTCAGGCTTTATTTTCGAGATGCAATTTTAAGCTTGATTCATTGTAATAAGTGTCACTGTAAGGCCGGCGAAGGAGAGTTAGCTTTCATTAACATTCTTCAATTCTGGAGCCCATCAGGAGGTAGATAAGGTACCACCGGGTCCATCCACCTCCCCGACCACAGGAGGACAATGCCAGGAATGTTTGCAATGCGTTTCTATTTTTGTCACACCTATGTGTGGCCATCCATCTGGTCTTAATCAATCAGTCTCATCCCCGAGCTTTGCTGTTCTCCCAGCTGAAATAATACACTTCTCCATCAGAGCTCTGCCTCAAGGAGGGTCACTGCTCACCATTCCCCAGACAAGGCATATTAACAAGGCTTACATATTTGTAAACATAGGTAAACCCAGGAGGGGTGATTGGGAAGGAACATTTTGAAATATGAATATTTTATGAATAAACCACTGTGTTGTTTACTTAGCGATATTACACAGGAAAACTTGATGAAGTACTAGAGGTAAATTTGTTTTAGCAAAAAAAAAAAAAAAAGTAAGAAAAAAAAAACCTACCACCACCAACAGAAATCCTCGGGAGCACAGAGACAAAGATAAATGATGAAAGAGCGAGTGATCCACCACCCTATTTAAGCAGAGGTAGCATGTATAAAATATCTTTCTGAAAGAGCAGAGAAGTGGGTGGTGAATACTGTAAAATGTGCCATTTATTTATTTAGATTGCACATCAGGAGATAAAACAAATGAAAACTCTGACTTGTTAATAATTTACATTTAAGTGGAAAATTCTTACACGCTGTTAAGATACCTCCAAGACCTGACACCGCAAATGCAAATAATTTACATTCTTTGTGCGCACACAACTTAGCTCGTCTGGAGAAAAAAAAATTCAAATATGTGTTCAGGGGGCGATGAAAACCAGGATACATTTACACTCTCATAATTACATTTATTAATTTCGGATGCCTCTTTTGAAGCATTCACAGAGCTGACCTTCCCATTCATCAGGTGTTCCTTGCTGAGAATCTGCTGGGCATACCTCACAACCTAGGAGGTAGGAGATGCAAAAAAAAAAAAAAAAAAAAAAAAAAAAAAAAAGGGAGATTTCTTTTCAATAAGCAGCACTATTACTTTTCCCCTAACAGCTTATGCAAAAAGTTTTGTGGGGGAGAAAAAAGCCCAAGCAAAAAAGAGGAGTGTGCATAACAATAACTACCTCTGTCCCTTCTGTTTTTGTTCTTTTCATGTCAGGGCACTTTTTAGCCGTGCTGCCCGGGTAACTGCTCTGGAAGGTTGGAATATCTCTTGTTGAAGGAGGTTTGTGATTGAGGGCCCTCTGACACAACCTTTTGTTGCTCTGAGGTGTTTGATCCTCTTTCCCTTTCTTCTAAAACCAATCCCATCCCTTTAAAAAATGGATAACCAGCACTTCTTTTACTTATTGTCAGCTTTTGGAAAGTTGCTGTGGGGGGTGGTAGAAGTTTAACTAGTTAACCCCTTGCATGCTGACGCCGGCCAGCCGTCAGGGCTTCTTTTTCGCCCCTTGTCGGACAGGGAATATTTCCATAGCTGCGTCAGGTATGCAAATCCTCTTTTATACCCAGCCATGTGACACGCCAGCGCTGGCCCGTGGACAGTTTGTTCGCCGATCCCTCTTGTGCCTCGCTCCGTGTGGACCCGTCGGAGGGAAAACATGCAGGGGCAGGAGCTGGGAGCCAGCCCCCGAATCAGGACGGCTGCTATTCAAGTGCGCTGAAATTTCAAAATGACTCAGAGTTTTGTAGTTGCAGATTTTCTTCTCCTTCCCTGAACTGAAACTTGCGCGAGTCACTGCCGGCGCGGGCTGCTGCGATGCGCTCGGTTTTCGTGCTCTTTGAGAGCAGCGCCGAGCAGCAAGAATTCACAGAGAGTCACTCTTCAAAAGTGTGCGGCCAAATCTGAAAGTAACAAAGGAAGAGCACCTCAAAATGCGATGTGTAATAAGTGCGCTCACTCAGAGCCCTATGATTAAAAGTGGGACTGTTTTTTTTTTTTTTTTTTCAAAGGGAAGGGACACAACCCGGGCTATGGGGAAGAAAAGCAGCTTAAATGGATTATTTAACAAAAAGCAACTTATAGCTCCTAGATAGTGACCTACATTCTGCACACAATGATGATGTTTTACGGTGGTGATAGGGTTAATAACCTAACATCATTCATGTAGTGTTTTTTGAAAATTGAATTTTACTGCTACAAAGTAAATGTAACAGCCCTCTGGAGACAATATTACAGGCACTTTATTGTTTGCTAAGCTGATGTCATCTTTCTACGGACTGACTTTAAAACAAAGGCAGAACATTTATTACAAATATCACTGTGTGAAAGGAAATCTACTGAAATATTGTTTAGAAGGTGGACTGATAAAAATGTATTAATACTTGGCTTTGATTATCTGCAAAGTTATGCCTGTGGAATGCTTTCTCGCGTGATCTCTGCTCAACATAAATGTTCGTCTTGGATATCGCACGTACTTTTTTTTAACGTAATCCATCGCTGAGCATGTGTTACTTTTAAAATGTGTTTTATAATATACTCTACAGCTCATTTATAACTCTTCACAGTTTCTTTGTAAGAATGTAAATGAGGTTTTGATCAAAACCTAAAATATTTCCCTTCAAAGCATTTTCATGTAAACAGGGCCACATCTTCCCCACTGAAACTGATGCAAGCACTCCTGTGAGTGGAGTCACCAGGACTTGGCCCCCTTCTAGGGACATGGCTTGGTTCTGCCCTGCCTCATGCTGTGAGTGGTCCCAGAGAAGGAACTGGGAAGGTACTGGCCATTAAGGCCAGTATTTGCTAACCCGGCTCCCCAGTCAGATGCCTACATCAAAATCTGGTTCAGCAAAGATGCTGGAGCCTGAAGATTCATGGCCTACCAGCTACGTGGGTTAAGCTTTGCGGCGTTCAGTCCTTTGAGAGCCTCGCTGTGTCCTTTCGTACCGAGTCTTAATGAAATCACCGGGTTTGAAAAGTCTAAGCTGGTTGTATATGACCCTGAGTTTTATGAGTTTTATCACTCCCATGCAGTCTTTCTAAGTACCTTTCAAGTGAACAAAATGCATTTGTCCCTTTTCAGAAGAGTAAATGATTCATTTGCAAATAATTTAATATCCATTAAAGTTTAAATTTCTTTTGTTTCCTCACTTGCAGAGTAAATCAATGAGCATTTCAAAGTAATAAGTACGATGAGGGAGAATACATTTTCATGTATCACAGTATCGCTGTTGTGGCTTTTGCAGGTGAAGCATACAAAGATGTGAACAGCTTTATGAGGACGGGTGTCTAAGCAACTGATTATCTCATCTGTGTTGAAGGAAGACTGCAAGAGAAGTGTAGGAAAGAGAGACAAATTTAGAAAGTGAGTAGTGGAGTTAGCAGTAAAACCAGTAACTTGGTAGGAGTCTGTGTTATTAGTATCACTTCTGAGGTTTCCATGCATGTAATGCACTTTGCAAAGGTGGACATCTACCTACACTGCCTAGCAGAAGCTTATATTCATACCTTCCTGCTAAATGTCAAACCTGCTGACAGGTTGTGGCAGTTTATATCAGCAGGATTAAAATTGGCAATTGGACTATAACAGTTTACTTTTAATATCCTCAGAGCAAAGTTTTCAGATTGCCAACAATTATCAAAGGGTGCCTTGCCTGTTCCATTAATGCTAATATTCTCAGATGTTTGAATATGATTTTGCATGTCAAGCCAATCTATCTGGCATGCTGCTGGACATCCTTTGACTGGTGCTGTGTGGCATTTTTTGCTTAATCTTTGGTGTTGCTCAGATAAATTTAGTCCTGCCATAAGCAATACTCGTTCTGACACCGACAGGATCTGCACATAGGTAGCTGACAGCAGGCTTCACTGGAAAGTTAGAAAAGAGTTCAAACTATTTTAAAATGCAATCAAGAACAGACTACTAACCTTTGGCTTAACTGAGGGTTGTCTGAACATGGCTGAACACAAATGCCCTTGTGTTCCTCTACACAATACTTTTTAGAGCCTTTGAGGCATCTTCACAAACACTGAACAGCCTCATGCTGACTTGCTGGCAAGGTAGAGCCTGTGGGTCTGACCCAAATCCTGCAGAAGTTACCCCAATGCCTTCCAGGTTAGGTGTCCTACGTGTCCCCTTCAGCCGAGCTTTAAGCTCCAAAACTGAAAGGCCATAAAAGATGAGAAGGTCTCTGTGTGGGCACCGAGACTGCGGCTTTCTCCAAAGGATTTCCTTGTCTGTGAGAGATACAGAGGGAGGGAGGCACGGAGGGTTCCTGGCTCGTATCGTTGGGTGCTTCCCGAAGAAAATCAATTGACTTGTGGCCACTGATGGCAGCTCTGAGTTTGACTCACATTGGCCACTATTCCCAAGGTCTGTGAGAAGGCTATATATAACTACAATGTATAATGGTTGCTGTTAAATGCATCAGCTTTGCAAATGGATGCACTAGACATCTCCTTTCTGTCTCATGTACTACAATTGTTCCAATTGTTTGAAGTCGAGTGCTTTCTGCCACTTAGAAAGAAGTCTCTGTAATGTCTCCCACAGTAGATAAGGCCAGTTGTAATGAAAATAGAGGTGATTCTCTATTGAACCTCCAGACACAGGCAGGAGGCTGTAGTTGTCCAGCTGCTCGGCTGGGGCATTGCAGTGCTGATGCCCCTCTGCAGGGCTCTGAGGAGCGGCCAGGAGCTCGCAGGCCCGGAGAAGAGCACCAAAACCATGCCAGCAAGTGTGCACACAGAAAGGAAAAATGGGTACCTTCGTTGCAGAGGAAATGTTGAAACAGCATGCCAAGTTATACAATCAGCATTTCTTCATTATTTCAGTTGTACTACAATTCAGAGAAGGTTTGGCCTTTAAAAAAAAAATCCAGCAGCAACAATGGGTATAATCACACATTTGAACGTAAGAATTAGTTTTATGCAGCGCACTAGAAAAACCAAAATCTTGAGGAACACTTTCAAAATAACCAGAGAAAAATAAACCATTCCTTATGTCAGTCTTGTTAGAGAGGGATTAAGAAACTGGCAATTATTTTGGCGACCTTAATTGTTGCTCTGCAGGAAAATATGTAATTAGAGCACGTTCGCAGGCCTGCACACCTGCAGCACATCCTACAGTATAATGTCAGCTTTCAGTGCTTGCTGGTGCCAGGTTCTATCACAACCAGGCACAGTGATGCTCTGAGAACATTTCGGACTCGTGTAATGTAGCTTCTGTGTATGAAAGAAGCAGGCATTTACACTGCCATACAATGGAGGGCATTACTGCAACACTGGTTTCATTATTTTCTGACGCCTACCTTCAGCACTGCTCTGGTTTACTCAGTTTGAGGTTTTATTGTTACGGTATAATAGTCCTGTACATTTCTGAAATTCCCTTATTATTCAGCTTATTAATACAGTACTGGCTTGATTATCAGGCCGCAGTTGTGAAGGGGAAGATTCAGCATGCTAGCAAAGTCAGAAGCTGGGTAAATTCCTGGTATAATGGGAACAATTGTTTGACGTGCTTCAGCTAGGCTCTCTGTGTGCATATAGGCGCCGATGCCAACGTACATATGTGCGGGCACGGTGTGCGTGGCGGCGGCCGTGCCTAAAAAGAGAGTGAGAAATGTTGGAAGCGATCACTGATTTTGTGACAGAACAGGGAAAATTCCCTCCACGATGCCCCTTGCCTTCCTCTTTTCCCCGCACAGCTCCTCTGAAAAGCTCCCGAGCTCGGGAAAGCGAGTTAAAATAAAGGAGCGGTGGAGGGAATAACTGTCTCGCAGCTAAATTCAGTAATCTGGCACGCTGATAGTTAACAGACTTCTCCCCCTAAGGGAGATACACTGTATTTTGCTATCTGACATGTTGTCATATATAAAGAAATCAATTGGTAATTAAATGATGCACCTTGTGAAGATGACAAAAGGCATTTGGTTGCGAGAAGAGAACTGGGTTGTGAGGGGTTTGTAATGAAGGCCTAATGACTATTCATAAGAGATTTTCAGTCCGTTGATCCACTTGACTGGAAAGTTCTGCCCTGGAGAGTTAGTGCTGTCAGATTCTCTCACCTCAGAAAGCCGCCGCGATCGACGGTGTGGAGTATGAGCGAGAAATTATCTAGTTGTTGCTCCAGGCCTGTCTTAGGTCACATGCAGAAGGCACACATCTGGCTTCCTGTAGGTGCAACCTCGGGACATAAACTTTGACTAATTTTTAAACTATAAATATGTAAGGCTGACACTGAATAAGCTACCTTTTATTCATGTTTTCATAAATTTTCTAGTGCGTTAAAGCCTTGTGCGGAGCTACCATTTTGGACTCCTTGGCTTCGGCTCTTCCCACAACAATTTCGTTTTCCTTTCCTCTGACAAATGACATTTTAAGAAATTTCTGTGGTGCAGATGGTGCCCACGTTGCCTCCCGTCTCCTCGTGTAAGACCGATGGACCAGCCAGGGTTGTTTTGGTAGGGTCACCTACGGAGAGGACCTGATAGAGATGTCAGGAGGCATTACAGGGTCTCAAAGCAGATTTTGCCCCTAGTGGAGCTTTTTCTTGGTATGTATTTCTCCGGTCACTAACACTCCGGGTAACCATACCAGACCATCGAGTGTTTCCTCCTCCGAGGGATTTCCTGATCTTTTCCCTCTGCAGGAGGTCCCCTGGATGGCAACTGCTTGCAGTTGGCACTCCAGGAGGCAGAAACCCACAGACCTTTGAGGAGAAAGTGTCCTACTTAAAGGAAAGGTGCCAAGAGCTGCACCCTAATTGCTGAGACTACAGAAATGAGCACCTTTTACACGTCCATCTCCAGCATTGCACTCTCTTGAGTGCATAAACCTCTCTTGTACCTTATAATTAACACTGAAAAGCAACAAATTGGCTCTAGGAAGCTTCTCCGAGGTACGAGGTGTTGCCCTATGTTGATCAAGTTCAGCACAGCTCCTGGGTGAGAGCCCTGAGCTCTGCACATATTTGCTTTTGAAAAGTGGCCATCCACATTATCTTATCAGGCAGCTCACCTTATCAAAGGTAAACATATTTACCACCTCGTTAAAGGTTCTTTGCACCAGCACTTGAAAGCAGTATTTGTGGACAAAAACCTGTCAAAGTCACTGAGACAGACGGACAGGAGGACGTTATAGCAAACTTTGGAGGCTTCAAATCTGTCAATAGCGAAGCAGCAAAGTAATTCAATACATTATGCATATTTGAGGAGGCCTCATTGGTGTTTCCTTCTTGCGTATTGTGGTTACTGAATTTTGCTGATGTGTTTGCCGGAGCTGACAAGGTAGACCAAATGAATGGACAAATGCCAAAAAAACAATTATGTTTATTAATGTACATTGATTGCTTGTTTAGGATATAAAACAAATTAAAAAATACATTAGTATTTAAACCTTCTTTTTATAGCTGGCCTAATGACTACAAGTAATATAGTGTCTAGTAAAGGACAGTCTACAGTACCTATAACTCCTGCCTTTATTGTCATATTATTTGATCCAAATTTAAAAGGATGTTTCTCTCATCATTTCTTTAAATGACAATCTGTCTTATTTTTAAATATATAGGCCTTAAGCTGACTCATTAAGGCTACAATCAGCTACCCTTGTTTACCCTGAACCCAACACTGGCCTTAGTGGCAAACTTCCCCCAGCCCCGTGCTGCTTGCCCACATGCACTTGGCTTGGGTCGAAAGTGTGGTGGTGCCCCATCGGCATGGGGTGGTAACATGCCCCAAAATAGCACCTGCCTGCCCCAAGGAAGGACAGTTGTGCACACACACGAGGCAAATCAAGCCTTTGCCCATGTTTGCTTTTTTTTTTTTTGTCCCCATTTCCACCATCCCCTTAGGCTGGCAGCAAGTTGAGGAGGTCTTTCTCCCTCTTCACCCCATTCCTATGGACATACCTAAGACCCACCATGTATCCTCCATCAACATACAGCATTTAACTGGGGGCTGACTGATACAGGGGAGAGGCGTCTGGGATTACATCCCAGGACTGTTTACAGCACAAGAAGTTGCTAAATAATTTTACAGTATCTCTTTTAAGTCTGAGCAAGAAAGTTATAGCACTTTAAGTTGAGGGCAACATCATTCAGAACGGTCTTAGAAGTACTGCCAAATAGCAAAGTGAAAGCCATAAAGTAAACATGACTTAGCGACACCTGGACCTTTCAGGTTTTATAGCAATTGTTTATAATGTTGGACTGGCCTCTAAAATATGTCTGCAGAAACAGTGCCGGGGCTTTATTTTACCTAACTCGCTCATTCTTTATGTTCCACACAGGTTCTACCCTTCATTATTTGCGCTCATTTAAGTACTTGTGTTTCCTTCCCTTGCTCTTTTACTTGGCGTTTTATTCACTAGCAGGGGCTGTGACGTAGATTTAGCAGCATGGTTTCCACATTTAACGGGTGTCTTTCAGAATTCCTCAGCATTATCAGTGCGTATGGTTGTGAATGTGGCTAAACTGGCTCCAAAAGACATTTTTGCCATTTTTTAGGGTCTGTTCGGAAAAGAAAAGTAGAGATGCTGTTGTCTCAAACAGCAGCTAAGATTTTTTTTTCTTTTTTTCTTTTTTCTTTTTTTTTTTTTTTTAAAAAAAAAAGGAAAGGAATTAATTCCAAATCCACAAAAAGTTCCCATAAAATGTTTTTTTTTGCTGCTCTGTTGGAAACTATTCTCATACAATGCCCCTATAAACCTACCTCGGTACTACCAGGCCCTATTGGAACTAATGGGGCTTGACAGTTCTTCAGTTAAAAATTATACATGAGGGTCACTTTCCCTTAAATTATCTATTGTATGCCAGCTGTTCACAACTACAATGGTCTTACTTTCTTCCCATTGCCTAAAATGGTTAGCTTCACTGCAAAGCTGTCGCGACTGTTACTGTAGATAGCTTTTAAAGGCACTACTTCATCCCGAGCAACACCTTGATGGCAACACTAATTTCAGATAGATTTTTATCGGGTCCAGAGAATGTTCGGATCGGTCATTTTGCTTGTTTCGTGTCACAGCACTTGAGTTATATCATAATTTCTCATTTGCTGTACAACTTTATTCTATTTTTACGCTTCTGAGTGATGCTGCTTTAAGTGCCCATGAGTGGTACTTCCGGACCAGGAGCACTATCAGAGGCAACCTCAGGCAGATAAAACTCCTTGTCTTTTTGTTGGGGAGGGGAGAAAGGGTCATCGTCAAGTGCTGGTTTTTCTTTTTCTTTTTTTTTTTTCTTTTTTTTTTCTTTTTTTTTTTTTTTCCTCTTGCCTATTAAAACTGAAGCTACTGCAGCTTTTTTCATCAAGAGAGACCACACTTGGGTCATGGTTATTTCAGAATCAAAGCCTTCATCCTCAAACGCTTCTCGTTACTTGCTAAAGACTGCAGTGGTCATCTTTGGGCAGTAATTAGAAAGCCTGACACTTTTAAAGGATGCCTGTAGAATGAAATATTCCTCAAAGTTTTTTCAGTCCTGATTTGAAAATGAAAAGCAACTAACTTTCCTGGGCTGCTTCGTACTTAAATAAACCTGCCACCCTTATTTCCATAGATTAATGAAAAGTGGAAAATGCATGGCAAAGGTTTATGCTCACACTCTTTTCTGCCTTATCGGGGGCATTCTTTTTAATTATAAGATAAGTGTGATTTAGTAGTCATTTTTGAAACCTGGCAGAGCTGCCTCGTCTGTAGCAGCATTTGATTTCGGCGTACACACGATGACCCACACTTTCTATACCTCTGAGCAATTAAGCAGCATAGAGCCCACGCCTAGCTGCAGTGGAAACCTGGCGCAGCTGCATATTGATGCTTAGCATTAATTCATTTAAAAACCTGGTCACTGATCCACAGGCTGCGGCAGCTGGACAAGATCACATATTGGTTGCAGTTACACGTTTCTCCCGCTCCATTATGTGATCTTTCAGGGGCTGGGTGCATTAATATGCAACTGTTCTGTTTTCTTTCAGCTGGCTGGTAAACTCTTTAACCAGTCGAACAGAGTTTGCAATTGTTGCGGCGCTGAGTGGGTGGATAGGAGCCGGGGCCGCAGCCTTGTCCAGTTGTAGATAGAATAAAATTGACAATGATGCAATGGAGCTGGCATCTGGACAACTCTGTGGGATGAATGGCACTGCTCTCGCGGTCCCTCCGGTGGTTGTATGCCTTGTAATAGCTAGCGTAGGAAGGGTGGTGAAAATTGATATGCACTATTACTACATGTATAAAACTTAACACTGGGGCCATAGCACAGGTGGGGGGTTCCTGTTTATTGATTTTTATTACTTTGTTAGAACATACGGCTAATGCCTTTATACTCCGGGAGCTCTGGGAGTGCTCACCTCAGGTAATAAACCTTTCTGTACTTTGCAGGAGTTCACGATTTACACGGGAGCTGGCGTTGTGCTATGCAAAGCTGTGCCTCTCTCTTCCCTCTCCCTCTTGTACCGAGCAGCTGAAAGGGAAAAGGAGACAACTTACTGCGGTTATTGAGAATTTTGAAAACTGCCCGTTCCTGCTATGGAAATGGTCCTTATTCTAATTACTCATATTTCCAAGAAAATTAGTCACACAAACTTATGTTATGTGTTGTCTCAGAGGTTGAAAGCAAATTAGGTTTCCAATAAGACAGTACATCAAACAAAGTAGCATGTTCTTGATGCAGATGACTTTTTTTTTAGAATTATGGTTGGACACTTTTGGCAGACAGATTGTCTTTTACTCTATCAAAATGACAGTTTCTTTTGTAACTGCTACATTCATAATTAGAAGGAGAGAAGCAATCTGCCCAATTTAATATACTAAAAGAAGTTTAGTGTCTTGTGCTAGTAATTTCATTATTTTAAAATATGAATTAATTGTCTTAAAATAATATTGTTAGAAGTATAACTAGTAGGATTATGGAGCTAATTCTCTTCTTTTTAGAGAAAATCAAAGCTCCTATTAATGCACTTCAGGCTAGATTGGGATTTAAGGTTTCTATCAGGTGTGCGATTCGGGGGAAGAGGCCGGGGGGTGAGCGAATCCTTAATGCGAAATTCCTCCGTACAAAACCCAGCTCTCGGAGGTTTACTGTAAGCTTGCAGAGCTTAACTCGGGGTAATGAATGAGCAGAACTCGATGGCTGAGCGGAGCGGGAACAGAAGAAAAGGCCTTTCACCCCGGGTTCATGCGCTTGCCTCGCAGAGCTGGGTGCCAAGCGGGCTGCCTTTTTGTGCGCGAGAGGAGTTTCACACACAGTCCCTGAGCTTGCTTTGTTCCCGGGGCTGATATAATGGTTATTTTATCGCCAAAAATTGTGCCGCTTTGCAAAATGCAAGGTCTCCAGTCCAGATCCTGCGGTCAGGATTCACGGGCGTAAGATGTAAG
Source organism: Netta rufina (assembly GCF_964035555.1). Taxonomy (NCBI): domain Eukaryota; kingdom Metazoa; phylum Chordata; class Aves; order Anseriformes; family Anatidae; genus Netta; species Netta rufina. The sequence goes on along the minus strand of NC_140129.1, from coordinate 36,586,668 downwards.
TCAGCAAAAAAACAGGCCTCAAAAAAAAAAAAAAAAAAGGTTTACACGTTGTTCAGAAACAAAATTAACCTTGAAAGTTTAACTTTCTCCCAGGAAATGCAATCCTGACCCGGGCCGTACTTTGCACTGCATTAAAAGAGCAGATAACTTTTAATTTCTGTTAAAAACCCATGTGCCCCTCGGCAGCTCAAGGTAGGCCCGGGCTGAAGCCTGCACCGTCCCCCCCGGTGGCCTTGAGACTTTCGCAGCCGCTGTGCAACGAGCTGAGAGTTTCGGGACAGCACCTGGCCCAGGAGGGAGCACACCCGTGGGGACAGATCTGGGTGCATCTAACTGGCACCCATTTGGGCCCGTCCACTAGGGGATGAGGCCATCCTGGCCTCTCGGTAGAGCCACACCAGTGAGGGATTGGGGTGAGAAGGGCCGGGTGTCCCCAGCTGTGAGGAGATGATGGAGCACCCACGCAGCGCTGCGGCCGGGGCGCCCCTGTCAATACCGCATTTAGAAAAGGGAAAATACAAAAGGTTGAAAGAAAGGGAAAATACTCGTAGGCCTGAGGTCTGAGGCCTCATTCCACATCCCTTATTTTACCTCTTAACCACGGGCAATGCCTCTGAAACTTAAAAAAAAAAAAAAAAAGAACCGTAAAAAAAAATGCATTTTTAACAGAGATGTTTTCTCTGCAAGGAGGTTCCTCCTCTTGGTGCTCTTCCCTTCTGCCTGGTATCAGCCAAGTCCCTGCCCTTTGCCATCAGCTCCATAGGAAAACAGCTGCAGAAAGACTTATCCTGACCGGAATAAAATCATTATGACACAGCAAACCCAAACATGACGTGTGGTTTCAACAGCCTCTTATGCCCAGCTCTGCGTTTCCTTTTGGCTGTGAGGATAAGGCTTCTCCACTCGCTGAGGACCAGCCTAATATGAACATTTCGGCTGACCGTGAGCCACAAGCAGATAGGGCGAATTTTGAGCCATTTTAAGCTCCCCACTTGTTCTGAGGCAGACTGCAGAGGTGGTGTTACTCCACATGGCAGCGAGCAGCTTCTCATGGGCACTGGCACACACAGAAACAAAAATCCACGCTAAAAGAGCAGTGGTTCCATCCCCTAACAGAGTGTTTCTGGTGCCACCAAGCCTTAATTTTGCCCTCTTTTGCATAGATTGAGTGAGACACCTGGTAGGAAAAAAAAAAAAAAAAAAAGAAAAAGAAAAGAAAAAGCTAGAGTATACAGGTTCAGGCTCAGAAGATGGGATTTCCTGAACTCAAGCACTTGACTTTGCCACCTCGAGGGCCAGCATCACGCAGCCGCAGTGCTGGCCCCATGTCTGCTCAGCCCTGCATGAAGCTGCTGGTTTTGCCCCCGGCGCCCCAGTGGTGAGCAGGGCAGCCCGCTTCTCCTTTCCCTTCCCAGGGGTCTTGCAGAAGAGGAGGAACTGTGGGGTGAAGATGCCAGGGCACGGCCAGGCCAGCTTCCCCTGCTCCCCCTTGCACCTCCTGACAGCCATGCTGCAGATGCAAATGCTGCTGCTGGGGCAAGCTCGGCTGTAGGACGCTTGTGTGCGGTTGTTAGTTTGGCATGTGACTGCCGTTCTCCTGAGGAAGGCAAATGCACAGGCAGCGTGCATTTAGGGCCTCTATCTAGGAGAAGGCGTGCAGAAGGCATGTCTCCAGCCCCAGGACATCGTCCTGGCTGTGGTTTGAGGGCTCACACTGAACAATGGAGGTCTCAGAGCTCTTTAGAAAGGACAGTCAGATGTTTTTCCTAACAGAAAATGCCCGTGGTTTAGATGTACGGGTCACTGCTAGCTCTCCCGCTAATACTTTCTGCTCAATACATACCAAAGGGGAGAGCAGTCAGAGGCATGCCTATCCCTGGGACAGAGCCAAACGTTCATTTCAGTAATGCTATTTACTGGGAGACATCTTGGTTAACAGCTTAATATTTTGTGAAATCGCTCTCGGTTATCTAGTTTTACCAACACACATCGTGTTTGCACTTTTTTTCTCCAATTTTCACATCCCCCCCACTGGTCATGGGGCATCGCTGAGCTGGAGGCTCGGGTCCTGCATCTCCTTGGCACGTCGCACGGTGGGCACTGAATCCGGCCACCAGGCCACCAGCTCGGAGGGGCAGCTCTCACCTGTCTTTAAAGCTGGTAGGCTTCTGCAAGCATCTCAAGAGTTTCACATCTAGCACCACGTGCAGGAAGCACTGCAGCAGCCCGGGTACTTTTCCGTTTCTCACCGTCACCGAGCTGCTCCGCGCACTCATCTCTGTACGTGCAGGCGCCGGGGCTGGAGGGGCGGCTTCTCACAGCTCCGTCGGTGACCCCGAGCATCTGCCTAACCCTGAAGCGTACACAAACCTCTTCAGACTCGGGTTAGACGGCAGGGGGATCGTTTTTGCTGAGCTCTTCTGGAAAACATGTTTGTGGTAGCTCTAGGCCAATAATTTTGTTTTCTAAGCATTCTTACCTTGCTGGTTTATGCACTCCCAGCATCTGCCTGGTCACCTTCTTTCCAGCAAACAATGCTGGATTTCCCCTTGATATTGAATGCATCCGAGGTTGGCTCTTTTATCACTTTTCTTCCCGTTCTTGCAGAATTGCGGAGTCTTCCTCCTTTGTCTGGGGAAGGAGCGGCGCTGAAAGCATTTCCACCTGGATGTTTAAATTATTTAAGTTGCAGGAACCAGACCTTTTCCCTCCTGAGTAGTTGTGGGTTTTAAAGGCTAAAATTGCTTCATCATGCCAAAGTGAAAGTATGCATAAATTATTTAGTTAAACCTGAGAAAATACAGACTTTTCTCAGCCTCTTTCAAGGGCTGCCTACTTAAATTTCAGAAGAATGGGCAGGGGTTTCTCCCTCTCTCTTTCCTCTTTCTTTCTCTCGAAAAATATTTTAAGTACCTATTCAGCCTTTTCTGAGATAAAGCTGGGACCAAAAATCGGAGGGCTGGGCTTCGAGCAAGTGTTTATAATAGAAAGTAAAACGCCGGAGAAATCCTGAGCGCCCGTACTTCATCGCGGGCGCCTCATTCCCTCCCCAGGGCAGGTAGCAGCCTGCGGTGCCCGCGGCCGATGCCACGCAGGGCTGGTGGCAGCAAAGCCCTGGCGGCCTCTGGTTATCAGGAAGTTAGGGCTTGGCTGTAAAAACAGAGGGGCGATTTTTTTTTAAACGGCTTGCAGCCGACTGCTTTTTCTTTAATTTATGAACTTTGGGCCAGCTTGTGGCGTGCTTGGTACTTTGCACACCAGAGGTGGCTTGCTGAAGGCAGGCTAGAGTAAGGCGGTGTTTGGTCCTGCTCTACCAGAACCCGGCCCTTTTTGTTTTAAGGTGTAAGCTGCTGGCATTGAAGCTAACGGGCTACAAGGGAGCAGGAGCAGAGCTAAAACCCCTCCGGGATCCCAGAGGACCCACCAGCACGGGACCTGGCTCTGTCAACACGCAGAGTTTACAGGACGGGTCCCCCGTGTAAGGAAATCTGATCTTTCCCCAGCTGATGTCAATATTTCTGTCATTGGCTCCGGGATCTAGATGAGGGTCAGATACAGGTATGTGAAAGCGAGGGGGGAGAAACGAGACGTTTCCCTGCGAAGGCAGTTATTTGTTTTACCGCGTGTTTCATGCTCCCAGGCTCCGTGTGTGGCAGTGCAACGCCTGTGCAAAACGTGAGGAGTTATCCGAGGGGCAGGGCTGCTGCAGGATCAGGTTTGCATTTTTTTGCAAGCAAACTCATTTGGCCTTGCCGAGGTTTAACAAATAGACAGATAGGTAAATAAATAAAGCGAGAGTAAAATAAAACAAAATAATAAGGTAAAATAAACAAAACACGAAACAACGTGAAGTTCAGAAATGCTCCGGGTAGGGAGCAGAGGCTTGCAGCCAGCCCCTCGCCCTGCCCTTGGTGCAGAAAGCGAGTCGGGGACACGGGCTGGGAGCTGGAGGGCAGCAGCAGCCGCGTGCAGGAGGATAAAGTGTCAGGGCTCCAAAGGGGTCTATCAGCCGGTGATTCATTACGTGAGAGACACTGACACCGTGCATGGCAGTGACTTCATGTTTATGGGATTGTGGCGTGCCCTGCAATGAATATGTGTTTTCAGAATGAATATAGACACCAAAATCCCTTCCGTTTTTAGTCAATGGAGCCCTTACAATCAATCAGGTAGATGATACCATATGTGCAAAACCAATAGAGATCACAAAAATACATATTTATCCAAGCTGGTCCTTCAAGCTGTTGTGGTAAGTCAGATAAATTTTGCATGTTTTTGAAACTGGAACAGCGACAAGCAGAAATCTGGAAAGGATGTTAGGAACTATTTTCTAATATAAATCCTGCTTACATGCTAGAAACTCCCTGTAGTTTCTTCTGCAAACTCCAACACACTCGAATCAACAGTTTTGTTTTCTTTTTTTTTTTTTTTAATCTATTTTTTACTTTAAGAGAAAAATCTTTATTTTTTTTTCTGGAAAAAGAGGCTTGGGAGAAACAACTTTGTAGTGGTGATGGATGAACTTTGCAGTTCAGCAAGAGAAGGGAGACAGGAGCCTGCACTCATGCAACTGGAAGGGGGAGAATAAATTGCTAAAAATCACAGTGTGAGATGGGGAATCTACTGTAACTGCAAATCTCATTGCTTTGGTTTAGTTTCTGCCACAACCTGCACATTAGCATTTTCTCTCTCTGAATTATTGTGAAGATTTGTATTATATGTAATTACAATACAAAGAGGCTCTGCCAGATAAAGCTATTTGCTGAAGTACTGTTTTCAAAAAACACAGAGTCCTTTCACACTTTAACTTACACCTTTTCATTACCTGCTAATAAAAGTACAGGGGATAGATTTGCCTAAACATGTCTTGCTAAGAACATTAACCCCATGGGTAACTCTGGCCTTTTGAGATACAAGCTTTAAATTTTAATAACAACATCTCCTTGAAAAAAATAAATAAATAAAAATAAAAGTCAAGCAAAGATACCAAACTATTTTTGCCCCTTTTTGCCAATGTTGTAAGCGTCCTCGTACCGTAGATAACAGAGTTAAGTATAGAAAATGCATTGTGGCCAGGCTCCCGGATTCACTACTGCCATGTGAATTATAAATCTTACAAACAGGGGTGATACATCATTTTTTATTAAACTTATAACATGACTGCTGCACAAATAGTGTTTACATAGAAGGGTATACATTTAATTTACTCTCTGGGAACATTTCTAAAGAATATAAATTGCATTTTGAAAGCTTCCTTCCGCATAAAGTTCATCAATTTTTTTTCTTTCTTTCTTTTTTTTTTTTTTTTGGGCATTTTAATTGAAGCCTCCAAACTCTGTGTCCTTACTCACAGTATCAAAGAGCAAATATCTGTTGTGTGGTTATAAAATCAACCCTAATTTTCCTACCATGAAGTAGCAGATAATCAGCCTGTAAATTTTACCTACATTACTGGGAGGATGTGGAGC
>NC_140129.1:36573700-36576200 GCF_964035555.1 Netta rufina | reverse complement strand
TGCTTACATTTCATAAGTTGGAGGGGTGTGGATTTTCTTTTTCTTTAATGTTTTTTGCTCTTGTGATAATATGCACATGACAAAATGTACTTCTTAAAAAGAAACAGCAAAATCAAGCCAGAGAAACATGCATGAGCCTACAGAGAGCCCTCTAAAAAGCAGGTATTCCTTTTCCCCAAGTTTTTAAAATATTTTAAGTTTTGACACATGTTGGCCCAAAATAATTATTTACTCTGTACTACCAGTAGTAAAAAGAACCCAGAGGGAAATTCTGGCAAAGTTATTTCCACACATCTTCAACTGAGTCTGATTATAGTCAAAGTTATATTGATGTAAATCATGGTCTAAGAAACTAGATTTAAGTCAATAGTTACACTGGCATAAAACTTGTATGAATATAATTAAAATCAGCCCTCCTTGGAGCTGTGCATGTGTGGCAAAATTTGGACCTAGATGTTGCAGAAATGAATTAATAAATGCAAAGAAGGTTCAAAAGTTGTAAAATTAAATATACATCTGTGAAAACATCTATCCAATTACGTAGCTGCACATTTGCAGGATGCATTTTACACTTCATGTGGAATTAAACTATTAGTAAAAATCTGTCTGCAAATAGTGACACTTACTTTAAAAGATCACATGCACTTATATTGTTTCATAATGCATCTAAAATAGCAGTTCCTGAAACATCACTTCCACTTTAACAAAATGTGTTACTCTCACACTGGCTAAAAATCTATTTTCCTGAGGAAGGACTATTGAAGTACTGAAGTATTTAGCTGGGAAGAGTTGGGTTAATACATGTAATTTTTTTTTCTTTCATTGGACTTCCTTTTGCCAACTTTACCTTGTATAAATAATTTTGCCTGTGAGAGTCTTTACATGGAATGCAGATTGACTATTACTTCCTGAATAGATTTAAATTTAACACCAATTTAGTCACTGTAGTATTCCTATATTGGAAATAACAGCTTCCATAGGACTTCTACAAAGTGCCAGAAATATGATCTCATATGTGGAAACAAATTTAAATGTGTTTTCTTTTACATGTTTTCTTTTCGCATATTTTTCCCACCTATGTTTCCCTTGTTTCCCAAATTCTCTCCTCTGCTCTAGGGCTGTGAGAAATCTGGAAAATTACCCAGTGAAAAAGCTAGCTTTTAATAAGAATTGCCAGTCTCACAAGCATTTTTATGCTAAAACTTAGTTTGAAAAAAGCAGGCTATTTCTCCTTCCCAAATACCAGATGCTTTTAAGATAAAGCTGGGCTGTCCCGTTTATAATTTCTGAGCTGAAATGTGCATGCCAACAAAGAGAGGTTTGATCAGGATCCTGGAAATCATTTATTTAGCTTGGATGTTGTGAAAGTGGCTGGCTTGTGCTTTGGGAAGTGGCATTTCCCATGAGCTATTGTGATACCCGGGGCTGCTGGGCAGGGCTCACCAGCCAGCGAGAGGGCTTGGGGGGGTACCACAACTCCTCATTTTGTCCTCTGCTTTCCATGGACACATGGAGGCACCAGGTCTTGGCTCTGAGATGCATCAGTCCATGTGGGAGGGCAATGTGGAGTTGCCTCCTCCCTGTCCCCATGATGGAGCTGGAGAAAATGGTCCCCCACGTGCAGCAGAAGCATTATGGAGAGGACGCTAACAGTGACTTTCTCTGTTCTCCCCCATAAGGCCATGCTAATGTAAGGTTTACACTGTGCTTCCTCCTTTCTTGCTCAAAAGAACCAAACCAATAAAAAAAAGCCCACCTCAGAATGAGATCATAGCTCAATGCATTATGGTTTGGATGCAAGTGTGCATTTTCAGTGGGTTCCTTGGCTCACATGTCAGGCGCTATTGGAATTTTTTTTAGTTATTTGGCAGTTGAATAGTACGGTTTCCAACTTCTTCTTCATCAGTTTTTGAGGCGAATAGAAAAGAGCTAATAATACACTTTGGTTTGCTCTCCAGGCTTGGAAAGCTAGCAACCAACTTGCTGTAACTCCAATGCTCCTTCACCAGCCTGCCTCCCACCTTTAGGAACTAGAAATCGCCATAGGATCAGCTGAAGAGCAACATCCCTGGGTGGGCAGTGCTGCGGGCACACTGCCTGTTCCCAGCAGAAAGAAAAGTTGCTGCAGGTCAACACGGCATTGCGCCTTATCATGAATGTTGCCTTTATTGGGATTTTTGCAGTGCTTTGCTTTATGCTTTGCTAGGTAGGGCGTATTTTGCCTGCTCACCCATCTCCCAGGCCACTGAAGGAAAGGGAAGCGGTGTTTCTACATCTGAGCCTTGTGCATGCATGGTGTCAGAGCCCAATTGTGAGTAAAATGGACTGTGGTGGTCTAGAGGACACCGGCTGCGATGGTCACCCAGGCAGTAGGAGAGGAGCTGATTTTCTGTCTGGCAGTTTGCTTTGCCGTCTTTTCCTTCTCAACCCTCCCACACCCCCTCCAGTGTCTGTGCTTGATGGGTCACCCACAGATGCTTCTTCTGCGGTTGCATTATCC
>NC_140129.1:36558700-36566200 GCF_964035555.1 Netta rufina | reverse complement strand
TGCGGCGATGCTGGCTGGGACACGGGCAGATTTTGCACGTCAGGGCCCACGCCTGCACAGCACCAAAACCTCGAAACAAAGCTTGGGCTGCTTGCTACCAACCGGTGTCACATGAAATCAGGGGGCACACGCACATCCCCAGAGCCAGGCCTGACCAATGTTGGCAGGAGGCCAGGCGGCAGCTCCTGAAGCACACTCCCAAAGCTCACCCCTTTGGGAAGCATCACCTCCGGGAAGGCTGGGGGCTCCTCATTTCCACCTTAATGGGTTCCACCTCTTCCCCCCCCGCAGCTCCTGGTCCCCAGGGAGCTGTGCAGGTGATGCTCCCTTGTTATCCCCTGCGCGCAGCCCTTCTCCCCCTGCCTGGCTGCGGATGGGCTGGGAAGCGGCCGGTACCTGAGCTCAGCCTGTTAGGCACAAGATTTCCTGTTGACACCAGGAAACCAGAAAGACAGAAAAAACAACAACAACGACGACAATAGCAGCAGCTAGGCCTGCCAAACGGGCGGGCAGAGATTTCCAGAGCAGTTCTGTGGTGGTGGTGGCAATTTTGATGGAGGTGCACGGTGCTTTTGCATGGAGGTTGGGAGGTTTCCTTCCAGACAAGTGTTTTTTGGGGAGGCAAGATGTGGCCACGGCAGAAGGTAGGGTTAACAGCTAAGAGTTTTCTCTCTGAACTTTTAACGCTCACTGCTCCCAAGCTGAAATACTGGGTGGTTTAGGCTCTAAATTGTGGGGTAAACGCAATATGAAAAATGAGTCAGATGTGTAGCTATTAATCTTTGGGGCGGGGGAGGATAAAATGCCAGCAGATACAGAACTTCTTAATAGAAATAGAGAGTCATTATAAGGTTGTCTTTCTTTTTGTATGATGGTATTACTCATTTGAAGTTACAAAATGACCGGTCTGTGATTTCTGAACATTTGAATGCACTCCAGTGTTTATTGCCTTTCTACCTACTGCATGGTTATAAAGTTGAGCAACCTTTTTGGAAGAAGGTGATAGACACAATATCTATTTATGCAAGGACACATTTCCCTTTTCTTTATGTTCTGTTTATTCAAGGTTTTGTTTCCAAGGTCTTATTACTATAAAACTTAAAGCTAGACAAGGTCTGCCCTCTTGTCAGATAACAACACCAAAACAATTCTGATCGTTCAGTAGCTTATTATTTCATACTTCCAGGTCTTAAATAAATTACAGTTATTTTCACATTCCTCCTGAATATCCTTCAGGCATGATAATATGTGCATTTTTCTGAAAAGACTCTTAATATTTCCTTTATTCTCCTTGATTTTAAATATTTTGTTGAATTGTCATGTACAATAATAATTAGAGGGGGTCTTGCTAAATTTCTTTCAGTGTGATGCTTATATTGTTTAGCTTCTTGACATATTTTACTAATCATTGCAGAACTGTTGGCAAATAGATTGTAAATTACATCGAAACACAGGAGTGCAGCAATAGTTTTAGCATCTTTTCTCCAGCATTCCTTTGCTGCAGTCTTGCAGATTCCTTTTTTTCTTTCTTTCCTTTTTTTTTTTTTCTCCTTCATTCCATCATCAAAGGCAATTATTGACTTGGGTTTTGAAGTGCAGATTATCAAGGTATTATTTCCTTAGAAGTGCAATACTGTAGATGTAGAAAGCAAGAGGACCTGAGTAATTTTCTAAAGAAGAGAAGGCACTAGTCTAAATGACTCAATGAATGACAGAAATGTGTTTAGGTATTTTTTTCTCTCTGAAGCAACGGTATAATGCTTCTCTCTCTACCTCCCACCCCCCCTTTTTTTTTTTCAATGGGTTAAATAAGGTAATCAGCACTGTTATGATCATACTAGAGGGGAAGAAATCCCTGATTTTCCTTTTTGCTTTTTCACTATGTAGTTGCAGGGTGGGTATAAAGTTACTGTAAGGTATTACAATCTGGGAGTAAATGATTCTGGGCAATTTAAGGTCTGGCAGAGAGCTGTGCAGGAGCAGATCCTGGCTCCACTGAAATGAAGGAGATTGTATCAAAGTGCCACAGAAGAAGCAATCGATATCGCAATGCAGAAGGAAGAAGTTGTCCCAAGAATTATTTTTTTTTTCCTCCTCCCAAGATTACAGTGGTGCCTCCAGAAAAGCACAAAAGTTTTTAAAAATACTTTTGCTTATATTTACTCTACCCTAACCTAACATGTTAGAGACCACCAGCTGGGTCAGTCTTCAGGCCCTCATCCTCCCCTCCCAGGTTTTGGTTGAGTTCCCAAGCGCTCCAGTCTGAAACTTGAGGTGAGAGGAATCGGGAACGTGCCACTCATTTGTTTTGTTAGGAACAGATCGGGTGCTGCGGGACTTGTTTCTAGTAAGTACTTCCACCCAGGGAAATTACAAATGCTGCTGCAGCTGAAGTTTTGCAGCAATGAGGGGTCAGCCCATAGATCGAATGATGCTTGTCCCTAGTGCTGTTTGGGTCCATTTACAAAGGGTCTTTGCATTCTCTTTAGGTAACCAAGATGTGACTTTTGTGTAAGAAGTGGCTATGTGATATTTTATAACTCTTTCTGGCAGTTGTGTGGCTGTTAAGACCTATGGACTCAATGGCCCATGGCTTGAATGATGTCTGTAAACACAGATTTACATAACACACGGTGATAGCTGTGCAGAATAAGTCTCAATTTGACAGTCTCAAGTGATTTCAGGAAACATTTCTTGGAATTTATTTTTTTTTAAATAATAAAATCTTCAACCTACGCTATGTGGGTAATTCTATCTTTCTGCCCGCCTGCCTATCACATATTAGACATGCTGCAACTGCTTCTGCCATTGTGTAAGCAGTGGATTTGACTTCCTCTTGTTTGAGAACGAAGGACAAGTTGACTCATTTGACAAGACCATATAAACCACTCATCCACAGCCGCTCAGCCACCATCCCAGTATTTCTTGACCAAAAAAAAAAAAAAGAGTATTGCTTTCTTGATCTAGATTTAGTCAGTGGATGGAAGGGCTGTCTTTTTTTTTTTTTTTTCTTTCTTTTTTTAACTTCTGTTTATTTTTCTACAAAATACATCCTAGCTGAGTAATATTAGGAGAATTTTATTTTTACCTATGAAGGGCACTACCTAGAGGCTGCCCTCTCATGTACTGCCACCTCCTGCATAACGATGGAAACCTGAAAAGTTGTGCAACCCATCAGAGCCCCCAACCTGAGGAATACAATTCTGCCACCATTTATAAACTTAAGCTCTTCCAAGGAGATGTCGGAAGAGCTGGGTTCCTGAGATACAGTCAAGTGCAGCTGTTGTAGCTCTGCCTGAGTGTGACAGGATTGTACAAACTGTATTTCAGAAACTTCACAGCAAAAGAACAAGTTCCCGACAGGCTGACAGACAAATAAGGAGGGTAAACGGCAATTTACAATTTTCCAGAAACTGCCATGCCCATACATTTGAACAGAAATTATCCTTTGCTGGGAAAGTTACACTAGAACATGACTACCACTTTTCTCAGGCCTTTTCAAGAATGCAAAAGACTGTGTTTGCTATAAAGTTATAAACAAAAATGTGTAGGCCTCAGAACACATTTTTCTGTAGTTAAGAATCTTCTTTTTTTTTCTTTTCCATATAAAATGTAAAAACAATGATGAAAATAAAAATGCATCTTTGGGACAAAAGATAACAGACAAAGATATGCAGTTCCAGCTCCTCTTTCATCTCTTTTTCCCCTCATCATCAGTCGCTGCAGTGAGGTAGGAGTGCTATCAGGCTTGGGACTGTTCTAGTCTGGTGAAAGCTTTGATTTCTTCCCCCCGCTGCAATTCTTAGGCATACTGCACAAGAGTTATCACCACTGTTTGCAAACAGCAAGGCAAAGGAAAGGGGATAAAATACTCACCTCCAAAGTCAACACCAAGTGAAGCTATGCATCTATATTTCTCTTTCAAGGACATCATCAAAACTGGTGGAGGCAAAGCCATCCGCTGCAAACCACGAGGCTATATAGATTTTAAGGTAATAAAGCTAACGTAACTGTCAGTCTCCAAACTGAAACCATGGTAGCCTTTCTAACTAAAGAGAAAGTTATTTTTTTCTTTTCTGAAGAGGCTTCTTCTTCAAAGACCCTATTGATGGGAAGGTAGAAGGAAACCTGACATCATTTTGGATTCTTCCCAGCCTACCTTCAGGCATCTCTTTCTACTGCTTCTTTCATGGAAGCACTCAAGGCTTCATGTGACAATTTAAAAAATATGAAGCCTCTGGGCTATTATGAATTTCTGTCTCCAGAGAGAAACACGGTACAAATCTGACACACCAGAAGACTCAGAGGGATGTTCTATTTTCTGTTATTTTGAGTCGGTCAGCTCGAGACTGGAGACAATATAGTTGCCGATGTGGGTTTCTCAAGGGGTCATCAGTTTTTACAAGAGGTAGCTCCTAACTGCATCAGGGTTCTTGTGGGGGCTTCAGAAATATGGGGAAATGAGGTGTAAGGCTGAGAGTGAGAAGTACGAGCGAGGTGATGGAGGATATGTTGGCAGATGCCAACAGACAGCTTGGGTGATTCTGCGGATGACATGTGTTTTCCAGACAGAACAATGGCATCCAAACTGCTAATCAGAACACAGGGCTGGCTCCGTCCCTCCACAGTAAATCTTGCATTCTCCTGTGCTATCCATCGCCAGGTTTTTCAGTTGGTTGATAGAAAAAGTGGACCAAATTCTGTAGTTATTTGGAGCATTTTTACTGAAATCAATGAAAAGGTTTAAAATTACTATGAAAGTAAAAGGAGGGCAATTTAGTCAAAATGTAAGTATGAGAGTACCCATGATTTCTTTGAAATAAACCTCAAATAAATGTAAAGTAGGGACTCTGCAGTGAGATCCATTTTGCTTTCTAATTCCACAAAATTTGAATGTGGGAATAAACATGAGTTTTGGAAAGTAAAAGAAGATCATTTTGTGCCTATTCATCAGGCACGGGAGTCAGTTTCAAATAAATGACATCAAACATAGGAGAATCCCTCACTAGAGCTCACAACTGTTCTTTTCTTGTTCACTTGTCTCTTCAGTCCTCAGAAACATTAGGCTATTCTTTTATTTTTAAACTATATTGGTAGGATAACTCACAGAATAGTCCCATATTCTCCTCTACATTTAAAGAAAGAGAAGAACAGATTTAGAGCAGGGAACTAGAAGCATGGCCATATTAAGCTGTGTTATTGTGGAGGGAATTTTCTTCTGCCATTTGATTCCTGATAAGATAATGTAGTTGTAATTTCTTAAGACTTACTCACAAGATGTGTCCCCAAATGTTTAAAATCATCAAAACCAGTTCAAGGAAACAGTTAAGCAACCAAAAATATATATTTTTTAATATTATGAATAGCAGTCATACCAGTTCCGTACTCATTTCAAGGAAAACTGAAGGTTTATGGTCTTCCTCCAGGCTATACTTTTGTTTCTCATGTGAACAGGCTCTATTTTGTACCAGGAGAAAAGGCTACCTGGAAGGATAAATAAACAATTAATTATTTATATTTCTAAAAGCATTCAGCTGTGCTCTTAATGCTGTATAACCATTTAAAAGCAAGTATTCAGCAGAGATCTTCCAGCCTGGGAATCTACTGTCTGTGATTTAATCAACACCCTCAAGAGTCATAGGAAGACAAATCCCCTTCTGGTCATCAGCATCCCATAACTGGCCTATCACTTCAGTGCAGAGACCACCATAAAATAAAAAAGACTAGTTAACCACACAGCTGTCAAAATAAACATCTCCGAATCAAGATATGTAACCCTCGATGAATCCCGTTGGCGTTAGAGGGAAGAAGGAAACGAGCACTTCCTAAAGGAAGAGGGCCAAGAGCCTCACCAGTGTGCCGTGTATCTCACCTGACAGTGCAACCTGGATAATGGTGTCGAGACCGTATGAGAGCCAAAAATATGAAACTGCAATTTGCCTACATGACACAGGATAGCTCCTAGTTATCGGGGCTCAAAGCAGTATTGCATTGGCTTGTTGAAGTGTAGTGGTTTGATTATTTTAACCAAATACATAGTTTAAAACACTTATGTTTACAGGCGACCTAGCAGGGTGAGATGCAGGCCAGAGCATCAGCTTCAAGGCTTCAGGATTAAGCAGCCTTTAGCAGCAGTCTACATTGCAGATTTCTTTATTTTTGGTCCTTTCTAATATCACATCTTAAAGACAATTGAGGTCCTGTGTTTTGACAAAATGTTATCTCTCAAATCCTACGTCTCCCTATTTGTGGAGTTTACATGTTGATGGTACATCCTGTCAGAATCACCCTTCCCATACCAATTACGGTTGCCAGAGAAATTTCTAAAATTAAATGTATTTTCATTATCAATGTACCTTCCCTGAGAACAGTATTTATTCTGGTGGGAAAAGAGTGGGTGTACCCTAAACTTCCTGTTGTATCGCTTGTATCGTCCTCGTTTCTCTCAGGAGGAGAGGCACTCATTAGCAATAGAACAGAGGAGATAAAAACCACACACACACACACACACACACAAAAAGCAGGTAAGGCCTTTTTCTATTTGGCAACGGTAGATGACAACAGCAAGGAAATGCAAGGGTAATGCTATTACTTCATTCTTAGATAATATCATTTATAGTTAATGTGCTGCACACTGTTGTGAGCATTGCAGTATTCTGCTATCTACAGAGGAAGAAAACAAACCAAAAAGAAGTGCTCTCCTATCTACATGCAGAATTGGCACACACGTGAGGCTTCTTCCTGTAAATTCTTTGCACACACCAGGCCCAAATTCTTGGGCATGGCTTGGGAGTGTCCAGGAACCTTTTGGAAGAAAGCAGTTTCTTCTTTCTTGCTCCCATCTGTGGCCAGGCTGCAGGATGCTTCTGAGGCTTCTCCTGTGGTTTGTCCCCTGGCCATCCCACGGTCTGTTCCTAGCCTGGGCTTTCTGCATGTAGATGTAACTTTCTGCATCTTACAGGTGCACTCATAATGAGTGTGCAACTCCTCAGGTGGGGATGAAACAGTTTTCATCACCCATTGAGAAGAACCATGCAATTTGTACTTACGTGGGCGCTTTCATTTTCAGCTTGCTTGGCGAATTAGTTGCCACCGTTGAGCAACCACTTGCTTTCGTTTTATCGAAATACCAAGGAGGGATTTGACCAGCGACCTGACCATCCAGCCCACCTAAAATGGCCAGGCATTTCTCAAAAGCTTAAGCCAGGTGCCTTGGCCAGAGGAGGAGGAAGGCAGCCATCCCTTCCTGGGGCACCACGCAGGCTGCATTTCCCATCCCTCCTTCACCAAGGAGCAGTTTGCATAAATTCCTTGCAGATCAGGGAGAAAATTGATCCCCTACTTTTCAGTTCCCTTCTTTTACTGGTTGTCACAACCTTAACAGTACTTGACATCAATGGGAGTTACATTGTGGATTGGGGGCAGTGTTTGGCCCTTAAGCGTAGTTTTTGCATGTTAATACATTAGCAACTGATGTCTTATTTGTTCAGTAACTGACAG